>NC_090281.1:11469262-11786294 GCF_037392515.1 Haliotis asinina | reverse complement strand
GATGAAAAGCAGACCTGGCTGGAGACAGCATCCTCCTTCAAAGAAAAGCTTCGATCCCAGGTCAACCGTATACGGGAAACCATCAATCAAGTCCTCTACCGAGACACCACGTTAGCAGACAGGATTCGGATATTATTCCGGGAGCAAGGGATCACCATCGCCAGCATTCTGACTGCATTGGGTTTAATTATATCAACCCTGGTGGTGTCACTGGTGGGAGGAACCCCTGTGGGGCCTGCCGGTGGGGGAGTTACCCCAGGCGGTGGTGGTGGTGTTAAAGACTGGATAAAAAAACTCGGGGAAGGCCTAGCTAAACTGGCTGGTAAAGCCGCCGAAGCCCTTCCCGGCATCCTGGGTAGCATCGTCTCGTGGTTGTTGAGCGCTCTGTCTAAAACTGCCATGTGGCTCAGTCAAAACCTGTGGGCAGCCATCGTCGCCGTGGCTGGTCTGGTGTACGTAGCGGCTAAGAAATCTTTAACCAAATAAGTCCCAAAGTTACCCCACCAACCACTAAGGCTGTTTTATTATCAATATGCTGCTGATAGGGGGGTACCCCCACATGTATATGGGGGTGTGTGGGGGGCACATGAACTTTAGACTCCGGGGGTGGCGCCACTATATCCTTTTCACGTGGTGGGATGTGTGGGATATAGGGGGTGTTAATATCGGGGTTGATACCCAACTTTTGGTCCGCCGTGGCTATGACTATTTTGTTGTTATAACCCACCACTTTTTTTATTCTCAGTTGCATATCACTCGGGGCCATGTACAACCCCACACCGAACGCGTAATTGACTTTCGATCTGGCGTATTCTAACACGTTTTGGTAATGGTCGATGGCCCTCGGGAGATCAACTGGAGAATTGATAGCATCCTCAACGTTGGAAACAAACTGTTTCTGAGCGTCGTAAGCAGTTCCCTTACCGAGGATGTTGGAACGCGTCATCGACTGCGCACCCAACAGCGCCCACACGTACGTTCGAATCGAGTCGTTCAAGCGTATTGTACCAGCACGAGTGAATTCTTTCGATGTTTTTGAGATCATTTTAGTCCAGGCTGTGGCTGCATCAGGACTGGTTTGTTTTATACAGCTGACATGGATCTTTTCATTCGTTGTGGGGCCTGTAAATGTATGCCGGTTTGGGTTGTATGAACCATCTTTAGAACCGGCATAATATGTTCCGGACCTGTAGAAGTACACGAGAACTATACCGAGACCATGGTTCACACCAGGAAGGCGAAAGTCTTTATTCGTTGGAATCTCAAACTCCCCACAAATACGTTCATAAGCGCGTCTATCATAGGGGTTATTCGTCATACTCCACGCTTTATCTTGGGGAAGAGGAGCACTTATTTCCTTCAATATTCGTCTCGTTTGATAATAAATATGAAACAAAATAACCACCTTACTCAGTTCGTCTATACCGTAGTCTGGTGTCACACCCGACCCTGTCGTCGCACACCACACAGCAAAGTTGAGTTGGTTCTGCCAAAACTGCATTGGGTTTTGATTCCAGTTTACCACCGCCTGCGCGTTATTAACGGACACGATGTATTTTTCAAAGATATCAATAAAGGTTGTTTTAAACCCCGTACCATCTGCATTCACCACGATTTTCAAATGTGCTAAATCCATATTATAATATATAATTCATATATTATAATATGTACATAACACTTCCAGGAATAACGAGCGGTGAGGCCGTTCAGCTGACGCACGCGATCGATAACACGTCAGGTCAACTCGAAGTCGCACTCTGCGATATCACCTACCTACCGCAATGGACTAACATCAATATCAGCAACAATAAGCTGTTCGTCAGTGGAACTCGCAGCCAGATAACTGACGGCTACTACAGCGTGTGCTCTCTAAACGACAAGGTCTTCAAACCCCTGGGAGCCGAACTCAAGATGAACGACTCAAACGGTACAGTGGTGTTAATCAACAATGGAAGAACCCCTTTGAGGCTCGGCCGACCATTAGCAAGGATGCTCGGTATGTCTCCTGACGAGATAAAACCAACAACAACCGTCACAGGCACGAAGTTACCCGACCTAGTACCGTACCGAGAGCTGTACATTCATCTCGATCAGGTGAGCACAACGTACAACATTCAAGGAGGTCACCCTTCCACTATACTGAGAGCAGTGCCGGTGAAAACTGAGAAATACAACGACGGTAGAACCGAGTCGTTTTCACCACGGCAGTATAAGAGATTAACCCAGGGCAACATACCTGAGCTGACAATATCGGTGTTAGATATAAATCATAATCCTGTAAATATAGGATACCTCAGCTTAACGCTTCATGTAAAATGACCAGCGCACAAGGGCCCGGAGTGAAAAAATGCGTCAATATCGGGATCTCCGACCTCGGAGACACGCACGGTTTCGACGCTCCCGGAGTAGATGGTAAATCGTACGCCTTGCAACTGAAAAACAACATTTACAAACGCGTTGAAATCCCCTCCGGTGGAACCCTAAGTGATATGATAGATACCACAAGAGCAACAGTCAACACTAAGTACGCCCTTGTCAACACCGGTGATAATAATTGGATAATATACCCATCGTTCGGGGGTAAACTGTTCGACTTAGACGATGTTGAGAGCACTACCGTCGTCCAAAACAAACCATATATGCTCGTCTTCACCGAAGATGACAAGTGGGTGTTGTTACCCGATAACGACGACTGGTTTCTCAATATTAGACTCGTCTCCCCTTACGTGTTTACGGATAACAAAGACAACCACCTAAACAAAGTCGTGAACAATGGAACCCTGCTCGTGGCTTACGTCCCAACTCAGAGACGTAGCGTAGTCGTCAGCCCTATGGCAGCCCACATGCTATCGAGTAAACCGGCCATACAAAACGTGAAATTGCAGTTGGTGTCTGAATTCGAAGGTGTGGTCACTATACTAGAGGATCTACCGGCAAACTCAACACTGATCATTAAAGTCTACCTAGGGGAACCATCGGGGAATGATGTCGAGATCGTGAAGGGGATCAAACTCGGGTGGGTGAAACGACACCAGTATCAAGTTTGTAACGTTTACGTGCGGGTGGGTGTCGGCTCCAACACCAGTCTGCAGGGGGTCAACGTGACCGTGGAAAACAAGATATCACTAACCAATATCTTCCTACCTGCCAACATACACTTCATGGGTATGAAGTTCACCCCTGAATTATTATCAAAAAACCAGTTGGAAACTATATCATAATAATATAATAATGACCAGTCATCATCCCAACACTACGCTTAACGACCTAGGAGACACGGAGGGATTCGATCAGCCTGGTGAGGAAGGTGAATTATACATCCTACAATTCAAAGACAACGTGTACAGAAGGGTGTTGTTATTAGATTTTAAAGAGCCTAAATGGCTGATCAACTTAACACTCACCTCACCTTATATCACATTAACTGAATCGGGGTATATCTCTAAGATTAGGAACAACGGTATCTGGCCCGGGGATTTCATTCCGGAGAGGGGATTAATAAGAACTAGCAAAAATGGGTTATCGGCTTTCTTCGAAGCTAAATTAACATTTAGTAATCCTGAAATAATATTCCCCCCTTTCACACTCATCATAGAAGTCTTCTTTGAGTATTCAAACACTGGAGACTCCCCAATAATACACCAAATTTTACCCGGGGTGGTAATAAACTGGTCTAGCATACACAAAGGCAAATATTGTCGTATTGTTATACAACAGGATACCACGGGCCATATGAACCACTTAATAAACCTCATTGGGGTTTATTTTACACCAGCACATTCTATTAGCCTCTCACCTATTACCCTGAATAGTAATCTAAAACTTGTAGACTTAAAATTCATTGATAAAGTATTAACTGAAACCCAATTAAAATATCTTTCAAAATATATATTATAGGATGGGTCTGTACCCAGTCGTAGAGGAAGTAGCGAAGACGCTGGAAACCGTAGATGGGTTCCGCTTGAGGCAGTTATGTGATGTGAAACGTCAACTAGAACAAGACCGTGACACGCGGAAAGCACTATGTAAAAAGTACAATAGAGCTTTCAGTATCGTGGACGGGGTTGACACTACCCTTATGGGAACCAGCATGGGACTAGGTGCGGCAGGCGTTGGGTTGTTAGCTACCATCGTGGCTGCACCTATAGTGCTAGGTATTGAAATAACGGCAGGGGTGGCAGGGTTGGCAGGGTTGGCGCTTAAGTTAGTATCACGCAGGCTTAATCGTAAGGCATTGAAACACGACGAGATCAGGGTTCTGGCCGAAGCAAAGCTGAACACAGTGAGTGAGCGTATTTCCACGGCACTCTCTGACAGTAAGATCTCAGAAGAGGAGTTTCGTTCAATCCTCTCTGAACTCAAAAAATATAACGGAATGAAACAAGATATTCGATCCAAGTCTCGTAAGTCTGCTATCAGCGAGGACGAGAAAAAAAAGTACATAGAACAGGGAATACAAAAAGCCCAGCAAGCCTTTATTATGAACACCAAAGAGATCGTAGGCGGTTCACGTTAAACTGTTTCATCGATATAAACATGAAATAGGGGAACACGAGGGCGATAGCCGTAAGCGAGATAAAGTGGATATGAAAGCCGACGAACCTAACTTGTACTACTTGAGGGGTGGGCCGGGTAGGGGGTTTGTAAGAGAAGAATTATTGATCGTACCGTACGGCACAGTGTTACCTCCTACCAAGGCACAGTAATTTTGTAGTAGGGGTAATAGTAGCAAGAGCTAAGGGGCCCACCAACGTCTTATTCAGTAAATAAGGCGTTGTAGAGACATTTCTTGAAAGTGAGCCAGAACTATCATTCCCTATACTACTTAATGAATTACAATACAAACAAGAATATCATCAATTGAAACATAAATATAGCAATTATAAATCCTTATTTACAGATGGGTCCAAGAACGGTGGCGCAATGGCTTGTGCCACTGTCATTGGATCCAGAACAATATCGTCTAGATTACCAGATAATAGTTCTATTTTTACAGCTGAAGCTAACGCCATATTAACAGCTCTTAAATATATTCAAAGACATCCTAAACATAAAAAGTACATAATCTATTCAGACTCTCTTTCTTGCCTTCAGGCTATTAAACACCTAGCATGTAAACATCCACTTTTAATAGAAATTATTGAACTTTATAACTATCTTGCGACTGGCCAATACGACATCGTCTTCTGTTGGTTACCCAGCCATGTTGGAATCTCTGGCAGCACTCAACAAATCTGTGACACCACTTCATATTCCCTATACTGATTATAAAGCTACAAATAGATCTTACATCCGTGATCTGATGCAGAAGAAGTGGGACACCAAAGTAGGTATAAATAAATTACATGCAATAAAACCATATGTTGGTTACACCTACTTGGGTTGTCGGTCCAGATTTGAAGAGGTCATACTACGACGATGTCGTATTGGCCACACTAGGTATACGCATGAATATCTTTTGAAAGGTGAGGCTCCTCCGTTCTGCATCCCTTGTGATGAAATCATCACAGTCAAGCATGTCTTACTTGACTGTGTTGAATATTCCACCACAAGGGACCATTATTTTAAATCTAGAACTATGAAGGACCTTTTTAGTAACGTACGTTCTCATTTAATTATTGCATTTTTAAAAGAATTGAATATATTGACTGACATTTAAATAAATAAGTATTTTATGATTGGACGTTGAATTAGCAGCTAAGACTGTTAGTGGCTGTATCCTCGAAGGGGGTTGAAGTACCGTAAAATTATTGTCCTCCTGAGAGGGTACGTAAGTCCCAAAATGGTTTAAGTCAGATTGAATCTTCCACTTTTTAAAATCGTAGAATATGTGTCATTTTAATTTGTGGCTAATTTTGCATACAGTCGCTAACAGCTGAGGGGATGGTGTAAATCCAGCCAGGGACCATGCAGGTAGCAGAGGTACTGTAAGTCCCCATGGTCCCTGGTATGGTGATCTACCCTTTGTTGTTGGCGATCTATAGCCTGTTTTTATATTATACTTTCCAAATAGTGATACTATCATTTTTTAAGTTTCCACGCTAGTTTTAATACTAACTGTGATAATCTAGTGGTTTTACTGTCCTTCGTAGACAGGTTCTTCATAATATCCATATGTATTCTTTTTTGTCTTATATGTTCTCGTCACGATATGGCTATAATATTGCCGATGTGACGTTAAATATTAACTCACTCACTCACTCACTCAGCGGTATTGCATGCCTAGTTTGTATGCAATAATGATCAGCAGTAATCGTAACGAAAATCCAACGATTGATATCAGAACGTTTATTAATGTCGACACGGGATGAATAATCAAATGTGATTGTCTTTCACACTAGGAACTGATGATGAAGGAGTCTGAAATGACCTCGAAACGCTGTGTGTCAAAGAATTAAAAGAAGATTTACTCATAAACGATCTTGGTTCTTGAACTAATTGACAATAACAACTTCAGCCACTTCAGTTTATTTTGGTAATAATCACTTTAGAATGATATTCTAATCCTTTAAGTCCTTTTGATCGAAAGAGTGAATAACGTTAAATGATAATAGTGGGTATTCGTAACTGCGCCCGTATCCATGCATTCAATGTTCGCTAAAGGAGCTACAAAAAGGGTTAATCTATGAACAATGTATGCAGGAAATTACAAACAGTTGAAGCTAAACAAGAAGAAGACATCTAAGAGAAAGCTATGGAGAAGTAATGGGTTCTGAGAAGGGATTTGAAAGAGTTCAGTGATTCGGCATAAGCAATGCTGCAGTGTATTCGAAGGTCCTCTGATCGTAGGAGACAAGTCTGACTTTAGGGACTGTAAGTAAGCGGAGATTCTAGGATCGTAGACATCTTGCAGGGATGTACAGTGTTAGAAGTTTAGATAGATATTCTGCAGCTTAACATTTATATACAAAGCAGAGGAATTTGAACTTAACACTTTACGTAAAAGGGAGCCAAGACAGAAAAACGAATCATGGAGTGATGTGATCTTGCTTAGGTCTCAGACATACAATACGCGTATTTTGAATTGTTTGGAGTTTCTGTAATTGCATAGAGTTCAATCAAACATGGATGTTAGTGCAGATCTTGAAAGTACAAGATATATGACTAAGGCATGGGCAAAGTCTTTGGTGATGCATCGGCGAATTGAGCTAATTATTCTGAGGTGGTGATGGCAGACTTTACGTAGATGGTTAATGTAGACATCGAGTTAGAGATTGGAGTCTACGTACACACCAAGGTCCTTGGCAACAGAGCAAGGTTGAATGACAGAGATCCCACCTTGACAACAGAGACTGATACTCCTTGCAGATGCATATGGCTGCCGGCTATCAACGGTTCAGTCTTTGAGCTACAGCATTCTAGGTGTCATCCATCTTTATGTCAGACTCACAGTCATCCACAATTTGAAGGTCTGCGAGAACTGAGCTCCGTCTCAAGATGGTAGTGAGCTGGGTGTCATCTGCATATCCATAGTGGCTGCAACCGTGCTTGTTGATAATTGCTGGTAGTGTGTTCACATATAGCAGGAACAGAATCCAAGGACAAACTCTTAAAGAACTCCATAGTCACAAGTCTAAGACTAGATGAAGTTACACCCTTTACTGACACTTCTTGGCTCCAACTACTCAAATATGACTGAAACGATCTCAAAGCGGTTCTTTTAAGTCCAGCTTGCAAATCCAGGATTTCTGACAGCTGTTCGTGTTCTACAGTGTCAAACGCTGCACTCAAATCAACATGAGGGCAACCAATTGCCGGAATCCAGAATATTTCTTAAGTCATTTACCAATCTCAATAGAAGAGGACATCTGTGTGAGAGTGAGTGAGTGTGGTTTTAAACCGCGTTTAGCAATATTCCAGCATCATCGCAGTGTGGGACACCAGAAATGATCTTTTACCCATTTGGAGAATCCGCGTGACAAGCGGACGCATTGTTCATTAGGTTACACAACCGGGGAGAGGATAGCCGGGAGTCGAGGGGAACATGCATGTTTACCGCGGTTGTGAAGCGGCGATCGTGGGTGTGGTGCCAGTTGACCGCGACCAGCCGGTCAGTGAGGTCTCGTTCTCAGCTTTAACTGGCACCCGTGGCGAGCCACCTCCTCGTGGTGGGTGCTGGGTTATGCCAAGAGCTCGCCAACACCCCCGTTGTGGACTCGGGGGCATATTTGGTCCACCAACCTGTTAGCCGTGGGTTGCGGCCCTGTGTCGGTGGAGGAGGGGATCCTGGTGGTTGAGGGCAATAGGGGCCTGGAACCGTTGCCTAACACGCCACTTTGGCCCTGACTTCACCTAGACGGGTGGTAGAATGGGCCCGGTTCTATCGATCGGCTGGTCATGCCAAGCCCTGTTCATAGCTCACTTTTTGCACATTCAACATATTGGGTATTGGTTCTTGTGATTATCAATTTCAATATAAAAATCTTTGTTACATTTAATTGCCTAGAGTCTAATGCCAGAGGGCGGTGGCTCATGGGCCAATCTGGTGGTATGGACCTCTAAATTCTGAGTTTCTGAGGACTTATGTCATGGGCAGAACCAGCCTGGCATTTGATCTTTTAGATTTCTTAGCTATTTATGTCCTTATTTCTGGAGTATAACATCCCTGTAACCCTGGTGCTGCAGTCTGGTTTCCGCTGCAGCATCGTCCATGTTGACATTCGATGGCGGGTGGGGAGCAGGGTTGTCGAATAATATTCTAATACCATGGCTCAAAATATGCATTCTGGTTCATCAAAGACGTACAAGCGGAGACATCTTTCTTCGTCATCCGATGAGGAGGTATCCCCTTCAGTGAATGATTCTTGGCCAAGGTTTTTGGTAATTGCAACTGATGATGGGAGTCCACTTAATATAAACCCTTTCGCTGTTTCCAAGGGCATCCAGGGTGTCTGCGGAGAGGTAAAGAATGTCACTCGCCTCAGAAATGGTTCGCTCTTGGTAGAATGTATACGACGACAACAATCTGTCAATCTGCTGGGCTTGCAGCATTTTGTTAACAAACAGGTTGTTGTCTCCGTTCATGAGACACTGAATACTTGTAGAGGCATTGTTAGAGACAGGTCTCATTGTTTGTCAGACATGTCGGAAGAAGAAATTGTGGCCGAGTTGAAAGACCAAGGTGTTACTTCTGTGAAGCGTTTCATCAGGAAACAGGATTCAAATGTGGTCAAAACTAACACCTACCTTTTCACTTTTTGTATGACAGTACTCCCTAAATCTGTTAAAGCAGGATACTGTAATATCGGAGTGGAAGTCAATGTACCAAATCCACTCCGGTGTTACAAATGCCAAAGATCTTGCACAGGCCAGTCTGTATGCTCACGTTGCAGTGGACCTCATGAGAGTACTGATTGCACTGATACCATCAAGTGCGCCAACTGCAGTGGTGAACATCTGGCTTCGTCTAAATCTTGCCCAAAGTTTGAATATGAAAGCCAAGTTCTAAAAATCAAATACACAAATAACATCTCTTATTTTGAGGCAAAGAAATTAGTAAATACTCCATCTAAATCTTCTACTGGTCAAACATATTCAGCTACAGTTTCTTCGTCTGCTCCAAAATCTGGTAAGAAATCAGTTTCAACATCCTGTCAGACTTTAATATCTTGGGTGAATGCAACTCAGAAAACCTTGGATGACAATCCTCCAATATCACATGAGTCTCAACGCTCCTCATTGTCCCAGACAGAATCTCAGCCAGAAGCCATGAATTCAACACAGGCGACAAAAGGCGTTGATCATATTTCTAGCAAAGAAAAGTAAAAAATGAGGAAAAAGACCAGAGCTTTTCAACATTTAGAAGAGTCACCATCAGTGACGGTTCAAAATCAGTTTGAAGCGCTTGACATGGAGATCACTCCTTCACAAACAGGGTGCAGGAGTGGCGCTACCAAACACGCACGGTCTCCAGTTGAACCTCCCTAGATAGTTTTATGACATTAGTACAATGGAATTGCAGAGGCCTTAGGAACAATTTTAACGACCTACAATTATTATCACAAGATTATACACCATCGGTGTTTAGTTTACAAGAGACTTATCTGAAAAGTACTCATAAATTTGAATTGCGCCAGTATAATTCATTTCATTCATTCTCACCTGAAGGTGATAAAGCCACTGGCGGTGCTTCTATTCTTGTGAGGCATGATGTAATCCATAGCTCAGTTCCCCTTAAAAGTAACCTTCAGGCTGTTGCGGTCCGGCTTACTTTGCAGATAACCTTTACGCTTTGTTCTTTGTACATCTCTCCTTCTTCAGCTCTTCAGCAGTCCGATCTTCAGGATCTATTCGACCAGCTTCCTAAACCATGCATAATCATGGGTGATCTTAATGCCCATAACCCTTTGTGGGGAAGTGCCGATACCAACAATAAAGGTAAAATTCTTGAAGATTTCATTGCAAATAATAATTTGTGCATATTTAATGATGGATCTGTCACATATTTACACCCTGGTTTTGGAACCTATTCTGCACTCGATCTGTCGCTCACAGATGCAAACATATATAACGAATTCGAATGGTCTGTCCATGACGATCTTTGTGGAAGTGACCATTTTCCCACAATACTTTCAGCTATAAATCCGAATGATGAACCCCCTGCAACAAGGTGGAATTTTGATAAAGCTAACTGGCCATTATTCCAGACACTGTGTGCTGACAACTTACAGCCTGACTCTTTTCTCAATGCCCCAGATCCGATTCAGTTGTTCTCTGAAAAACTGACGAATATTGCCGATGAAACTATTCCTAAGGCATCTGCTAAACCACATATTCGCAAACCGTGGTTTACTGATGATTGCAAACAGGCTAGAAAGTGTAGGAAAAAGGCAGAGAAATACTTTCGCCGCCATCCTACTGTTCACAATTTTAATCATTTCAAAGTAAATAATGCTAAGGCTCGACGTACTTTTAAACAAAGTAAACGCCAGTCTTGGAAGACCTTTGTATCAAATATTAATTCACGCACACCAATGACAAAGGTGTGGAACATGGTACAGAGAATCAAGGGTAAAGGTAGAAATTCTAGTGTTCATCATCTAAAAGATGGATCCGAGGTTTTAACAGATAAAATTGACATTGCAAACAAGCTGGGTGAAACTTTAGCTAGGCATTCTTCTTCCTCAAACTATAATACGAAGTTTCAGAAATATAAAGATCAACAAGAAAAACGTAATATTAACTTTCATTCTGATAATGGTGAAGATTATAATGAACTCTTTTCACTTCATGAGCTGAATACTGCCCTATCGCAAGTTCACGATACGGCAACAGGTGCTGATAATATCCACTATCAGCTCCTGAAACATTTACCTAATACATGTCTTGAAACTCTTCTGAACATTTTTGATCATATTTGGACAACAGGCCATTTTCCTCCGTCGTGGCGTCAAGCCATTGTTGTACCTATACCTAAGCCTGGTCGGGATCATACAGATCCATCAAACTACAGACCCATTTCACTAACTAGCTGCGTTTGCAAGACCATGGAACGCATGGTCAATAATAGAATAGTGTGGTTTTTAGAATCCAATAATCTTATTACTAACATCCAATGTGGTTTTCGCAAAAATAGAAGCACTATTGACCATTTGGTTCGACTAGAATCATTTGTTAAAAATTCCATTGTCCATAACCAGCATGCTGTATCAATCTTTTCGACCTTGAAAAAGCTTATGATACAACATGGAAATATGGTATCTTAAGAGATTTACATGATTTTGGTTTGAGAGGCCGTTTGCCTCATTTTATATCACAATTTTAGCAGGCAGACAATTTCAAGTTCGTGTCGGATCATCCCTGTCTGACCATTATAATCAGGATCAGGGGGTTCCACAAGGCAGTATTTTGTCTGTTACTTTGTTTAGCATAAAAATCAATAGTCTCTCGAAAGTATTACATGACTCAATAGATGGGTCATTGTTTGTGGATGATTTTAATGTTTCATGTCGTGGTAAAAATATGCATACCACTGAGAGACAATTACAGATGTGTTTAAATAAAATTCATAAATGGTCACTTGAGAATGGATTTAAGTTTTCACAGATAAAAACCAAATGTATACATTTTTGTCGGAAATATAAGCCTCATAAAGATCCTGAACTGTTTTTAGATGGCTCTCCAATTACCGTTGTAAAGGAAGCCAAGTTTCTTGGACTGATTTTCGACAAACATTTGACCTTTTTACCACATATTAAGTATTTGAAGACCAAATGCCTGAAAGCATTAGATCTCCTAAAAGTGGTGTCCAATTTAAAGTGGGGAGGGGATCAAACTACCCTCCTTCATTTGTACAGATCACTCATCCGATCAAAGCTTGATTATGGTATGGCGGGGCCTGTCGAAGCAACTTGAAACTGCTTGATTCTATCCATCACCAGGGTTTGAGACTTTGTCTTGGATCTTTTCGCACTTCTCCTATTGACAGCATTTATGTTGAAGCTGATGAGCCTTCTTTAACCCAAAGACGTATTAAATTATCTTTGCAGTACACTACTAAACTATATTCGAATCAGACGAACCCTGCATATAACTGTGTATTCCATCCCCTCAATGAGGATCTGTACAACAAAAAATCTTCTCTTGTTCCACCTCTAGGGATAAGGATTAAACCTTTCCTTTCTGCTGCTGGCATTGACCTAGAAAATATTTCTCCTTCTCGTCTGCTGTCTTCTCCTCCTTGGCAATTGGTTAGGCCACAAGTCGACCTAACCTTGACTATATTTAAGAAATCAGAAACGAATGAGTTACAATATAAACAAGAATATAATCAGTTACAAAGTAAGTATAATACATATAAATCCATATTTACAGATGGGTCCAAGTATGGTGGGGCAGTGGCTTGTGCCACTGTCGTTGGATCCAAAACAGTATCTTCTCGACTGCCAGATCATACCTCAATTTTCACAGCTGAAGCAAACGCTATACTAACAGCCTTAAAATATATCAATAAGCATTCCAAATATAAGCAGTACATAATCTTTTCAGACTCTCTTTCGTGCCTTCAAGCTATTAAGGGTCTTTCTACCAAACATCCACTTTTAGTAGAGATTATTGAATTGTACAATGATCTTGCTACTGGCCAATACGACGTCGCCTTTTGTTGGTTACCCAGCCACGTTGGCATTTCTGGGAACACACTTGCCGATCTTGCTGCCAAAGCAGCACTCAGCAAATCTATGACACCACTTCTTATTCCATACTCTGATTATAAAGATGTCATCCGATCTTACATCCGGGATCTGATGCAGAAAAAGTGGGACACCCAGGCAGGTATCAATAAATTACATGAAATCAAACCCCACATTGGTTACACCTACTTGGGTTGTCAGTCTAGATTTGATGAGGTCATCATAAGGCGATGTCGTATTGGCCACACTAGATATACTCATGAATATCTATTGAAAGATGAGGATCCTCCGTTCTGTATCCCTTGTGATGAAAGAATCACAGTCAAGCATGTCTTGCTTGACTGTGTTGAATATTCCATCAGAAGGGATAAGTATTTTAAAACACGAACCATGGAGGATCTTTTTGGTAATGTTAATCATCATTTAATTATCGCATATTTAAAAGAATTAGATTTGTTGTCCGATTTGTGAATAGATAAATATTTTATAAGTGGTCATTTGGATTAGTAACTGGGATTGTTAGTGGCTGTACCTTCAAGGGGGGTTGAAGTAGAGTAAAATTATTGTCCTCCTGAGAAGGTGCGTAAGTCCCAAGGCATTCAAAGGTAATTTATATTGACCGTCTATTTTAATTGTAGTATCCCTGTCATTTTAATTTTGGCTAAAATTCACTTCATCGCCTGCAGCTGAAGGGATGATATAAATCCAGCTAGGGTCCATGCAGGTAGCAAAAGTACTGTAAGTCCCCATGGTCCCTAGTATGGTGATCTACCTTCAGTTGTTGGCGATCTATAGCCTGTTTTTATTCTCTGTATCGTCCTCTCTAGTTTAAGTGTTTTAGATTTCATGACTAGTTTTAACATCAATATATCTGTGATAATCTAATTAGTTTTACTGTCCTTTGTCGACGGAAATTTTAGATTGATTAACTTGTTGTCATCGCTATATGGCTGTAATATTGCCGATGCGATGTAAAAATTTAACTCACTCACTCACTCACTCACTCAGCGTTAACTTATTTCGCCACTTTTCCTTACTGGGATATCATGTGGGTTGATCAAAGCCCCTTATCGTAAACACGTGAAGGTTGTGAAGATGTCAAAACAAGGGGTCAAAAGGGACGTTACTGAGAGATTTCTTCAATACTACAGTTTCTGAACGAAATAATCCTGCATTTGAGGACCGCAACTATTCAGTCAATAATGCTTTCTCAACGTTTCTCTTATGCATTGGACTTTTTTAATCATTTTTTCATTCTGTGGGTAACTGATATAAGTTTCAAAGCCATGTTATCAGTGTAACAATATTATTTATTCCTAATACTTAGAGACTGTAACAATACACTCGAAAAATGGACTATACATGCAGATCAACACACAAACGACAACCACAATAGAAGCCTTTTTCAATGGATAAATGACAGCTGAATGCAAAATGGCGACATCGTCTTTGGTGTGAGCGAGGACGTTGGGTGCTGTCCGCCTTCTGATCAATATGTCAGTCCTTCCGTTGTTTTAAATAAGTGAGACTGATTATTTTTTTTTTTTTTTTTTATTGGTTCATGTGATTACACATAGTACAAAACACAGGTACCGAACCAAACCATATGTTTTGTAAAGTGAAATGGATGAGGGAATGAATTGTTGAGCCAAATTTGTAATTTTCTCCAAAATGTTTGTGTCACTTGGCATTCCCAATACACATGACAAACAGTCTCATTTATATCCTTGCAGAAACAGCATGTACTACTATCAACTTTCTTCATTTTAAGCAATTCTCTTTTAGTATAAATAGCACCTTGTAGAAATCTATATTGAAAATCTATGAGTTTTGTGTCTTGCAAATCTTTTCTGTATCCTGTGAATATTTTTTCCCAGTCAAAGTCTGTTTTTGGGAAAAACCGCTGCCACTTTTTACAAACATTTTGGTATATATCATTGGAAATAAGTTTATCATAAAAAGTTCTGCATCCTTTAGATGTTTTTATGAGACAAGTCTGGCAATGGTTAATATTTAAATCCCAGACTGGTATTGAATGACATTGATTTAGAGTATTTTTCCAAGAATCTGGAAATGTGTGTAGTAAATATCTATAATCTAAAAAAGTACCTTGGATATCATATACTTCTTTTAAAGATTCCAATGACAATAATCCATTTTCGTCACAAATATCCCTAATATTAATAACCCCTTTATCTGCCCAATTCTTTATATAGTTCAATGAATTTTTGAAATTGTGATTAAACCATAATGGTTGTGATAGAATTTCATTGATGTTATTTGGGTCAATATAATGTTTTTGGTGAAATAGTTGCCATGCTTTCAGTGCATCCTGCCAAAAAGGGTTTTCAATCTTAATGTAGGCCTCAGAATTTGCTCCTAAATTAAATATGTCTTTGAAAGGTATGTTGCATGGATTTTCCTTATCACCTTTTCCGAAGTATCGTCGCAACGTGGATAATTTCAAAGCGTCTATAAATGTTTTAATATCGATCATTCTCAAACCTCCTTCTTTATAGTTATTTTTTATTATATTCCTCTTTATTTTGTCATTCTTGTCATTCCAAACAAATTTAAAAAGCATTTTTTCAATAGAAGTAATAAAATCTGCTGGTGGGTTGGGCAGGGAATTGAAAATATGAACCAATTTGGAGATTGCTAGAGTTTTTATTACTGTTATTTTACCAATAAGTGTTAAATTTCTCTTTCTCCAAGATGCTAGGAGTCTATTAATTTCTTCAAGTCTTTTCCTAGTGTTGATTACCCATAGATCTTCAAGATCTGGTGTAAATTTGATACCTAGTACATCAAATTCACCAACTACCCATTCAACTTTTAGATCATGACATATCATATCAGTAGATTTAGCTTTTGATCCAATCCATATTGCTTTTGATTTATCCACATTAATTTTCAAACCTGACATCTTGTAAAAAGTATTAACTGTGTCTATTGCAGAGTACAAACTCTCTTCAGTTCCATTCAGAAATAGTTCAGTATCATCGGCATATTGATTCAGTTTATATTCATTATCATAAATAACTATACCTTTGATATTTTCATTATGTCTTATCATGCAACCAAGAATCTCAGCTACAAAGAGGAAAAGATATGGGGATAAAGGGTCTCCTTGTCTACAGCCCCTTTCATTTGAAAAAAAATCAGATAAGTTACCATGCTGGATGACACAAGATGTTGTTTCGTAAGTTAGTGTATTTATCCATCCTATCAGTTTGGGGCCAAATTTGAATTTATGGAGGGCTAGATTGATAAAATCTTTTGAAACAGAATCAAAAGCTTTTTCAAAATCAATAAGGATTAGCAAACCAGGGATGTTCTGTTTCTTTGTTTCGAACATAATATCATATAATAATCTTGTATTTTCACTAATTGTCCTCCCTGGTATGAAACCAGTTTGGTTAGAATGAATGAGTTCGTCTAAGGTAGTTTTTAATTTGTGTGCTATACAGGAGCTGATAATTTTGTAAATAGCATTAAGTAAAGTGATCGGTCTCCAGTTTTTAAGTAATGTTCTATCTTTATTGGTTTTTGGAATACAGGTAATAACACGTCTTTTCCAATTCACAGACATTTCATTCTTGGCTAATACATCTCTAATGAATCTATAGATCCATGTTTTTAATTCTTTCCAAAAAAATTTAAAGAAATCAATAGGAAAACCATTAATCCCTGGACTTTTATTATTCTTCATTCTGTGCACAGTATTACTAATTTCATCTAAACTGATTTCTCTTTCAAGATAGTCCCTCTGTGTTTGGTTTAAGATTGGAGTATTAATATCCTTCAAACAATTTTCATCCTCATATTGTTTGTGAGAGGCATACAGATTTTTGTAAAATAATTTTAGTTCATTCAGTATTGACTTGCTGTCAGTAATTTCACTATTATCATTAGTTACTAACTTGTTGATTGATCTTTGGGTGAACGTTCTATTTTCCAGGTGACAGAAATATTTTGAAGGTTTTTCTCCTTCATACCAAAGAAGTCGGTTTCGAATTTGTATTCCTTTCATTTCCTCATTTTTAATTTCTTCCATTTCTTTCTTATATTTTGATAGTTCACTCAAAAGTTCTTCATCTATGTTTTGAAAGTTTTTTCTTATAGTATCTTCAACCTGTTTTATTTTAAGTTCTAACTGTTCTGTATTTTTTGCTTTTGTTTTCTTCAAATAGGATGAGAAAGATATAGTCTTTCCTCGAATTTTCATTAGTAACGTTTCCAGAAATAAAGAGTTAGAAATAGTAAGTATAATATTTTCGGTGTTATTAAGATCATCCAATTTTTCTGTTGCATATTCCTGAACTGTGTCGTTCAAAATAGATCTGACTAAGTTTCCATATTCAGGATTTAACAGCAATGAAGTGTTAAACTTCCAATATCCATGTCCTCGTTCCTGGCCTAAAGTGTTGGAAAAGGTTAATGTAATTGTTGAGTGATCACTTTTATAGCCTGGCAAAATATCTGAGTCCTCTGATACAATAAAGAAATCCAGTCTGGCTTGTTGTCTTGGATTTTTTTTCCACCAGGTGTATTTTCTGCATTTATCATTCATATTCCTCCAAACATCAACAAGATTATAAGATTCAATAAATTCTAAAACAGTATTTCTTGATTTAGGGTTGTTTACATGTTTATAATTCTCAAGATCAATTGTTGGATCAATCACCAAATTCCAGTCTCCAACTATTATCAGAGAATCATTCTCAAGATTTAGAATATTTTTAAATAGATTAGTGTAAAAATTACTGTCATCGATATTTGGACCATAGAGATTAGTTAGTGTTAGTCTTTTATCCTCTATTGTTACATCAGCTATTATATAATTTCCATTTTCATCTATTAAGGTCTTATGTATTTTAAGATCAACATCATTATTAAAGAGAATGGCCACTCCTCTGGAATTAGATTTAAAAGGTGCAATTATGGATTGTAAACCCCATTCATTTCTCATGATATTGCAAGTAGATGCATCAATATGAGACTATATATGAGACTGATTATTTGGTTTGTTGTTCAACGCCGCATTCAGCAATATTCCACGTATAAGACAGCGGTATGTAAGTAATCCAATCTGGACCACATAGTCCAGTGATCAACAGCACGTGGATCGTTCTCCGCAACTGGGATGTTGTGATATGTGTCAATCATGTCAGAGGGCCTGAACACCAGATCCCGAGAGTCACCTTTTATGACAAGCTGGGTTGGTGAAGATAATTTTAACCCGTATTTTCACAGGTGCATTAAACAGAGAGCAAACATACTGATCTGCATGGTAATTTTATAAGAATCAACTGCACTATGTGTCCGGGCAAACCGTATCCATATGTTTGATGGTAGCTCCAAGTGAAACAAACGCGAATGGTTGTTCCCCTTACGAAAGGCAAAACAAACCAGGAGCACAGACACCGTTTTAATACGCACACACAACGGTCTGTCCCTAGCCTATCAGTCAATGCGGAATCGAAATATCAGACCTTAACCTAACCCAAGCACCAATATTTAGAATATAAGAACACTGTTTCACAATCAGCCACACCGCCAATGAGGATTAAATGAGTGTACTTTAAGTCACACTGGCAGTGTTTCAAATCTTTTGCGTAACATGCGCTCACAGCGGTGAAAAACTCACTTGACTGAAGATTGTGATAGTAACTTAAAACATGCACAAAATGCTCTGGCACCCAT
Organism: Haliotis asinina; assembly: GCF_037392515.1. NCBI lineage: Eukaryota > Metazoa > Mollusca > Gastropoda > Lepetellida > Haliotidae > Haliotis > Haliotis asinina. Next base: position 11,767,458 of record NC_090281.1, on the reverse strand, counting down.
TCATCTTTTTTTAATGACTGTCCATTATGGAAACAACTAATGGAGGTAAATAAAATTAAATTCACAAGCAATATTATCTTTGCTAATGCAAAAAACTGATGCCTGTTACTCGAGCGTCCGCTGGAACGAATCAAAAAGTATTGAATGAGTGAGTGAGTTAATATTTAACGTCACATCGGCAGTATTGCAGCCATATCGAGACGAGAACATTCTTGAAAAAAGGTATTTATGTATATGGTAGAGACCTGACGACAAAGGACAGTAAAACAACTAGAATATCACAGCAAGAAATAAAACTAGCGTGAAAAGGTAAAACGGATATCACTATTCAGACAATACAATATAAAAACAGGCTATAGATCACCAACAGCTAAAGGTAGATCACCATACTAGTCCATCGGGACTTACAGTACTTCTGCTACCTGCATGGTCCCTAGCTGGATTTACACCATCCCTTCAGCTGCTGGTGATTGTATGCAAAATTAGCCACAAATTAAAATGACAGAAATACTACGGCTACAAAAAATGGAAGATTAAATTTGACTTCAAATGTTTTGGGACTTACGTACTCTCTCAGGAGGACAATACTTTTACGGTACTTCAACCCCCTTCGAGGATACACCCACTAACAATCTCAGTTACTAATTCGACTTCCAATCATAAAATACTTAGTTATTTGCAAGTCAGACAACAAATCTAATTCTTTTAAGAATGCAATAATTAAATGAGAACTTACGTTACTAAAAAGGTCCTTCATAGTTCTTGATTTGAAATAATTGTCCCTTGTGATGGAATATTCAACACAGTCAAGCAAGACATGCTTAACTGTGAATATTTCATCACAAGGGATGCAGAACGGAGGATCCTCACCTTTCAAAAGATATTCATGCGTATATCTGGGGTGGCCAGTACGACATCGTCGTATGACCTCTTCATAGCTGGACCGACAACCCAAGTAGGTGTAACCAACATATGGTTTTATTGCATGTAATTTATTGATACCTACTTGGGTGTCCCACTTCTTCTGGATCAGATCACGGATGTAAGATCTAATGGAAGCTTTATAATCAGTATAGGGAATATGAAGTGGTGTCACAGATTTGTTGAATGCTGCCTTAGCAGCAAGGTCAGCCAAAGTGTTACCAGAGATTCCAACATGGCTGGGTAACCAACAGAAGACGATGTCGTTTTGGCCAGTAGCAAGATAATTATAAAGTTCAAAAATTTCTATTAAAAGTGGATGTTTACAAGAAATATTTTTAATAGCCTGAAGGCAAGAAAGAGAGCCAGAATATATTATGTACTGTTTACGTTTAGAGTGTCTTTCAATATATTTAAGTGCTGTCAATATGGCGTTAGCTTCTGCTGTAAAACTAACCAACTGCCAAGGGGGAGAGGAAAGAAGACGGAAAGGAGCTAGATTGTCAAGCTCAATACCACCAGCAGCAATAAACGGCTTTATTCTGAGCCCAAGAGGTGGAACAAGAGAAGACTTTGTGCTATACAAATCCTCATAAAGAGGATTGAAGACACAGGTATATGCTGGGTTAGATTCGTTAGAGTATAGTTTTGTGATATATTGTAAAGATAATTTGATACGGCGTTGTGCAAGGGGTGGTTCATCGGCCTCAACATGAAGACTGTCAATAGGTGAAATTCGGAAAGACCCATACAAAGTCTTAAACCTTGGTGGTGGACAGAATCTAGACGTTTAAGGTTGCTTTTGCAGGCTCCACCATATATTATGGAACCATAATCAAGTTTAGAACGTACGAGTGATCGATATAGATGGAAAAGGGTAGCTTGATCCCCTCCCCATTTAGAATTTGACACCACTTTCAATAAGTCAAGTGCTTTCAGGCATTTAGTTTTAAGTGACTTAATATGCGGTAAAAACGTTAAGTGTGAATCAAAGATATGTATATGTTTACATGATAAATTTTTAATCGCCTGAAGACACGAAAGAGAGTCTGAATAGATTATATATTGTTTACGTTTAGGGTGTTTCTGAATATATTTAAGAGCTGTTAATATGGCGTTAGCTTCAGCTGTAAAAATAGAGTTCTATGGCAGTCTAGAAGATATTGTTCTGAATCCAATAACAGTGGCACAAGCTACTGCGCCACCGTCCTTGGACCCGTCTGTGAATAAGGATTTGTAATGGCTGTATTTGTTTTTTAATTGATGATATTCTTGTTTATATTGTAATTCATTAGTTTCTGATTTTTTAAATGAAGTTAATGTTAGATCAACTTGTGGCCCAACCAACTGCCAAGGAGGAGAAGAAAGAAGACGGGAAGGCGATATACTTTGCAGCTCAATGCCGGCAGAAGAAATAAATGGTTTAATTCTGTGCCCCAGAGGCGGAACAAGAGAAGACTTTTTGTTATACAAATCCTCATAAAGGGGATTGAACACAGAGTTATAGGCAGGGTTAGATGCATCAGAATATAATTTAGTAATGTATTGTAAAGACAATTTTATACGACGTTGTGTAAGAGACGGTTCATCGGCCTCGACGTATAGACTGTCAATAGGTGAAGTTCTGAAAGACCCAAGACAAAGTCTTAAACCTTGGTGGTGGACGGAATCAAGATGTTTAAGGTTACTTTTGCAGGCGCCACCATATACGATGGAGCCATAATCGAGTTTTGAACGGACCAGTGATCGATATAAGTGTAAGACGGTAGCTTGAAACCCTCCCCACTTTGAGTTGGAAACAACTTTCAACAAATCGAGTGCCTTTTCTAAATCGAAAAAGATGGACGCTGCATGGTGGTTGTTAATAACTGCATTTTAACAAATAACTCCAAGCGGACTAAATGGTCAACAGTGCTTCGAAGACTGTTGAGCAAGAGTTTCGCCCAATTTATTCGCAATATCGTACTTGTCTGTAAATAATTGATCTCCATTGTGAAGATGGTGGATGCTCGGTTTAGTACCTTTACCTTTAATTCGTTGTATCATGTTCCATACTTTGGACATAGGCGTTCGTGAATTGATTTGCGACACATAATTTCGCCACGATTGACGTTTATTGTGCTTGATTGTACTTCGGACTTTAGCATTTAAAATTTTATACTTATTCAAATTATGCACCGTTGGATGGCGACGGAAATAGCGTTCAGCTTTTTTCCGTGCCTTTCTAGCTTGCTTACAGTCATTGTTAAACCACGGTTTACGTATGTGAGGATGCGTAGAGGACTTTGGAATACATTCGTCAGCACTTTTTTGAGTTCATCCGAAAACAATCGCACAGGGTCAGAAACATCTCTGAAGAGTTCAGGTTGTAATATGTTTGAAGACATCATTTCAAACAAAGACCAGTCAGCCGTTGAGAAATTCCATCTGGAACATGGAGGAACATCAGACGGAGTGGCAGCTTTTAGAAAATGGTCACTTCCACACAGATCATCATGGACTGACCAATCAAACTCATTCAGGAGATCAGAGTCTGTTATGGACAGATCGAGAGAAGAATATGTACCCGTTCCAGGATGTAAATATGTGTTAGAGTTATCATTAAAGAGACACAGATTGTTACAAAGAAAATCTTCCAGTACTTTCCCTTTACAGCTGGCTTGTGTACTTCCCCATAAGGGATTGTGACCATTCAAGTCACCCATGATGATACATGGCTTGGGAAGCTGGTCGTGGAGTTCTTGAAGATCAGCGTGAAAGAGTGAAGAAGAAGGGGGTACATAGAGAGTGAGCACAAAGTAAAAACAATACGCACGGTTACACGAACACGGTTTGAAATCTTGTTTAAGTAAATGTAAGTCATTGAGATTATTCCTTAGTCCCCTACAATTCCATTGAATAATGGCATTGGAGCTCATGGAGGCTTAATTGGAGTTCTTGATTGGGAGTGGGGTTTCTTCCCATGGCTTGGGACTGTGGGACTGACCTCCATCTCTAGAGGTTCAAACGAATTATGAACCTCTACAATAGATGACCCAGAGGGCACATCAACGTGTTGGAGAGCCCTGGTGTTTCTCTCTTTCTTTTCACTCTTTGACAATTGTGTATGGCTACTGGCATCTTTACCGTTTTGAAAATCTGTTTCATGGATATCTGAGAAACGTCATCTAAAAGGAGTCGATCTGCAACCCAAGAAATTGATGTCTGACACATGACGGAGGTGGTGGCAACTTTAACAACCGGAGGTGGGGAAGAAATGACAGTTGAATATTTAATGGTAGGAGTCTCAGAAGGATTTGGAACCATTCTGGGTATATTTTGGGTATATTTGATTTTAAGAATTTGGGATTCTCGCTGGAAAAAGGGACAGGTCTTGGATGAGGCCAAATGTTCTCCATTGCAGTTAGCGCACTTGATAGCATTTGTGCACCCAGTGCTTTCATGGCTACCGTGTCATTTCGACAAGTTTTTGTTCCATGTCCAAATCGCTGGCATTTATAGCATCGGAGGGGATTTGGAACATAACCTTCCACGACGAGATTGAAATAACCAGCTTTAATTGATTTCGGAAGGACTGCAAGACCAAAGGTAAAGAGATAAGTGTTTGTTTTGACAACTTCATCATTTTGTTTTCTGGTAAAGCGTTTAACGGCCGTAACTCCTTGATTCTTTAGTTCAACTGCAATTTCCTCCTCGCTCATGTCTGACGGACAACGAGCTCGGTCTTCGATGATCGATCGGCATGAGTTAAGCGTCTTATGCTCCGAGACAACAACTTTAGTGTTAGCAAACTGTTTTAAGGACAGTAGATTAACTGATTGTTGTCTCCTTGCACATTCCACTAGGATAGAACCACCTCGGAGCCGTGAAGTGAGTGAGTGAGTTAACATTTATCGTCACATCGGCAATCTTGCAGCCATATCGTGACGAGAACAAGTAATACTGACATTGTAGAATGAATATAAGAAAATAAAACCTTGTTGACAACGAACAGTAAAAACACTAGTAAATATCACAGATATACATTTAAGACTAGTGATTACATCTAAAACAGGTTAACTATAGTGAACAAGACAATATAAAAACAGGCTATGGATTGCTAACAACTGAAGGCAGATCACCATACAGGGGACCATGGGGACATTACTTTTGCTACCTGCATGGAACCCAGCTGGATTTACACCATCCCCTCAGTCGCTAGCAATTTAGGCACATATAGCCATACATTTAAAAGAACACATATACTACGATTAAAAGAGCGGACTGTTTGAATTTACTTTGAACGTTTGTGGACTTACGTACCCTCTCAGGAGGACAATAATTTTACAGTACTTTAACCCCCCTCGAGGATACAGCCACGAACAATCTTAGTTACTAATTCACAATTCCAATCATAAAATATTTATCTATTTACAATTCATTTAACAAATCTAATTCTTTTAAAAATGCAATAATTAAATGACCACTGTTATTGTTAAAAAGATCCTTCATAGTTCGGGATTTAAAATAGTTATCCCTTGTGATGGAATATTCAACACAGTCAAGCAAAACATGCTTGACCGTGATTATTTCATCACAAGGGATGCAGAACGGAGGATCCTCACCTTTCAATAAGTATTCATGAGTATATCTCGTATGGCCAATACGACATCGTCGCAAGATGACCTCTTCAAACCTGGACTGACGACCCAAGTAGGTATAACCAATATAGGGTTTTATTGCATGTAATTTATTGATACCCACTTGGGTGTCCCACTTCCTCTGCATCAGATCACGGATATACGCTCTAATTGCACCTTTATAATCAGAGTATGGAATATGAAGTGGTGTCACAGATTTGTTGAGTGCTGCCTTGGCAGCAAGATCGGCCATTGTGTTGCCAGAAATGCCCACGTGGCTGGGTAACCAACAGTAGACGATGTCGTATTGGCCAGTAGCAAGATCATTGTACAATTCAATAATTTCAGTTAAAAGTGGATGTTTACACGACAAATGTTTAATCGCCTGAAGACAAGAAAGGGAGTCTGAATAGATTATATATTGTTTACGTTTAGGGTGTCTTTGAATGTATTTAAGAGCTGTTAATATGGCGTTAGCTTCTGCTGTAAAAATAGAACTATTATCTGGTAATCTAGAAGATATTGTTCTGGATCCAATGACAGTGGCACAAGCCACTGCACCACCGTCCTTGGACCCATCTGTAAATAAGGATGTATAATTGCTATATTTATGCTTCATTTGATTATATTCCTGTTTATATTGTAATTCATTAGTTCCTGATTTTTTAAATGTAGTTAATGTTAGGTCAACTTGTGGCCTAACCATCTGCCAAGGAGGAGACGAAAGAAGACGGGAGGGGGCTATGTTTTCCAGCTGAATGCCGGCTGAAGAAAGAAAGGGTTTCATTCTGTGCCCTAGAGGTGGAACCAGAGAAGATTTCTTGTTGTATAAATCTTCATAAAGGGGATTGAAGACACAATTAAATGCAGGGTTAGATTCATTAGAGTATAATTTGGTAATGTACTGTAAAGTTAATTTTATACGGCGCTGCTCAAGAGATGGTTCATCAGCCTCAACGTAGAGACTGTCGATAGGTGCTGTTCTAAAAGACCCAAGACAAAGTCTTAGACCTTGGTGATGGACAGAATCAAGAAGTTTCAGGTTGCTTTTGCAAGCTCCACCATATACGATGGAGCCATAATCGAGTTTTGAACGGACAAGTGATCTGTATAAATGTAGGAGAGTTGCTTGATCCCCTCCCCACTTTGAGTTGGATACCACCTTTAATACATCGAGTGCCTTCAAGCATTTTGTTTTTAGTGATTTGATATGCGGCAAAAAGGTTAAGTGGGAATCGAAAATTAGACCCAAGAACTTGGCCTCCTTGACAACTTTGATGGGAGTGCCATTTAAAAACAGTTCTGGGTCCTTATGCGGCTTATATTTTCTACAAAAGTGTATACAATTAGTTTTCGATTTAGAAAATTTAAAGCCATTTTCTAGACACCATTTATTTATTTTGTTTAAACACAATTGCAATTGCCGTTCGATAGTATGCATATTTTTACCTCGACAAGAAATATTAAAATCATCCACAAATAATGATCCATCGACTGAATCATTTAAAACCTTGGATAAACTGTTTATCTTGATGCTAAAAAGTGTTACAGACAAAATGCTGCCTTGTGGAACACCCTGATCCTGATTATAATGCTCAGACAGGGTAGAACCCACTCGGACTTGAAACTGCCTGTCTTTTAAAAATTGTGAGATAAAAAGAGGCAAACGACCCCTTAAACCGAAGTCATGTAAATCCTTTAAAATGCCATGCTTCCAAGTGGTATCGTATGCTTTCTCCAAATCAAAGAATATCGATACTGCATGTTGTTTATTTACTAAAGCGTTTTTGACAAAGGATTCCAGACGTACCAAATGGTCAATGGTACTACGATTTTTCCTGAAACCACATTGAATATTTGTTATAAAATTATTGGTTTCAAGATACCAAGTCAATCTATTGTTCACCATTCGTTCCATGGTTTTACAGACACAACTCGTTAAAGAGATTGACCTGTAATTCGAAGGATCGGTATGATCCCGGCCAGGCTTTGGTATGGGAACTACTATGGCATTACGCCATGAATGTGGGAAGGTCCCTGTAGTCCATATCGTGTCAAATATATTTAGCAGTGTTTCCAGGCACGATTCAGGTAAATGTTTCAGAAGTTGATAATGAATACCATCAGAACCTGTTGCTGTATCATGAGCTTGCTCAAGGGCTGTATATAGCTCATGTAATGAAAATAGTTCATTATAGTCTTCTCCATTGTCTGAGTTAAAATTGATCTTTTTCTTCTCCTGCTGTTTCTGGTATTTCTGAAACTCAGGGACGTAATTTGATGAAGACGAATGTTTGGCGAGAGTTACACCAATCTTATTGGCAATATCACCCTTATCTGTCAATACATCGTCACCGTCCTTCAGATGGTGCACAGTTGATTTGCAACCTTTACCCTTTATTCGTTGAATCATATTCCACACTTTGGAAATTGGTGTGCGGGAATTTATCTTGGAAACATAATTTCGCCAAATTGACGCTTATTCTGCTTGAAGGCACGGCGAGCCTTAGCATTTAGAATTTTAACTTTGTCTAAATTATGGACTGTAGGATGTCGCCGAAAATACTTCTCGGCCTTCTTCCTGTTCTTTCTGGCCTGTTTGCATTCATCATTAAACCATGGTTTACGAACGTGTGGGGTTGCAGAGGACTTAGGTATAGTTTCATTAGCTATATTCTTCAGTTTATCAGAGAATACCTGAATCGGATCCAGACTATTGACAAAAACGTCATTATTTAAGTTTTCAGTGCAGAGTGTCTGAAATAGTGGCCAGTTGGCCTTACTAAAATTCCACCTAGTTGCAGGTGGGTTATCAGTAGGATTTATAGCTGTGAGAATTGTTGGAAAATGGTCACTTCCACAAAGGTCATCATGGACTGACCATTCAAACTCATTGTATATATCGGGATCTGAGAGTGACAAATCAAGTGCAGAATACGTTCCTGTACCAGGATGTAAATAAGTGACTGATCCATCATTAAATATGCATACGTTGTTATTAGATATGAAGTCTTCAAGTATTTTCCCTTTATTGTTAGTAGCAGTACTTCCCCATAAAGGGTTATGTCCATTAAGATCACCCATGATAATACAGGGTTTGGGAAGTTGGGCGTATAGCTCCTGAAGATCAGACGGCTGAACAGCTGAAGATGGTGAAATGTACAGGGAACAAAGCGTGAACGTTATTTGTAAAGAAAGCCGTATAGCAACGGCCTGAAGATTGCTTTTAAGTGGAACAGGGCTATGAATAACACCCTGCCTCACCAAAATAGAAGCACCACCAGTGGCTTTATCACCTGGAGGTGAAAACGAATGAAATGAGTTATACTGGCGCAAGTCAAATCTATCTGTACTTTTCAGGTATGTCTCTTGTAAACTAAACGCTGATGGTTTAAAATCTTGTGATAATAGTTGAAGATCATTAAAATTGTTTCTAAGGCCTCTGCAATTCCACTGGATAACATTATGAGAGCAACTCATGGGGGCTCAATAGGAGAGCGTGCACGAGACGAAGTCCCTTTAAGCTGAGATGGCTGAGAAGGGCTTGTCTCCATAGCTAGCGGTTCATAGGTGTTTTGAACCTCTACAGGCACTTTTAATGGTAAAGGCACCTCAATATGTTTAAGGGCCCTGGCTTCCTTTCGTCGTTGTTGTTTCTGTTCTTTTTTTGACATTGTTTTCTTTTCAGGTTCATGATGATTGTTGTGCTCAGACGTCATATTAGGTAGTGGTAAAGTATTTGTTGTAAGAGTAGTTTGTGATGATGCTGGCGACAAGCTGGTATGTTCAGCACTGACTTGGTATAAAATAACTTGGTCATCCGAGGTCCAGTTTATAGCAGTTTGACAACCAGAATCAACTTTGAGAGGGGATGAGGAGACTGCAGCAGAATAGGTGAGAGTAGTAGATGAAGCAGATAATTCATTATCAACCAGTTTCCTTGCATCAGCAAAGGAAATGTCATTTGTGTGTTTGACTTTCAAAATTTTTGTCTGTCTCACGAAAGAAGGACGTGCTCACCCTTACAATTTCGGAGCCGTGAAACATTCTTGACATCGCCACAGACACCTTTAATGCCTTTAGCAACGACAAATGGATTGAGTTTTAACGGAGTGCCATCTTCAGATGCAATGATGAGAAATCTCGGCCAAGAATCTGTAACAGGTTGAATAATTTCTTCGTCAGATGATGAACCATCAACATGACGGGGCTTGTGCTTTGATAAACCAGGAAGAGTATTACAGCCATGGTTATAGTAATGTGATTCGACACCTCTGATGCCGACCCACCATGGAGTGTCAACAGGGACAATGTCGCAGCGGAAACCAATCTGCAATATTAGGGTTACAGGGGTGTTATACTCCAGATATAAAAACATGAAAAGGTGTAAAGACTAAAGGAATAAATGCCAGGCTGGTTCGGCCCATGAAACCGTTCCCAAGAAATACAGAATTCAGAGCTTCGTATATCCAGATTGGCCCATGAGCCACCACCTTCTGGTATTGGACTCTACTCAATGTAATAAAACAAAAGGTCATTAGTAAACACTGTGTGATAGACCTGCCATAAACAATATCTGTGAACCACATGCTGTCCATACACAGGGCATGGCGTGACCAGCCGACTGATAGAATCGGACCAGTTCTACCACCCGTCTAGGTGAAGTAAGGGCCAAAGTGGTGTGTTGAGCAACAGGAACACGGTTGCAGGCTCCCATTGCCCTCAACCACCAGGATCCCGTCCTCCACCGACACAGGGGCGCAACCCACGGCCAACAGGTTGGTGGACCAACTATGCCCCCGGGCCCTCAAAAGGGGCAGATGACAAGATCCAGATATATAACAAGTTTGTTTCTCTTGAAGCCATGGATGTGTCTGCAAACATCCAACACAGGGCTCGTAGTCTGTCACCCTCTCGAAAGTCAAGGGATAGAAATAGTTTCTTCGAACAATATACAGTGCACCTGCAGAGGCCTTAAAACTAACTTGCATGTACTAGACCAAGATTTTCAACCGTCAGCAATCTGCTTACAAGAAACGCATCTGAGGCAGACAGATTCTTTAAACGTTCGTCAGTTCAGCGCATATCATTATTATTCTCCTGCGGGTAATATGGCCACTGAAGGGTCATCCATTCTTGTCAGAAATGGCGTTATCCACAGCCATGTGACGCTATAAACAAGCCTACAGGCAGTTGCAGTACGACTTACGTTGAACATTACACTTACTCTGTGTCCGTTGTACATTCCGCCATCATCAGCTCTTATTCTGACTGATCTTTAGTCTCTCTATGACGAACTTCCCAAACCATGTGTACTCATGGGCGATCTGAGTGGCCACAACCCACTCTGGTTGAGTGCGACCACAAGCACTAGAAGTAAAATTATTGAAGACTTTACTTCAAATAATGCTTTATTTATATTACATGATGGAGCAGATACATATTTACATCCTGAAACAGGAACATATTCAGCCCTTGGCTTATCAATAACTGACTCCAGCTTACTTAATGAATTTGAATGGTCAGTCCAAGATGACCTTCGTGGAAGTGAGCATTTTCCTACTTTACGTAAACGTGTGACCCATCTGATACTCTTCCATCACCCACATGGATTTTCAAAAGCCTAACTGGCCTTTATATGCCATACAGTGTGCTGACAAACTTAAACCTGAACATTTTATTGATGTTCCCGATGCTATCAAGTGGTTTTCCTCTATTCTGCTATACTCTGACGAACCTAACCCTGCATATAACTGTGTCTTCAATAAACTGTTTATCTTGATACTAAATAGAGTGACAGAAAACTACCGCATTGTGGAACACCCTGATCATAATTGCAATGACCAGACAGGGTAGAACCCACGCGGAGTTGAAATTGTCTGTCAGTTAAAACAAATGGATATATATTGAGGCAAACTGCCTCGCAATTCAAAGCCATGTTAATATTTTAAAATATTCAGATTCGGGATTCCGTTTCTAACTTCATGTTGCTCAAAAAGAGAACCCAATTAAGCATCCAGGTATGTTTTCAATGAGGTGTTCTACACATACATAAAACTTCTCGCGGTGATCAGGATGGGATAACGTAAGTTTATCTGACTCGTATGATCCTTTGACTCATTACAGTCGACACAATGATTTGAATCCATATTCATTTTATGAACATAACTGCTCATTTAAAAAAAAAAAAACACACACCAAAAAACAAACAATGATTTTCATAAAAACCATGTCTGTACAAGTATAGCCCTGGCATGTTTAATGTTGAATTTATTGATGAATGCGAAGATTCAAATTGTCATTTTGCGTGTCTACGATTCAAGGTCAGTACCAAGTGTAGCTTCCATCTTCCATGACACTGTACGACAACCAGCACTCTCTTCCTCATACGCTTTGTCAGCCTCATATTCGCTGAAGAACCAGTCTACACCGTTCCTCGTATAAATCAACTTCCAATCGGGCCAGATTGTGTACTGGAGGATCCTTTTGTTACACACGATCACCAATCATGTCCTAGATATGCGCCAAAAGTATAGGATCGGGGCTAATTCAATCGTAAAATATCTCAGGGGGCTAACTTAACTAAGTCCTTTGTGTATTGTTCACTTTTGTATCCAGTGAAGTATGCATAATGACAACGAGAGCAATAAGAACATGGGTATTGATCCTGTTCATGACGTTCACAAATTATGTTCGCAGTAGTGATTGATTTCCTCACAGGGTTATAACAGACGCTTAAACCGACATCAGCTCATTTCACCAAGACGGGCCCAATCGGACAACAGATGTATGTATGTATCTCATTTCATTGTCTTATAATACTACTTCAAAAAATTAATTCAAAATTATCACATTACATAAATACTGAATGGATACCATGTGAAATTAAGCTTATTGTGGGGCAGGTAGTCCTGTGCATAGAGCTAAGCCCACAAATCATTTGGTCCTGCCCCACAACAAAGCACATGTGAAACATGTGGCAAGTGAGTTTGTGTAGAATTGTCTCTGTTCACCAAACAGAAAATGGGTGAACTGTGAAATAAGTCGAGAGACTAGTAACCATTAAGCACGCAACAGGTCTCTTGGGTTACCCGGGGTACCTTTGACCAGATTGTGCAGGCTATCTAGAATGGAAAAGGCGCGTTATAAATATTATCATAATAATAATAAAATGATTATTATATTATTGTAAGTACATTGCTTTGTGTGCCCCACATCTGAGCCATCGAAGAGGAGGGCAAATGTGAACATACTGCCACAGATGTATCATTTGAAGCTTCGATGTTTACGCTGAATATTTATCGTATTTTATTTATCTTTTTCTGGCAGTTTCAAGCGGTCTGGTGTGTTCGTGAAATATGTAGCTGGTTGGATGAGATTTACTGGATTTACTTTCATGATTGAGTGTCAGTAACAAAAAGGAATGTGTATATGTCTGGAATGACATCTTGTCATGGATTCAGTCCACAGGCACACACACTTAAGAGTTTTAATCAAGTCTGATCCATTCAGTGACTCTGGGCATTCATTCTTTACATAATTCATGTGAGGTAAAATGGCCAAGTGGTGTTCAATTGATTATTGATTCGTTTAACGCAATGGACCACGTCAGTTTGTGAATTGTGTAGGAACGTTTCGTATGTTGTTCTTGTTGGATTGTTATCTAATGTAACGCTGCAATCAGCAACATTACACCTATATGGCAGTAACCACAACCAAGTGATTAACAGCATGATCATAGTTCTACGCAATTGAGATACAATGCTATCTGTCATACGGGTCAGCTAGTCTGTCCGCCCAACCTCGTTAATCGCCTCTTACGGCAAGCAAGGGTTACCGATGATAAATTCCTACAATGATCTTCACGTGTGAAAATATATTGAAAAAATACGCTCCACCAATCTGGCCCTTCAGTCCCCGCCTCCCGGCATAGGAGTCTACTCACCTGCTAATCAGTGAATTGAGCTTTCAGCAACATTAATGGCCAGGACCAAACGATACATTTCAGAAAAATTAGATTGGGTTTAAGATACTTACCATTCACAGGGCTTCGCGGGACCAGGCAACTGATAGAATCAGATGGTCCATTCTACCATCCGTCTAGGTAATACAAGGGTAGAAGTGGCGCACTGGACAAAGGAATGTTATTTCCAAAACCATCATAATCCCGCCCTTTCACGATCGGCAATGGGGTGCTGAAGACCTATCTTATCCCGAATCTTTACAGGGGCAGAGCGATTAGCATTACCCAGCGCTCACTGCGAGGCTATTCTTCACGTACTCGGTAATACTAAGAAATACGTGGCGATTTTAACGTAGAATGTTTCTATTTTGTACAAAACTCACAATTTACTACGTGGACAGTTTTCTCCCAGCGGATCTGCCTATTCTGTTATGTCTAAACCGGAAGGAGCTAAACATGGCGTTGTTAATGAGGACCATTTAATATTAAACGCCAGTGTTGTTTTTTTTTTGTGATTTATGGAAATGTGAAATGCAGCACAAAATCAAAACCAGACAAGGGAATCTTGTCTACATTTTGGATGTTGTAACTGTGATGATGTCTCTTTGTTTCAGACGTGCTTTCCAAGGCGGGAACGTGATTTGACGAATGATCCTCTGTGAGAGATTAACCCTCGATCAACAGGTAACAACATGGAATGTTCCAACATAATCGTATCCTCGTTATCTACTGGACAGGTGCCCCCATCCCTGCCTACAGGGTCCCTTGCCATGTCGCGGATAGACTGTGTCTCTTTGTGCCTCTTCAGTGTATACTGTGCCACAATGTTCTACAACAAGGACACCAGGTCGTGCAACCTCCTGGAAGGCTTCAATCAGACACAGCTGGTACAGACAACAGAGCCAGTTGAACTTCTGGTTTTAGGGAAAGGTAGTTTTAAAAGTAGCTTTCATCACTAAGGGTAGTTACATTTAAACGGAAGATATGGAGATTGTTCAAACTAACAACTTGCACGTGAAAACTAATGCATATATATTCCCTTAAAGTCGTAAACGTCAGTAAATTTGAAACGTTCTTTTAAAGAATCGGCGTAAGTATATTTCTTTCATGATTTCTTATTCATTCAGAGTCTGATTGAAAGATTGTTTCTTAGGTCACGTATGACTACATGTATTTGATCAATTATAAAGTCCTTCTCTGTTCCAGTTCCGTGCCCAATCAAGTCAGGCTACCTGTACACCCGGAGACTGAACATGTGTTACAAAAAACACACCGACAATAAGGTGTGGCCCGACGCCAAGACCTCATGCTCATTAGAGGGCAACTACCTCGTCATCATCAACAGCGCTGAAAGGAACCAGTTCATGTACGACATTACTGCAGATATTGGTAAGTCACGTCGAACAATCAAACCATGGTTTGTGTGCATCATAGGTAAACTGTGTTTGTGTCAGCAATGAATTATGAGCAGGTATTCACCACTGCATTTCTAACACAGGGCAGTTTTGGACGAGCGGACATTTAGTGGGATCATCCTGGAAATGGGGAGACAACTCATCAATTGCTGAACCCACATACTGGAGCCCCGGGGAACCGGAAGCGAATCATCCAACCAGCAGATGTCTCACCTTCTATGACTTGAACCTCTCCAACAGCTGGCACTGCGGCGATTGCGACACTCACCCCCTGGCATATGTCTGTGAAATACCAATGACCAAGTAGAGGACCATTGGCACACATGGAATGATCGGTCATTACATCTGCCAGTGTCAAGAGCAATAGTGTTATTTCTAAACCATGATTCAGCTCTGTCGTCTAAGATAACACAGCTTTTGAAACATGCTACTTACGCATACGGCGTAAAATAGAAACCATTTAACAATTTCCATAGTATTTTGTATTGTATATTTCCGTGAAATGGTGACCGTCCTTCACATACGCTCTTATATAGATTTGTTTGAGAGGCATTTTACAACCTATGGTTTAAAGTAGTGACCTGCAATATGCATGCTTGAAAACGGTACAAGTATCTATACCGACACGTTGCATCTGTATAATAAAACAGTTGATCATCCATAACGACTTGTCATGATTCATGTCAAGACAAAGCGTTATACATTGTACCTGGAGATGTGCTTATACATGTATTTAGACTTGTGTTGTTTTAAGCGAAGGCTATAACCCCAAAAACATCACCAGTGACCCTGAGAAGATTAAAGAATGATCTTAAAAAATTATTCGAGAATCGTCTGCCTTTGTGATAAAATTTCCAACATTGTGTTCAGATATATGAAAAAGCTACCTGGCTATTGCCATTTATACCACCCTATATTTCAATTCAACACAACACTAGACTATGTGTATGTCCTAGTTGCAGACTCAAATATTGTTCCTGATCGATGTGTATTACCATATTTGTCCTAATTACCATAATCATTGTAATGTTACCACTGAATTTGTGTAGCCTTACACCTTTGTAGTGCCGTAGTGATTAGTGATACCTTTGTATTGAATTGTACTGATATGTGAACATATAGACATTTTTAGTCATTTTTAGAATACAACTGTCAAATGCAGCACATTTCTTTTTCGTTAATTTGTACCTCATACAGTGTAAGCTGTCAAATCCAGTATCTTTCCAGTCCGGCAAGTTGTCAACACTGACGTAAAATCTAAGTACCATTCGTAGCTTGTACATTTATCATCAGCTCTACAATCCGACTCACTGTCTAAACCAGATTATTTCTTCAGACCCAGTGAGTGCCGGTTTAGACAACTTACCACTGTACAGTTCTTTTGTGGATTGATTCCTGGTCAACATTTATGCTGTGCGCACAAACACACACACACACACACACACACACACACACACACACACACACACACACCTACATACATACGTATAGATATGCATGCGTGCCTATATGCATATATGCATACATACGTAAAGCATTGCCAACTTGGGCTGTCCATATGGATATTGGTGTTTCCATAAGAAGTATGGCACTTTTTTCACTTCTCTACCCTTTTCATGTCAAAAAGGCTTTGTAACGTTTTGATGATTTATTTCCTTATGCAAGATCGTTGTTAGTTAAAATGTTCCGGGCATGATATAAGTATGTAGCAACAGACCTGATAATATCAGGATATTGCTCTGAATTAACAATACCAAACGTGTAAGGTTTTGTTTGGGGTTCGTTACCTGCTGAGTAATACATTTATCTCTCAGTGTTGAGTAAGATTTACAGATACATCCACATGCATTTCATCGTCAGACTAAAGCATTCAGTTTACAATGCAAACACAGTCTTGGAGCATATTCGATGTTATCATGGCAGCAAGCATCAACTCCTATTTTAAAACTGCAATATCTAAACTGTGAATGGACTGTATTTAAACGAAACAAATATCATAAGATAGGCACGTTCAAACACCAATGAGCGATTCGAACTCTTCATGACAAAATATTTTGAAGTTTCATTAACACGTTACCCATGTCGTGCGCCCACTGCTGTCAAGAGCTTGAGCATAATGTGGACATTAGTTGTAAAGGGAATTTGTGCCACAACAGTACAGGGTGATTGCTGATTTTAATATTTATTTTCAAAATTTAAGTTGCACAGATTCTGTAATTTTGCAGTAAGTAAGACATTACATCAACTATTTTGATAAGATCAAGGGGAAAATGTGTTTCCTTCCTGGCTTGTGCTACAAGACAGGCTTGAGCCTTAGACCAAACAATGTAATGATCTACAAGTAGTTTCTATTTGTTCATCATAAAATTAACATTTCTCATACGAACGAAAAGGGCCACTATTCTAAAAACAACAACTTCGGTTATCTTTAGATTAATTTGCATACCTGTTCCTTGACAAAGTCAAGGCATTGCTCATTTTCTGCCACTGGTCAGATATCTGAGAGGGCTCATACATCGTCAGCAAACATTAAAGTAAACACATAAATAAGAACAGGTTAAATTAATAGTGAGTGAGTGAGTCAATATTTAACGTCACATCGGCAATATTTCAGCCATACCGTGACGAGAACAGTAAACATGAAATGGAATACATTTATATCATAAAAACCTGTCAACAAAGGACAGTAAAACAGCTAGAATATCACAGAGAATGTAAAACTAGTAATTAGATCTAAAACAGTTCAACTATAAGAGGACAATACAATATAAAAATGGGCTATGGATTGCCAACAACTTAAGGTAGATCACCCTACTAGGGACCATGGGGACTTACATTACTTTTGCTACCTACATGGACCCTAGCTGGATTTGCACCATCCCTTCAGTCAGTGGTATTTATGCGAAGAATTGGCCATACATTAAAATGACAAAAATACTGCGATTAAAAACCTGGAAACCTTAAATTTACATCAAATGTTTCGGGACTTACGTACCCTCTTAGGAGGTTAAATGAATACACCCTTGCCACCTCACCTACATCATAACCAAACTCATTATATAATTCAATAATTGTAACGTGTGTGTATTTGGAGTGGTTTTAAAGATATATTTTAAGGCTGTTGATATGGCATTTCATTCTTCCGTAGCCTGGAGCTGTTATTTATATCTACTGCATTTATTTTTTCATCAATGTTTTGAATATATTGTAAGTTATTAGATTAAGTTTTTTAAAAGTGTTTTATGTAGGTAAATTTTGGCCTAACCAGTTGCTAAGGAGAAGAAAGATGTCCGGAGGGAGATACTAGTATATGTTCTAGGTCAATGCCGGCAGCAGAAAGGAATGGTTTAATTCGGAACCTACGAGGCGGAACAAGAAAAGCTTTCTTGTTGTATAAAGAGTCATTGTTTTGAAATGTATTGTAAATTGATAATTCATTCATTCATAATTGATAATTCATAACTCATTCTATGACTTATCTGCTTCGGCGTAGAGACTGCCGACGGGTGAAATTCTAAAAGATGTAATACAAAGTCTAAGACCTTGGATGTTGCTCTTGCAGGTCTCCATCATATGCAATGGAGCCAATGAGTGATCTGTATAAGTGAAGTAGGGAAGTTGAAAACCTTCCCCGTCGAGAGCCTTAAGATTTGATATGCAGCAAAAACGTCATGTTGGAGTCGAAAAAAAACCCCAGAAATTTGGCCATCTTTACACCTTTGATAAATGTGCCGTTCTTTTCTGGGTTGTATTTACGGCAAAAGTTTATGCAATTAGGTTTTGAATCTGTTTTAGACACCATTTATTTAGTTTGTTTAGATTCAACTGCATTTGTCGTTCAATAGTATGTATGCATTTACCGCGATAAGGAATTTAAAAATCGTCCAAAAAAGTATTTCATCAATTGAGTCCTTTAAAAACCTAAAGTTAGAGACAATGTACTGCCATGTGGGACACCCTGATTTTGATTGTAGTGGTTAGACAACGTTGGCTATAAATTGTGATAAACGGCTACGCAATCCGAGGCTATCTAATTCTTTTAAAATGTCATATCTCAAAGTAGTGTAATATGCTTTTTCAAGATCAAAAAAGATAGACACGAAGTGTTGTTTATTAATCAGAGCGATTTTATACAAATGATTCCAAAGCACTGAATGATGGGCAGAAACCACATTGTATATCTGTTTATTTGAATATTTCTTTTCAAGTACCAAACAAGTCAATTATTTATCATGCGTTCCATGATCTTGCAAACGCAGCTAGTGAAACTGATCGATAATTGGACGGATCCGTATGATCATGTCCAGGTTTAGTTATTAGTAAAGCTATGGCGTCACAGCACGAGGAAGGAAATATCATGAAAAATTTAAACGAGTCTCTAGGCTGGATTTTGGTGAGTGCTTTAGGAGTTGATAATGTTTGCCATCAGTCCCTGTAGCAGTATCGTCAGCTTGATCAAGAGCAGCATGGAGTTCTTGAAAAGAAAGCATTTCATTATAATCTTCCACATTATCTTCATTGAAATAGTTTTTACCGTTGATTTTCTGGACCATGTTCCTTACATTGGACATGACCGTAAGAGAACCTGTTTTGAATACACGATTTTACCAAGATAGGCGTTTATTCTGTTTAAATGTATGCCGCGCTTTAGCATTTATGTTTCTGCATTATGCACCATAGGGCGGCGACGGAAATAATCTTCCCACATTTGTTGTATGATTTCTTTTGTTTGTCGTACTCTTTCCGGAGTTTTTTTTCAAAAGGATCTGGCTTCTTACCGTTAAGGATCTATGTAGACTTTGAGGTCCACAGAGATGATGAGTCACGATAAGAGGATGTTACACACTGGCTTTGGGACCTACTAAGAACTGATTCTATTGTTTGGGTAGATACTGCAGTTGAGAATATCAGAGGAGATTCCGTTTAAACTCAGATCACGTTTGTCTCACAACATGCCGATGACTGTGTGACCCTAGTGTTTGCTTCTGACAGGAGTCTGGTTATGTAAGGGTAGCTTTTCTTGTGTTCTGAGCTTTGGACTATTTTTTGGCACCGGCAAAATTGTTGTTTGGGGTGAATTTTATTCTATTTTTCTCCATTTGATGTTTTTTGAGTAGGACGGATGATCCCCTTCACAGTTGGTACATGTTTTGACATTACTGTCACAATCTTTCTTGTACGCGTCCTTTCACCACAATGAACACATACAGCAGACGATGCGCAAGTATATACGCCATGACAGAACTTTTGGCATTTTAAACACCTTAAAAGTTCTGAATGTACGTGTCAACATAGATGTTACCACATACTGCCTTTAGGGTTTTTCAGTTACAAGGAATCGTGGCGATAAGTCAAGGGACGTTGGCAATCTTTCACCATTATTAACTGGATCAGTTGATTTTCTAGGGAGATTTCGTTAGCTATGGTTCATTTGCAATGGTTCGTCATCCAGGTTCCCCATCCACCATGAAGCATCACACGGACAATCCCAAAATCAAGCCGATCTCGACTTGCAGCACCAAGGATACCCGGATGATATACTATGAGACTATGATATATACCATGAGATAAACCTATATAGAACATATGTTCATATATTCTGAGTGGTGCTACCACGAATTAAGCGCTACTTCCGGTAGTAAGCTGGAAGCTTACGATATCTGCGCCGGGGCCCAACTTTCTTTAGGTATGAGATTTCCGGTGAGATTTCTGCTTCCAAATTGCACGAGCGCCAGTTACGATTTTTCCCGACTGGACCCAGTTTACGTCGCTTGCTACCGGTCTCGCACGTGCCGTGACTTACTTACGGCCCTATATACCCGAAATCAATTCATTTACCGATCATGAGAGAATATCGACAGTCCCTGAAGGTTATATCGGCAATATCTCATGATCAGCTATATCGTATCATATGATATAAATTAAATAATGTTGATGAGTAAACCCTGTCGACGATGGACAATAATATACTATTATCACAATCACAGATTTCAACAAAAAGCTAGCATGCAAAACTAAAACTCTGTAACGAGGGTTATATCATGAAACATTATAACTAGGTTTATACCATGAAACACAGGTGACATCAAAGATGCAGTAATTACTATGAAATATTCAGTAGTTGCCTGAAGCATAAAGGCCCTTACTGTTCTCATTCCTAAACATTAGAGACTAGTACGTACACGCATTTCATGCACAGATCTTCGTATGCTAAATATGTTTAGTATATTGCATATACTTTTATGACGCCTCGTCTTGTTGAAGTATTGATATGGTTCGTAAGCGTGACCTAAAATCGGACAGGCATCAACATTCTTTATTACGCAATGTTATCGTATTGTATTTTGCCATGTGACATTATTTTGGAAATAACTTAAATGCCACGAGGGTTAGATATGGTTAACACTCCAACCATTCAGAAACTGTGACAGAAATCTGGGTACAAACGGCGCCCGCAACACGTGATGAATACAAACATAATGACAATTTTCTCAGACAGTTTTATAATACCATGATACAATTCTGTGAAAATGCTATCGAAGTTTTCGTTAAGACTATTTGTGTTGATATTACCCCAAAGCTACACAATTTTTAATCAACATAAATGGCGATTCTCCTGATATGCTCTGTGCGAAAATGAACGCAAAAATATTCCAGGATATGGCATGGAAACAGCTTCCAGACAGAATTTATGAAAAAGGTGTGTGTTCTGAAACGTGTTTATCTAGTTTTTCAGCCTTTAAGTATAAATCGATCGTCTTTAGAAACTGATCTCACGAAACGTCTAGATTCCGCGCGTCTATTGGTTTATTGTAACTACGCAATAAATCAATGACACGTTGAAAGGAACGACATGCATATTGACATGGTACATACACATATTTTAAACCTGCAACTGCGCTATAAATAGCGCGAGATTTGGCGAGACCTCACAAATATGGAGTGGGAGTTTCAAATCAGTCATCTGTCCACTTGGGAAGTATTAAAGCTGATACCTTGAGACACAGAACATCTGAAATGCTCAGCTTTCACATACAACTAGTCAAAGTTGCATTGATCTAACATGTCAAATTACAAATCTATCTAAAGTCTAATTATCGAGTTACAGATAATATTTCAGTAAAACAACTTTGAATGTTTGCCGGTTGCTGTGGTTTGACTGACAGGAACAAAGTTCATGTGTCAGAGGTTATGTTTACAAGCGAGGGCATTCCCTAGATGATGGCGGGAAATTACCCTCAGCTGATACTGCAGGCAACCAAGACTATGTTTCGATACAACCATTGTCTGTTCTTTTTCATAATGTAAATATGTCCTTGATAAAGTCACATTATAGGTACAGTAATAAGACAGATTACTTACCAAATATTTACTCTGAGGAATTTACTGCCATTTATGCCCTGTGTAGTCAATCCCAAGTGGGTTGGGATATATTCCGCGTACAAGATTTAAAACACAGTCTGGCATTATTTGCCGGTCTCCGGTCCTACCCTCCCACACTATTTCACCCCTTGCATCGGCTTGTCGGATAAGGCGAGTTTTTTTAATCTGATAACTGGGAATTTGCCAAGCACCTCTGTCATTTAACATTTTCCAAAACTTCTTGTATTTTGACTTCCTTATATTTGCGTATTTGCAAGATTTGGATCTTGGCCATTACCAAGCCATCTTTGTCTTTTAGCTGTTACACAAGGAATGCAGAAACAATTTGGACACTGGCCATCAGATAGTGGAGGGTCAATACTGTCATCTGTCGCATGACTGGTCAGCTCACATGCACTGTCAACATTAGACTCACTGTGTGAAACACCATTGTCTGGTGGGATCGCAAGTGATTTATTTTGGTTTGCTATGGCTTCATCTTGGTGATCATTATTAGTTTCATATTCTTCATGCACAATATCAAAATCCCAGTTGAAGTGCATGAAAAGTCCTTTAATTGCTTCCTCCTGTTCTTCTGTTAAACGAAGGGTAACAAGCTTTTTTCTATCCATTTCTTCCACCGAAAGACACAATAGATGTATCAAAGATCCCCCACACATATAGTTCTGAACTGCCTGCGGTTGTCCCCTCTCAGAAATGGGGGTGAAACTGACTCATGGAATTTTATTATTCCTAGGATGTCATGTGTAATTAGGAAAGTGATTACGGATGACTTCCCCTTTCCTGAGATAATCTAAACAATTCATATATCAGCAAAATTCCACTAACTCTTATAAGTCTTTCATTAATCAATCTGTCACCAGTGAGTAATTGAAATAAACAATTATACAGATAATGCCCCTGCCTTTCACAGAAGATGTGTAAATGGAAAGCTATTTTAATTGTGTTTATGTTAAACTGAGAGTTAGAGCCAAGTCAGTGTATTCTCTCACACAAGTCTTAAATAATTCACACTTGGAGCTAACACACTAGTATTTTCTCTGTGGATATGGCATCTTCAAATCCTGAATGTGGTAGTCAACCCCATGATATGACAAATTCTTCAACTGATCCATCAAATAATGTAAGATTAAGAGACGTTCATCGTCTGCAAAATCCGAGAAAGAGACGGCCATCTGACAACCCAGTAGCCCATAAAGAGAGAAATGTGCGCAGAAAACTCGGATCCAGTATGAAATCCACTGGACGGTTAACCTTTTACTATGACAACGAAGAGGAGAAAGTAAAATTATTCAGTAAGATGGACTCAATCAAGCTGCTTCTCGGCCAAGGTAAAATACCTCAAGTAACAACATTCCAACTGTTGAACATTGTGTCAAAACCCGTTCTGACAACACACCAGACAAGACAGAGGCCAGATTCGTCTGGAGACAATACCTCACTCCCGAGTTACCAATATTCCTCATTTGATAACAGTTTAAATGAGGACATGTTCTTGTGCACACCTTCAGCATCTCAGCATCTAACACAAGTGATACAACACCATGTATCAACTTGTGGGGGTAAATTAAATGTCGTGGAGAGTAAAAAAGTGAGATTAGCCAGCAAGCTCACTCTAAAATGCAACAGGGACTATGTACTCTCCATATGTTGAAAGAGGGAAGTTATTAGTCAACCTGAAGGCTGTCCATGGTTACCTGTCTTCAGGTATGCTCCCAGCTCAATTCACCAAATTTTCAGATGGTGCTGGATTGGGAAATATTGGGGAACAATATTTGCAGGAAGTCCAGAAATCTTATGAATCAGTTGTACAGGACTTGGCTACAAAATCACAAGATTCTGCCCTTGTTGATGAAATAGCTTATTCCATGGCTTCCAATATCGAAGGAATTGAAATTATTACTGATGCCAGGCATTGTTGGAGAAGAAATGCTCTTGCTTAAGGTGTTGAAGTTAGAAACCATAACAAAACAAGAAGACCCTGTCACTCAAAGGCATGAACTTCTTGGAGTGCGCAAAATTTATGAATATTTTGATGAGCAACAAGTACCTATTCTTGTCCATGCTCATGACAACAATGTATCAGTGACCAAATTTGTCAAGGAGCGAGGTGACACACAAAATGCCAATGACACCTGGCATATGACCAAAGGGTTATCAAGAAGTATCCGTTCCATTACTGAGGGCTAAAAAAAAGGCTGAAGGGAAAGTATGGTTTGCTACTCTTGATGACAAAGCAGGCTCAATTCGTACCCACATATATTGGGTTATGAAAAACTGTGAAAATGTCTCGGCAAAGCTTAGACAAAATATCGACACCATTGTCAAGCATTATCAGGGACAACACAAAAACTGCCATTCAACATCCAGATGCATGCAGAAGCGATCCAAATTATGAACCTCAACGAAAACAAATCACAAATTGTGATGCTGCACACGCTTTAACGTCTTATTTACACAAGCTCCCTGTGTACAAGAATGCTGATATATTTTCGCTATGTAAAGACACTCATTATGTTGAGTCCTTCAATAATGCCATGCTGCAGTATATTGACAAGCGGGTTGTGTATGGGGAGAGTACCTACCGGATGCGCGTACAACTAGCTAGTACTGTTTAATTTGTATTATTCTCAACAGCAAGGACATTATTTGGTACTCCTGTGTGAATATGTAGTACATTGTGTACATTTTTTAGAAACGATGGATTGTTAAATCAAGGTTGATTTTCGGAATATTGAATATAGCGTCCTAGCCTAGTTTATGATCCAATTTTCACTAGACCTTGGGAACACTCCCTCCCCTCTACCACTTGTCCACACTCAGAGCCCCATGTGCTCTCCTATAAATACCTCTAGCCAGGAACTCTGGCATTGCCCCTGCCTGATAGCGAGGCTTAGCCCCACCTGCTGTAGAGAGGAATGCGCGGTACTGCCCTACCGTGAGTTGCAGGTTTAATGAAAGTAAAACACAACATTGATTATGAAATGATAACCAATTAAAATGTAAAACTCCAGGGTCTCTTGCCATGTCCCGGATAGACTGTGTCTCACTGTGTTTCTTCAGTGTATACTGTACCACCATGTTCTACAACAAGGACACCAAGTCTTGTCACCTGAAGGAAGGCTTCAACCAGACACAGCTGACCGCCACCTCTGATCCGATGGAACACTTGATACTGGGGAAAGGTCACTTTATGATTACAGATTTTCATGAGGAATAAAATCTAGTATACACTTCGTGCTTCATACACATAAAGATCGTCTACAGTCAGGTATGCACACCGTTGTGCTGAAATTCGATGCGTCGAACTTCCTGTTGTCTTGAAGTAAGAGAATGTCTTGTGAGTATTCCTGATTTAGTAAACCGGGTTCTGTTGTTATCTACTGGACAGGTGCCCCCGTCCCTGCCTCCAGGGTCTCCTGTCATGTCCCGGATAGACTGTGTCTCTGTGTTTCTTCAGTGTATACTGTACCACTATGTTCTACAACAGGGACACCAAGACTTGTGTCCTCATAGAAGGCTTCAATCAGACACAGCTCGTTGGCACTTCCGAACCTGTAGAGCATCTCATATTGGGCCAAGGTAAGATTAGTTACGTTTCACTGTTACGGGTTCTCATTGGTAAATGGAAATCAAAAGGGAAAACTTTATATATATCGTCTTTTTCTATTCATTTTCATGTAATTTGGTTTGTTTGTTGTATTTTGTTATAAATTGAGGGGGATGATGTGTTTTCAACGACGGGTAGAACATGTAAGCCTTTACCGGGATTTTTAACAAGTGAAACATGAAAAACAGCAGAGCTGATTATAGTGAGTGAGTGAGTTTAGTTTTACGTCGCACTCAGCAATATTCCAGCTATATGGCGACGGTCTGTAAATAATCGAGTCTGGACCAGACAATCCAGTGATCACCAACATGAGCATCGATCTGCGCAATTGGGAACCGATGACGTGTCAACCAAGTCAGCTAGTCTGACCACCCGATACCGTTAGTCGCCTCTTACGACAAGCATAGTCACCTTTTATGGCAAGCATGGGTTGCTGAAAGCCTATTCTACCCCGGGACCTTCACGGGTCAGAGCTGATTATAAGTGAAAAGACCATACACAATGTAGTTATAACATCGACATCCAAATACATTAACACATGTCCAGTGCGGGGTTTCTTTTGTTAAAATCGAAATATTTGAAGCAAGATCCTAATGAAGAAATTGTATAATATAATTTATGATAATTTAAACTTACATGAATTGGTAATAGTTTTAGAAGTGTTACGTCAAGCTATTTGCATCGGAAATAAGTTTTCAAAAAAAATGGAAGGAAGGAAGATCAAACTTCCCTTTTACTGAGAGTGCGAGGGTGACAGCGGTGATTTCCATATTAGGGCATAAATGTCCACATCGTCGGGGAAAACCGAGATAAGATATTATATTTTGATAGTTATTTCGCACGCCAGTGTGAGGCACTCATGCATTCTAATACGGGTCAGTTGTCAATTATCCGTGTTTGCCAGTAGGTCAGTTAGCGCTCGACCAATACACATTGGTTTCACCCAAGCATTAATAGAACAGCGAGTGAGTGAGTTTGTTTTTACGTCGCTTTTACTAATATTCCAGCAATATCACAGCGGGGGACACCAGAAACGTGCTTCACACATTGTGCCAATTTGTGAAATGGAACTGGGCGGACGCTTAAACCACTAGGCGACCCCACCGCCCCCTGAACCAGAATAAACTGGCCATCCATGGCCATCTGACTACAGTCGTGTCACCGAATCTAACCATGCAGTTGACCCATAACGTCGGCTTACTTTGTCAGTCATACTACTTAGTGGATTCACCTCGGTGTTTCTTAAATAAGCTTCGGTACATTTTCTTACTTTTTAAAAAAAATCCTAATGGTGCCACTTTTGATGCATAATTCAATTCTGATCAGCATTTCTCCTTGTTTCAACAACTTAGTATGCTCCTCGTAATTTCGTCTTTTTTTCTCGAAGTTTGGGGTTTTAATAAACTGAAAATACGACAAAATAACAGAAGTTACGAATTAATCGAAGAGACGACAAAAGTCGAATTTTGCAAAAAAAATTACCAAACTTGTAATAAACAGATATTTAAATTAAAAACAATATTATTCTTCCACGATAGTGTACTGCGTTTACGTCACGCCTGTGTTCGGCGTTGACGTCGGAATGAAATCACGTCTTTGTTTTGCAACTGCGTGGTTTCTGTTGGTGGTCTACACTTGCCATGTCAGCTGTTGTCATTTGTTCCAGCTCCTTGCCCAGTCAAGTCAGGATATGTGTACAACCGGAGACTGAACATGTGTTACAAAAAACACACCGACAATAAGGTTTGGCCCGAAGCCAAGACCTCATGCTCATTAGAGGGCAACTACCTCGTCATCATCAACACCACTGAAAGGAACCAATTCATGTACGACATTACTGCAGATATTGGTAATTCACGTTAACCAACCAAAAGACTGTCTGGCGTATTTCGTTCGAATTTGAAACATCTGAATGAGTGAGTAAAATTTTGTTATATAGATCAATATTAGCATTACTCCAATACATATCACAACGTCGTGCGGTTAGAAGAAAGAGCACTAGTTCATATTAGACCAGAACATAACACATTTCATCACCTATGGGTGAGTGTGTTGAGTTTTACGCCACTTTAAGCAATATTCCAGAAATATCCAGGAAATCAGATATGAGTTCCACACATCGTATCAATGGGGAAAATCGAACCCCGGTCTACGGGATTAAGCGTTTGCCATTAACTAACATTAAGGAAATGTTCATCAAGATATTTCTGTTGCAGGACAACTCTTTAGTCGCCCAGTACGCCCAGTTCTGGGCCCCTTGGGAGGCAGAGATAAATCATCCAACCCACAAATGTTTGACCTTCTGGGACCTCAATCTCCCCAACAGCTGGCACGCCGGTAACTGTTACATTCATGCCATGGCCTACGTCTGTGAGATAGCAATGAAGACAATTATAATAACACACGTCTGTGATGTCTTACGTATTTGTATTTTGAATTGCATTCGTATGTGCGAACGACAACTTCCTTTGCGGAAGTTATAACAGTATAACAATACCTAGAATCACCATTCGAAGAAAAACATAGCTGGAAAAAACCCCAGAAGAAACAGCAGTTCCTAAATGTTGAGCGATAGCGGGGTATATGCCGATATTGAAACACGTTGATAAGATACTATAATATAACCAAGAGGTTGAGGAAAATATACAGAAATCTATTTCATCAATCATTTACACCCTGACTCGATAATTCAAAACTATCAACTATCTTATTTCTCCTTTGGTGATGTGCATCCAAATCCTGGGCCTGTTAACATGTACCGTAACAATCTAAACATTGTTCCCTTAAAAGTTCGCAGTGTAATGGACAAAACTAGTATTTTTCATAAAAATGACGCAGTTTGCAAAACTGAAACATATCTACACAGCGTCTTTTCTGATAAAATGTTTCAATACCTGGCTTTAGTTTGCTACATATATATGTAAAGAATCACGTCTGTCTGAGATACAATGATCTGTTGAATATACAGGATTTGGCTGCACTGCGGGTAAATGTTCTGTGTAAAAACATTAATTATCTTATTGGCAAACTCGCCCAAGTAAACAAAAATGAGGTTTTTTGGGAGCCAACTGACCAATCTATTGGTGACGTTATTGATTGGAATAAATGCTCTCAACTTGGTTTTCCTTCATCTTAGAATTTCTAAATTGTCTCTCAAAAATGACATTAAATTGTTGAATTCACTCAGAGAAAACATTTTCTTAGCTGTTTAACGCAGCACTTGACAATATTCCACCCAAATGGCCATATGGTGGCAATCCAAAAACAACTGATTCTGGACCAGACGATCCAGTTATCAACAGCATATAAACGACTATGTAAATATGGTGACGACGTAGCAGCCCAGAATGTGCAACATGACTGGCCAATACACACTCGCATACGATGGCCGATCAAAACGTATGTAGCCTCACTTAGAAAATTATTAATGCATCTCACTTATAAATGCATCTGTTCTTATGTTTGATTTTTCTACGTCTTATCTGTCAGTTAAATTGGTTTCGCTATGTTCCGGTCTCACGATCCCCGTCTTGTCTGACCACTTATATTTGTACCGTCAAAAACACAAGGCCTGCAATGAATACATCAAAAACTTCAGGAAACATAATATGCAAGAAACGTTTTGTGTGTTGGAGACAGAAGTCCGCTGGAAATAAACTATGATATTAAAGTGCATAGAAAGCTATTTGAAACTAAAATCGATTGATAAAGAGACTTTCCCTTCATTTTACTGAAAGAGCCTATTTTAGAGACACTACCCAACCCACGTCCTTCATGTAAGATAATCGTTGTAAGATAATCGATTTACTTGACGCTCAGGTTAAATTCTAGGCCAAATTACCTTGTTTTAGTTTTGCCAACACAAGCAGAAATTCTTATCATATGTGTAAAGAAACAGATCCGCGAATGAAAGAAAATAGCGGACAGGATGGTGGTCGTTTGGTTTTGAGCTCCTGAAGTTTGACAAAATCTAAGCTTCTAAGATGTGCATTGTGTTAAAGACGTTAAAAGAGACTACAGTGACAGCAATGGAGAGCTAGGATTGGCATTTTGTACTGTAGAAATAAGCTGAAAAAGAAACAACGATGTCAACCATCAAGAGATGACGTCAAAGCATGTCGAGTTGTAAGCTGGTTCTGACCAACCGAGTTCCAAATAAGACTCACATGTTTGATAGTTTTGCTCCTGATTATCCGTGGAAGTGAATTCAGGACTAGAGACTTGATCATCATCGGGAAACAGTGACGATACGAATTTGGGTGTCCTGAAAGCTCTTCAGAGGATGGAGGAAAACTCCGAGCAATCATTTTTAAAAAATGTTATGAAAACTGACTTATGAAAATACATGTATATATACATTCTTATTCACAAAGGTAGAAACTTTGAGTTGAAAACAGGTGTATAAGAGAACGACTTAGTTAACTAGAAGTTCAGTCTAAATTTTGTAATCTGTCGACAATGTGTATAGAGGACGAATAAGATGAAAGGAAAGAGAAATGGGTAGAAACAGAAGCTCTCTCTGGGCAACTCATCTCTTAGCAATTTCAAATAGCAGAGAGTGATGATCATACAGATCATACAAAAAAAAACAACTATGACATCGGTATACCTAGCACGGCATCAAACCCAAACAGGGCCAAGGGCAACATGTTTACAAAGGGGAAGCTGCAGAAGTTGCAAGTTCTTGATTGTTACCCTAAATATCGACGCAATTTAAAGCAGATAACAATGTGGAACCTCCAGTAATGTTGAAAAAAGATTTCTCTTGGGATGTAAGAGGTGTGAAAGGTGATACTTTTGCTGAATGTTGATAATATCTGGAGTAAAACCAAGTTGCTGCTTGGTGGGGCAACGGCTGTATGCAAACAAGTGTGATACAAACGGTTTATAGGACAGAAGATGTTGTTTACTGTTGCAAAGAGAACCGAGGAAGAATAGTTTTCTGGTTATAATGTCAGATGCTAATGAAGACCATCCGAGGAGCGAGTTGCTGATGTCTGTCCTGGTTGTCTTTGGAAGTCCTTGGCACAGCTTTAGGCAAAAGCGTTGTGCTCGCTCTAGTGTAATAGATTGACCTTTAATGATTTCCGTTCACAGCCGAACGTGGCTGTTGGTATACATACTAATCTAACTAGATTCGAGGATGTGATTGGATTCAGACCTTTATGATGAACGCATGCTCTTATCAGCATTATTGTGGACTTCATTTGGAGCTCGCATTTTCTTTCCTTTCTCGGTTGTTAAAGTTGGATTCGAGAGTTATTTCAACATGCCTTGTGAATTTGACTGATGGTATAGCTTTGTCATACTGTTCAATG
The DNA here is from genome assembly GCF_037392515.1 of Haliotis asinina. Lineage (NCBI taxonomy): Eukaryota > Metazoa > Mollusca > Gastropoda > Lepetellida > Haliotidae > Haliotis > Haliotis asinina. The sequence continues at coordinate 11,736,229 of NC_090281.1, read as the reverse complement.
TGACAGTGCTGTCTTTTTTAGGGTTGAAGACTACGATGTTTCTCTTGAGAGGAGAAAATGTAAACTACCATTTAGAACTATATTCCTGACAAGGAGACACCTTTGTCTGGACATTAGCAGATATAGGACTTATTAGCGAGATGTCTGCTTGGGCCGGAGCAGCTGCGTGTATATCCATTACAAAGGATCCTCTTTTCAGCTTCTCAAGTTTCGCCAGGAGCTCATTGATATAGAAAAGGTACAGTTTTACACTGAGAATACTACGCCACGTTGGAGACTGAACCAGTGAGAATACATACTGTTGACGAGTACACGGCTGTGCATTCCAGTGTATGTGTTGCATAGGATCCGCCCGAGCCCTGGATGGATCTGCATCTGATGTAAGTTTCAGAGCAGTCAGCCATTCCAGACTGTGCCGAAGGCCTTGCAGCTGTCAAGGAACACCACGATAGGAGAGTCGTTTCGTTCAGTGTAATGATATACAGTCTCTTGAAGTATGAAGGACGCATGGAGGGATGATAAACCTTTCTGAAAACCACACTGTTGGCCTTCAGGAAAGTATGTTGAATCATTTACCTTAGGGATTCGTTTCCCTAATATTAGTTCAAATACCTTAGATATGACTGGGACCACTTGCACAAAACGATCTTAGAGCTACAGTGATTGTAAATCCTTAAGATTGCGATCTTAGGCTTCGGCTACAATCGCCATCCACTTGCGCGAAGCGATTGCAGGCTAAGGTCTTTGTAAGTTACAATCAAAACTTACAATTACTCGGAACCAACTGTAAGGAGCTAAGATCATTGTAGTTAGTGACAAAATGGCGTTCAAACTGGTGTCAGTTTCACGCAAATAATTAGCTAAACGTTTGGAGATTACTTTTATATAGCATAAAACTGTATGATTCGCCTCGACACTTCAACAACACAGAGAATGCAACATCGATTTAACGTCTGAAATATCGTTATTTACAATAGGGAACAAAATCATTATCGAGTCGATATCATAAAATACAATTCTCACCCGATTCAGTCTTGGAAAAGTATGAACACCATACCTTTTTGATAAACAAGGAAAGGATAGTAATGAAAGGTGTCCGCATGCGATTAGCAGAGGCCATAATTTTTTCAAGAACTCAAGAGCCGCTAATCTCAGTTTTTGCGCAACGTGGGGGTGATTTCCCTTTGCATATTATCTGCCACGCCCAAAGACAATGTAGGTTATATTGTGACAACGCAGATCTACACACATATTTCTTTTCGGTCAATGATTTTGTCTTAGTTTATCATTAAAATACTCTACATTTGCAAAATTATGATTTTGTACTTATTCTAATATCTAAAATTTAATCTGACGAGAAACGAGAGTTTTAAGCACTTTAAATATAATACAAGTATTCTTCAAATAGGAATAATACACTTGCTGAGGTATATGGAATTTGCGTAAAAAGTATTTTTAACAAAAAAAAAAATTATCAACAAAACAGCGTAATGTAATTACCATACTGTGGATGAGTATTTAACAACGCATACAACACACACGGAATAATATAGTTTCCATATTTCTCCGTCATGCACTTTTCCTAACACTCCCACAGTCATGTTACCCATTCATATCTTTACAAATCTAATGCTTGTGGGATATATTTGGTATTTTACTCCAAACAACACCTGCCAATTCATTTACAATTCATGTTACATTTAGGTGTTATATCATACGGAAATTGTATTTATATGTTATCTTTTAATTTTCATGATTATTAGGTCAAAAACTCAAGACCCAAATTTTTTAATGTATTTGTTTGTATATCAATATTGTCATAAAACATGATATTTCTGTCGTTGCAGTATCACATTCTTTGTTCATAAATTAAATTAGAATGAAAAATTAGAGAATAACCCAAGAGGTACGAGTGATTATATAAGTTACCTTCCACGTTATCATTTCCTTAAAAGATGGGTGGGTTTGGTTTTGGGGTTTTTTTGTTTTGTTTTGTTTTCATGAAAAATCTGCGGACTTGAAATTGTGTCATTTAAAAGAAATGGCCATATATTGAGGCAAACTGCCTCGCAATCCAAAACCATGTAAATCTTTTAAAATGCTATGTTTCCAGGTTGTGGTGTCACGTGCTTTTTCAAATTAAATAATAAAGACACAGCGTGTTGTTTATTAATTGGAGTGTTTTTTACAAATGATTCCAAACGCACTAAGTGATCGACATTACTTCTGTTTTTACGGAAACCACACTGTGTATCTATTGTAAGGTTATTTGTTTCCAAGTACAAAACAAGCTATTGTTTTGATATTGTTGGAATTTAGTTGCCTCACCTAGTTTATTCGCAATATCTGATTTATAGGGAAGTGGTTGATCTCCATGCTTAAGATGGTGGACACAAGATTTAGTACCTTTACCTTTAATTTGTTCCATACTTTGGACATAAGCGTTCGAGGATTTATTTTGATTGATTGAGTGAGTGAGTGAGTTAATATTTAACGTCACATCGGCAATATCTCAGCCATATCGTAACGAGAACATTTAAGATTTAAATGAAATATATGCATGTGGTAAAAATCATTTGTCAACGAAGGGCAGTAAAACAAGTAGAATATCATTAATATTTAACGTCACATAGGCAATATTTCAGCCATATCGCGACGAGAACATTCAACAATGAAAAAGAGCATATAAACATTATAAAACCTGTCAACGAAGGACTGTAAAAGAACTAGAATATCACAATTATCATTACAACTAGCATGGAAAGGTGAAATTAATATCACTATCTAGACAAAACAATACAAAAACAGGCTTTAGATCTCCAACAACCGAAGGTAGATCACCATACTAGGGACCACGGGGACTTAGTACCTTTGCTACCTACATGGAGCCTAGTTGGATTTACATCACCCCTTCAGCCGCTGGAGAGTGTATGAAATGCTAGCCAAAATTAAACTGACATGAATACTACGATTAAAAACCTGGTAGACTTAAATTTACATAAAATGCTTTGGGACTTACGTACCCTCCCCGGAGGACAAAAATATTACAAGACTTCAACCCACGTTGAGGGTCCAGCCACTAACAATTCAAGTTGCTAATCAAACTACCAGTCATTAAAATACATCTATTTACAGAACATATTACTCATAATGCAACCAACAAATCAATTTCCTTAAAAAAAACTAATGATTAAATGAGAATTAACAGTGGTAAAAAGATCCTTGACAGTTTTTACATTGAAATATTTATCCCTTGTGATGGAGAATTCAGCACAGTTAAGCAGGATATGCTTGACCGTGACTCTCCCATCATAAGGGATACTAAACGGAGGATCATCTCCTTTTAACAGGTATGCATGTGTATATCATGTATGGCCAATACGACATCGTCGAATGCCCTTTTCAAATCTGGACTGACAATCCAAGTAGGTGTAACCAATATACGTTTTTCCCCTGTAGTTTATTTATACCTACTTGGGTGTCCCACTTCTTCTGCATCAGATCACGGATGTAAGTTCTCATGCTAGCAGCAAAAACAAGCGGTTTTATTTACAAGCCTCATACAGAGGATTGAAAACACAGTTATATGCAGGGTTTGACTCATTGGAATATAGTTTTGTTGTATATTGTAAAGCTAATTGTATACGTCGCTGCTCAAGAGATGGTTCATCAGCCTCGACGTAAGGCTGTCAACAAATGAAGTTCGAAAGGAGCCAAGACAAAGTCTTAGACCTTGATGATGGACAGAATCTAATAGTTTTAAGTTGCTCTTGCAGGCTCCACCATATACAATTGAGTCATAATCAAGCTTCAAACGGACAAGTGATCTATGTAGGTGTAGAAGGGTAGCTTAATCCCCTCCCTATTTTGAGTTAGAAACAACTTTCAATAAATCAAGTGTCTTCAGGCATTTACTTTTTAGGGATTTGATATGCGGAAGAAAAGTTAAATGAGAATCGAAAATCAGAACTTGGCCTCCTTAACAACTGTGATAGGAGTGCCATTTAAAGACAGTTGAGGGTCCTTATGTGGTTTATATTTACGTCAGAAACGTACACAATTAGTTTTTGATTTAGAAAATTTAAAGCCGTTTTCAAGATACCATTTATTTATTCTATTTGAACATAACTGCAGTTGCCGTACAAAAGTATGCATATTCTTTCCGCGACAAGAAATCTTAAAGTTATCCACGAAAAGTGATCCATCAATTGAATCGTTTAAAACCTTGGATAAACTCTGGATCGGAAAACTAAAAGAGGTAACGGACAAAATACTGCCTTGTGGAACACCCTGATCCTGATTGTAATGATCAGACAGGGTAGAACCCACTCGGACTGGAAACTGCCTGTCTTTTAAAAACTCTGATATAAAAAGAAGTAAGCGACCTCTTAAACCAAAATCATGCAAATCCTTTAAAATACCATGTTTCCAGGTAGTATCGTATGCCTTTTCGAGATCAAAGAAGATCGATACTGTAAACTGTTTGTTTACTATTGCATTTTTGACAAAGGATTCTAAACGTACCAAATGATCAGTGGTATTACGATTTTCCTGAAACCACATTGAATATTTGTGATAAGGTTATTAGTTTGAAGACACCATGATAATCGATTGTTTACCATTCGTTCCATGGTTTTGCACACACAACTCGTTAAAGAGATTGGTCTGTAATTAGATGGATCTGTATGATCTCGGCCAGGTTTTGGATTGGGGACTACAATGAAATTACTCTAGGAAGTTGGAAAAGTTCCTGAAGTCCATATTGAATAAAATATATTTAGAAGTGTTTCCAAACATGGTTCTGTTATGTTTTTTCAAGAGCTGATAGTGTATGTTATCAGATCCTGTTGCTGTATCGTGAGCTTGCTCAAGGGTAGTGTGTAGTTCATTTAATGAGAATAATTCATTATAGTCTGCGCCATTGTCCGAGTTAAAAATGATTCTCTTCTTCTCCTGTTGTTTCTGGTATTGTTGAAATTCTGGCAGGTAATTTGATGAAGAAGAATGTTTAGCGAGAGTTTCACCAAGCGTATAGGTAATATCAGACTTATCAGTTAATAAAGTCCATCCTTGAGATGGTGGACAGTAGATTTGGAACCTTTGCCCTTAATTCTTTGAATCATATTCCACACCTTTGTGATAGGTGTACGGGAGTTAACTTTGGAAACGTAATTCCTCCAAGGGTGACGCTTATTCTGTTTAAAAGTGGGTCGAGCCTTGGCATTTAAAATTTTCACTTTATCTAAATTATGAACTGTAGGATGGCGGCGAAAATACTTTTCTGCCTTTTTCTTATTCTTTCTGGCCTGTTTGCAGTCATTAGTAAACCATGGTTTACGAATATTTGGAGTTGCAGGGGACATGGGCATAGTTTGGTCAACAATGTCATTGATTATATCTGAAAACAGCTGAAATAGGTGAGTGAGTGAGTGAGTAAAATTTTTACATCGCATCGGCAATATTACAGCCATATAGCGATGAAAACAAGGTAATCAATCTAAAATATCCGTCGACAAAGGACAGTAAAACTAACTAGATTATCACAGATATATTGATGTTGAAACTAGTCATGAAATCTAAAACACTTAAACTAGAGAGGACGATACAGAGAATAAAAACAGGCTATAGGTCGCCAACAACTGAAGGTAGGTCACCATACTAGGGACCATGGGGACTTACAGTACTTTTGCTACCTGCATGGACCCTAGCTGGATTTATATCATCCCTTCAGCTGCAAGCGATGAAGTGAATTTTAGCCAAAATTAAAATGACAGGGATACTACAATTAAAATAGACGGTCAATATAAATTACCTTTGAATGCCTTGGGACTTACGCACCTTCTCAGGAGGACAATAATTTTACTCTACTTCAACCCCCCTTGAAGGTACAGCCACTAACAATCCCAGTTACTAATCCAAATGACCACTTATAAAATATTTATCTATTCACAAATCGGATAACAAATCTAATTCTTTTAAATATGCGATAATTAAATGATGATTAACATTACTAAAAAGATCCTTCATGGTTCGTGTTTTAAAATACTTATCCCTTGTGATGGAATATTCAACACAGTCAAGCAAGACATGCTTGACTGTGATTCTTTCATCACAAGGGATACAGAACGGAGGATCCTCATCTTTCAATAGATATTCATGAGTATATCTAGTGTGGCCAATACGACATCGCCTTATGATGACCTCATCAAATCTAAACTGACAACCCAAGTAGGTGTAACCAATGTGGGATTTAATTTCATGTAATTGATTGATACCTGCCTGGGTGTCCCACTTTTTCTGCATAAGATCCCGAATGTAAGATCGGATGACATCTTTATAATGAGAGTATGGAATAAGAAGTGGTGTCATAGATTTGGTGAGTGCTGCTTTGGCAGCAAGATCGGCAAGTGTGTTCCCAGAAATGCCAACGTGGCTGGGTAACCAACAGAAGACGACGTCGTATTGGCCAGTAGCAAGATCATTGTACAATTCAATAATCCCTACTAAAAGTGGATGTTTGGTAGAAAGACCCTTAATAGCTTGAAGGCACGAAAGAGAGTCTGAAAAGATTATATACTGCTTATATTTGGAATGCTTATTGATATATTTTAAGGCTGTTAGTATAGCGTTTGCTTCAGCTGTGAAAATTGAGGTATGATCTGGCAGTCGAGAAGATACTGTTTTGGATCCAACGACAGTGGCACAAGCCACTGCCCCACCATACTTGGACCCATCTGTAAATATGGATTTATATGTATTATACTTACTTTGTAATTGATTATATTCTTGTTTATATTGTAACTCATTCGTTTGTGATTTCTTAAATATAGTCAAGGTTAGGTCGACTTGTGGCCTAACCAATGGCCAAGGAGGTGAAGACAGCAGACGAGAAGGAGAAATATTTTCTAGGTCAATGCCAGCAGCAGAAAGGAAAGGTTTAATCCTTATCCCTAGAGGTGGAACAAGAGAAGATTTTTTGTTGTACAGATCCTCATTGAGGGGATGAAATACACAGTTATATGCAGGGTTCGTCTGATTCGAATATAGTTTAGTATTGTACTGCAAAGATAATTTAATACGTCTTTGGGTTAAAGAAGGCTCATCAGCTTCAACATAAATGCTGTCAATAGGAGAAGTGCGGAAAGATCCAAGACAAAGTCTTAAACCCTGGTGATGGATAGAATCAAGCAGTTTCAAGTTGCTTCGACAGGCCCCGCCATACACGATGGAACCATAATCAAGCTTTGATCGGATGAGTGATCTGTACAAATGAAGGAGGGTAGTTTGATCCCCTCCCCACTTTAAATTGGACACCACTTTTAGGAGATCTAATGCTTTCAGGCATTTGGTCTTCAAATACTTAATATGTGGTAAAAAGGTCAAATGTTTGTCGAAAATCAGTCCAAGAAACTTGGCTTCCTTTACAACGGTAATTGGAGAGCCATCTAAAATCAGTTCAGGATCTTTATGAGGCTTATATTTCCGACAAAAATGTATACATTTGGTTTTTATCTGTGAAAACTTAAATCCATTCTCAAGTGACCATTTATGAATTTTATTTAAACACATCTGTAATTGTCTCTCAATGGTATGCATATTTTTACCACGACATGAAACATTAAAATCATCCACAAACAATGACCCATCTATTGAGTCATGTAATACTTTCGAGAGACTATTGATTTTTATGCTAAACAAAGTAACAGACAAAATTCTGCCCTGTGGAACCCCCTGATCCTGATTATAATGGTCAGACAGGGATGATCCGACACGAACTTGAAATTGTCTGCCTGCTAAAAATTGTGATATAAAATGAGGCAAACGGCCTCTCAAACCAAAATCATGTAAATCTCTTAAGATACCATATTTCCATGTTGCATCATAAGCTTTTTCAAGGTCGAAAAAGATTGATACAGCATGCTGGTTATGGACAATGGAATTTTTAACAAATGATTCTAGTCGAACCAAATGGTCAATAGTGCTTCTATTTTTGCGAAAACCACATTGGATGTTAGTAATAAGATTATTGGATTCTAAAAACCACACTATTCTATTATTGACCATGCGTTCCATGGTCTTGCAAACACAGCTAGTTAGTGAAATAGGTCTGCAGTTTGATGGATCTGTATGATCCCGACCAGGCTTAGGTATAGGTACAGCAATGGCTTGACGCCACGACGGAGGAAAATGGCCTGTTGTCCAAATATGATCAAAAATGTTCAGAAGAGTTTCAAGACATGTATTAGGTAAATGTTTCAGGAGCTGATAGTGGATATTATCAGCACCTGTTGCCGTATCGTGAGCTTGCGATAGGGCAGTATTCAGCTCATGTAGTGAAAAGAGTTCATTATAATCTTCACCATTATCAGAATGAAAGTTAATATTATGTTTTTCTTGTTGATCTTTATATTTTTGAAACTTTGTATTATAGTTTGAGGAAGAAGAATGCCTAGATAAAGTTTCACCCAACTTGTTTGCAATGTCAATTTTATCTGTTAAAACCTCGGGTCCATCTTTTAGATGATGAACACTAGAATTTCTGCCTTTACCCTTGATTCTCTGTACCATGTTCCACACCTTTGTCATTGGTGTACGTGAATTAATATTTGATACAAAGGTCTTCCAACACTGGCGTTTACTTTCTTTAAAAGTACGTCGAGCCTTAGCATTATTTACTTTGAAATGATTAAAATTGTGAACAGTAGGATGGCGGCGAAAGTATTTCTCTGCCTTTTTCCTACACTTTCTAGCTTGTTTGCAATCATCAGTAAACCACGGTTTGCGAATATGTGGTTTAGCAGAAGCCTTAGGAATAGTTTCATCGGCGATATTCTTCAGTTTTTCAGAGAACAACTGAATCGGATCTGGGGCATTGAGAAAAGAGTCAGGCTGTAAGTTGTCAGCACACAGTGTCTGGAATAATGGCCAGTTAGCTTTATCAAAATTCCACCTTGTTGCAGGGGGTTCATCATTCGGATTTATAGCTGAAAGTATTGTGGGAAAATGGTCACTTCCACAAAGATCGTCATGGACAGACCATTCGAATTCGTTATATATGTTTGCATCTGTGAGCGACAGATCGAGTGCAGAATAGGTTCCAAAACCAGGGTGTAAATATGTGACAGATCCATCATTAAATATGCACAAATTATTATTTGCAATGAAATCTTCAAGAATTTTACCTTTATTGTTGGTATCGGCACTTCCCCACAAAGGGTGATGGGCATTAAGATCACCCATGATTATGCATGGTTTAGGAAGCTGGTCGAATAGATCCTGAAGATCGGACTGCTGAAGAGCTGAAGAAGGAGAGATGTACAAAGAACAAAGCGTAAAGGTTATCTGCAAAGTAAGCCGGACCGCAACAGCCTGAAGGTTACTTTTAAGGGGAACTGAGCTATGGATTACATCATGCTTCACAAGAATAGAAGCACCGCCAGTGGCTTTTTCACCTTCAGGTGAGAATGAATGAAATGAATTATACTGGCGCAATTCAAATTTATCAGTACTTTTCAGATAAGTCTCTTGTAAACTAAACGCCGATGGTGTATAATCTTGTGATAATAATTGTAGGTCGTTAAAATTGTTCCTAAGGCCTCTGCAATTCCATTGTACTAATGTCATAAACATATCTAGGGAGGTTCAACTGGAGACCGTGCCTGTTTGGTAGCGCCACTCCTGCACCCTGTTTGTGAAGGAGTGATCTCCATGTCAAGCGCTTCAAACTGATTTTGAACCGTCACTGATGGTGACTCTTCTAAATGTTGAAGAGCTCTGGTCTTTTTCCTCATTTTTTTCTTTTCTTTGCTAGATATATGATCAACGCCTTTTGTCGCCTGTGTTGAATTCATGGCTTCTGGCTGAGATTCTGTCTGGGACGATGAGGAGCGTTGAGACTCATGTGATATTGGAGGATTGTCATCCAAGGTTATCTGAGTTGCATTCACCCAAGATATTAAAGTCTGACAGGATGTTGAAACTGATTTCTTACCAGATTTTGGAGCAGACGAAGAAACTGTAGCTGAATATGTTTGACCAGTAGAAGATTTAGATGGAGTATTTACTAATTTCTTTGCCTCAAAATAAGAGATGTTATTTGTGTATTTGATTTTTAGAACTTGGCTTTCATATTCAAACTTTGGGCAAGATTTAGATGAAGCCAGATGTTCACCACTGCAGTTGGCGCACTTGATGGTATCAGTGCAATCAGTACTCTCATGAGGTCCACTGCAACGTGAGCATACAGACTGGCCTGTGCAAGATCTTGCACCGTGTCCAAACATTTGGCATTTGTAACACCGGAGTGGATTTGGTACATAGACTTCCACTCCGATATTGCAGTATCCTGCTTTAACAGATTTAGGGAGTACTGTCATACAAAAAGTGAAAAGGTAGGTGTTAGTTTTGACCACATTTGAATCCTGTTTCCTGATGAAACGCGTCACAGAAGTAACACCTTGGTCTTTCAACTCGGCTACAATTTCTTCTTCCGACATGTCTGACAAACAATGAGACCTGTCTCTAACAATTCCTCTACAAGTATTCAGTGTCTTATGAACGGAGACAACAACCTGTTTGTTAACAAAATGCTGCAAGCCCAGCAGATTGACAGATGGTTGTCGTCGTATACATTCTACCAAGAGCGAACCATTTCTGAGGCGAGTGACATTCTTTACCTCTCCGCAGACACCCTGGATGCCCTTGGAAACAGCAAAAGGGTTTATATTAAGTGGACTCCCATCATCAGTTGCAATAACCAAAAACCTTGGCCAAGAATCATTCACTGAAGGGGATACCTCCTCATCAGATGACGAAGAAAGATGTCTCCGCTTGTACGTCTTTGATGAACCAGAATGCATATTTTGAGCCATGGTATTAGAATATTATTCGGAAGCCCTGCTCCCCACCCGCCATCGAGTGTCAACATGGACGATGCTGCAGCGGAAACCAGACTGCAGCACCAGGGTTACAGGGATGTTATACTCCAGAAATAAGGACATAAATAGCTAAGAAATCTAAAAGATCAAATGCCAGGCTGGTTCGGCCCATGACATAAGTCCTCAGAAACTCAGAACTTAGAGGTCCATACCACCAGATTGGCCCATGAGCCACCGCCCTCTGGCATTAGACTCTAGGCAATTAAATGTAACAAAGATTTTTATACTGAAATTGATAATCACAAGAACCAATACCCAATATGTTGAATGTGCAAAAAGTGAGCTATGAACAGGGCTTGGCATGACCAGTCGATTGATAGAACCGGGCCCATTCTACCACCCGTCTAGGTGAAGTCAGGGCCAAAGTGGTGTGTTAGGCAATAGGAACACGGTTCCAGGCCCCTATTGCCCTCAACCACCAGGATCCCGTCCTCCACCGACACAGGGCCGCAACCCACGGCTAACAGGTTGGTGGACCAAATATACCCCCGGGTCCACAACGGGGGTGTTGGCGAGCTCTTGGCATTACCCAGCACCCACCACGAGGAGGTGGCTCGCCACGGGTGCCCTGAAATAGGATCTTCGATATTCACAAAAACGTCAGCTTTTAAGTGATCAGTGCAAAGTGTTTTATGTAATGATCAGTCAGCCTTGGTAAAGTTTCGTCTGGATAAAGGTGGATCATCCCCAGGGATAATGCTTTTGAGAATGGTGGGGATGTGATCACTCCCACATAAGTCATCATGGACCTCCCATTCAAACTCATTACATAAATTATAATAAGGGAATGATATATCCAGGGAAGAATAAGTTCCCGTGGCTAGATGTAAATAAGTGGCTGAATCGTCATTAAAAATACATGAATCATTATCGGATATAAAATCTTCGATGATTTTACCTTTAGTATTTGTGCTGACACTTCCCCAAAGTGGGTGTGTCCGTTAAGACCACCCATGATGAGATATGGCTTCGGAAGTTGATCATATAGATTTTGAAGATCTGATTGTTGAAGATTTGAAGTGGGAGGTATATACAAGCTGCACAAGGTCAGCGCGATGTGCAGAGTAAGACGAACAGCAACTGTTTGCAATTGTGTATTTAGAGCGAGAGGTCTATGTATGATGCTGTGATGAACCAAAATAGAAGCGCCACCAGTAGCTTTATCTCCTGCAGGAAAAAGAGTGATAATCACTATACTGTCTCTGATTGAAGTTATCTGTATTTTTAAGGTATCTCTCTTGAAGACATACTGCTGGCGGTTTAAGATCCTGTATGAGTAGCTGTATTTCGTTGAAGTTATTCTTTAGTCCTCTGCAGTTCCACTGAATCAAAGGCTAAGAACTATTCATCTCTTTGGTGGGTGAACTTGAGATCTTGCTCGCCCACTACGTTTAGGCGACAAACTTGTTGTTCTCTGAGGGACGCTTTCGGTAACATCCATCCCTTCAAGTGATCCAAACTTGTTATAAAGGTTGATGGGATCATCAGCACCTTTTGATGCTCTACCCGTTTCATTGAATCGAGAAGAGTCAGGTTTACATCTGGATAACGCAGTTTTTCCTCTCTTAGGCTGTGAACGTTGTGACGAATGATTCTGTGTTGAATTGGCGTTACGGAAACAGTAGATGATGATACAGGAATCTGTTCAGCTGAAGAAGGCTCAGCAGTAGTTTGTGTGCAGGAATCCGACATGCAGGAGGGTTCAGGATTGATGGAATGTCTCCAAATCAGGTCTGTTTGGCAGCCAATAGAAGACGTTACCTCAGCTGGTTTTTCAGTTACAGAAGCATATGGACCACTTGGATCGCAGGAAGGTACGAGTTTTCTAGCCTCATTGTAACTAAAGTCCTGAACAGTTTTGATTTTATTTATCTGCATCTCTCTTTTCCATATTGGGCAATCTTTTGACGAGGATGAATGATGACCAGAACAGTTGACACATTTCTTAAAGTTGCTATCGCAATCTTCGGTAACATGTGTTTTCTCACCACAGTGGTACCCCATGGCCAAACGTTTGGCACTTATAACACCTCAGTGGGTTTGGGATATATTGTTCAACAACAAGGCTGCAATATCCTGCTTTGATAGTTCTTGGTGGAAACAAGTACAAGTAAGTATTTGTTTGAATTGCTTCTGAGTGCTGACGCCGAGTAAAACGCTTCACATGTGTTACACCTTGGTCTTTTAATTCACAAACAATGTCAAGCTAGGACACATCATCTAGGAGGTGATCACGGTCCTTAACAATGTCCTTGCTTGAATTCAGTGACCTGTGGACTGACACTGAAAAAGGTAGTCCAGCCAAGGTATCAATAGATAGTAAATTGGTGGCTTGCTGTCTTTTGGCACATTCAATTAGAAGTGATCCAGATCTCATACGTTTGATATTCTTAACATCTCCTGCTATACCATACACTCCTTTTAAAACAGCAAATGGATTCAGTTTGACAGGTTGCATGTCCGGAAATTCTAAAACCAGAATTTTTTTTCCAGTATTCAACTTGATTAAGAGATAGACAGCCTTCATCAGCATCATGATCATTGTCAAGTTGACGCTTCTTTTTCATTGGGGTTTCCAGGGCCATGTTGAAGTATTATAGATTCATCACCCCAGCTCCCCACCCACCACGGAGTATCATTAAGACAATGCTGTATACAAGTGGATCTCCAACTTGCAGCACCAAGGATACTGGGATGATATACTCCAGCAGAACGATTAAAGAAGTACTCAGTCTACCAGATTGGCCCATGAGCCATCGCCTTCTGGCACCAGCATCTCAAAACCAATTATGTCAATATTGTGAACAGTAAAACCAAGCTAAACAGTTATTGAGCAATGAAATGAAATTAGGGCTCAGGGCTCGGCATGACCAGCCGATTGGTTGAACCGGGCCCATTCAACCACCCGTCTAGGTTAAGTAAGGGTCGAAGGGGTGTGTTGAGCAAAGGTAACGCGGTTACAGGCTCCCAGTGCCCTCAACCCCCAGACTCCCGTCCTCCACCGACACAGGGCTGCAACCCACGCGAACAGGTTGCAATTGGTGGACCAAATATGAACCCGGATCCACACGGGGGTGTTGGCGAGCACCACAAAACACCCATGCATACGTTAAAATGGCTAGCAACAACGCCCAATATATGAGGTAATGATAAATGATGATTAAAAATATTTTAAATGAAATATACTTAAGATCCAGACCTATGTAGTGACGACATTAAGAATACTTGACCACGGGATATACAATAGTACACCTCATAAAATTCCTCATTGCCCGTGTGTAGTCTAGAAATCAATAGCAATCAATTAATGTCCTGTGTATCTGCAAACCACAGTAGATAATGTTTCAACACTCTTCGTCTACTACGCCCTGCATGCTATTGAGATCAGTGGTTTGTTTTGGGTTTTTTTCTCTTTTGACATTACCGCAATAGAACAGCCAGGTTACTACTTTGAATTTTAGATTAAACCTGATCTGCTAATCGTAAACAAATGCAGGAACACAGGTAAAATTTAGGTTTCGAAACAAGTAACATGTTATCCGACTCGTATGATCCTTTGACGCATTACAGTCGACAAAATGATTGGAATCCATATTCATTTTATGAACATAACTGCTCATTTAAAAAAAACCACAAAACCATGTCTGTACCAGTATAGCCCTGGCATGTTTAATGTTGAATTTGTTGATGAATGCGAAGATTCAAATTGTCATTTTGCGTGTCTACATTCAAGGTCAGTACCAAGTGTATCTTCCATGAAACTCTCCTCCTCATACGCTCTGTTCACCTCATATCCTCTGAAGGACCAGTCTACGCCATTCCTCGTATACATCAGCTTCCAACCGGACCAGATTGTGTACTGGAGGATCCTTTTGTTACACACGATCATCAGTCATGCCCCATGCATCATATGTGATGCTCCACAGGAAAAAGATCGGGGTTAATTCAATTGTAAAATATGTCGCGGGGTGCTTAACTAAATTTTTTGTGTATTGTTCACTTTTGTATCCAGTCATGTATGCATTATGACAACACGAACAATAAGAACGTAGGTATTGATCCTGTACGTGACGTTCATAGTTTATGTTCGCTGTAGTGATTGATTTCCTCACAGGGTTATAATAGATGCTTACTCCAACATCAGCTCATTTCACCAAGACGGACCCAATCGGACAACAGATGTATGTATATATGTCATTTCATTATCTTATAATACTATTTCTAAAATGTTTTCATATTAAATAAATACTGACTGCATATCCTGTAAATTACAGTTTATCGTGGAGGCGTGTGGTCCTGTGCATAGAATTGCCTCTGTCTCTGCCTCAGCAGAAATAGGATGTGAGACTATTAACCTTTAAGCACGTAACAGGCATCCTGGGGTATCAGGTGTAACTTTGATCGCATTGTGCAGGATATCCAGAATAGGAAAGGCACGTTATAAATATTATCATTATTATGTTCTTGTAAGTACATTGCTTTGTGCGCCCCACATCTGAGCCATCGAAGAGGAGGGCAAATGTGAACATACTGCCACAGATGTATCATTTGAAGCTTCGATGTTTACGCTGAATATTTATCGTATTTTATTTATATTTTTCTGGCAATTTTAAGCGGTCTGGTGTTTTCGTGAAATACGTAGTTGGCTGGATGAGATTTACTGGATTCACTCTCATGACTGAGTGTCAGTAACAAAAAGGAATGTGTATATGTCTGGAATGACATATTGTCATGGTTTCAGTCCACAGGCACACACACTTAAAGAGTTTGAATCAAGTCTGATCCATTCAGTGACTCTGGGCATTCATTCATGTGAGATGTGAGTTCATGTGAGATAAAATATCCAAGTGGTGTTCAATTGATTATTGATTCACTTAACCCAATGGACCACGTCAGTTTGTGAATTGTGTATGAAAGTTTCGTATGTTGTTCTTGTTGGATTGTTATCTAATGTAACGCTGCAATCAGCAGCATTACAGATATACGGCGGTCACCACAACCCAGTGATTAACAGCATGAGCCTCGCTTCACGCAATTGAGATACAATGCCATCTGTCATACGAGTCAGCTAGCCTCTCCGCCCAACCTCATTAATCGCCTCTTACGGCAAGCAAGGGTTACCGAAGATAAATTCCTACGGGTGGAAATATATTGAAAAGAAATATGCAAATCAGCAACAACAATGGCCAAGACCAAACGATACATTTCAGAAACAAAATTAGGCTGGGTGCAAAATATTTACCATTCATAGGGCATAGCGTGACCAGCCAGTTGATAGAATCAAAGGATCCATTCTTCCATCCGTCTAGGTGATACAAGGGTAGAAGTGGCGCATTGGACAAAAGAATGTTATTTCCAAAACCATCATAATCCCGCCCTTTCACAATCGGCAATGGGGTGCTGAAGACCTATCTTCTCCCGAATCTTTACAGGGGCAGAGCGATTAGCATTACCCAGCGCTCACTGCGAGGCTGTTCTTCACGTACTCGGTAATACTAAGAAATACATGGCGATTTTAACGTAGAATGTTTCTATTTTGTACAAAACTCACAATTTACTACGTGGACAGTTTTCTCCCAGCGGATCTGCCTATTCTGTTTTGTCTAGACCGGAAGGAGTTAAACATGGCGTTGTTAATAATGACCATTAAAGTTTAGACTCCCGTGGTGTTTTTGTGATTTATGGAAATGTGAAATGCAGCACAAAATCAAAACCAGACAAGGGAATCTTGTCTACATTCTGGATGTTGTAACTTTGATGATGTCTCTTTGTTTCAGACGTGCTTTCCAAGGCGGGAACGTGATTTGACGAATGATCCTCTGTGAGAGATTAACCCTCGATCAACAGGTAACAACATGGAATGTTCCAACATGATCGTATCTTCGTTATCTACTGGACAGGTTTCCCCATCCCTGCCTACAGGGTCCCCTGCCATGTCGCGGATAGACTGTGTCTCTCTGTGCTTCTTCAGTGTATACTGTACCACAATGTTCTACAACAAGGACACCAGGTCGTGCAACCTCCTGGAAGGCTTCAATCAGACACAGCTGGTACAGACAACAGAGCCAGTTGAACTTCTGGTTTTAGGGAAAGGTAGTTTTAAAAGTAGCTTTCACCACTAAGGATAGATTTAAACGGAAGATATGGAGATTGTTCAAACTAACAACTTGCACTTGAAAACTAATGCACATATATTCCCTTAAAGTCGTAAACATCAGTAAATTCGAAACGTTCTTTTAAAGAATCGGCGTAAGTATATTTCTTTCATGATTTCTTATTCATTCAGAGTCTGAATGACGTAAGTCCCAAAATATTTGATGTAAATTTAAGTCATTAGCATTTCATACACTCTCCAGCAGCCAAAGGGGTCATGTAAATCCAACTAGGGTCCATGTAGGTAGCAAAGGTACTGTAAATCCCCATGGTCCCTAGTATGGTGATCTACCTTCGGTTGTTGGAGATCTAAAGCCTGTTTTTATATTGTTTTGTCTGGATAGTGACATTAATTTTACCTTTCCATGCTAGTTTTAATGATAATTGTGATATTCTAGTTCTTTTACTGTCCTTTGTCGACAGTGTTTTTTATAGTAGACCTATATTTGTTTTCTGTGTTCACGTCACGATATGGTTGAAACATTGCCGATGTGACATTAAATATGAACTCAATCTGAGTCTGATTCAATGATTGTCCAAAGCGGCGTTGAACCAACTGAAATTGTTTCTTAGGTCACGTATGAGTAGATGTATTAGATCAATTATAAAGTCCTTCTTTGTTCCAGTTCCGTGCCCAATCAAGTCAGGCTACCTGTACACCCGGAGACTGAACATGTGTTACAAAAAACACAAAGACAATAAGACATGGCCCGACGCCAAGACAGCATGCTCATTAGAGAGCAACTATCTCGTCATCATCAACAGCTCTGAAAGGAACCAATTCATGTACGACATTGCTGCAGATATTGGTAAGTCACGTTGACCAACCAAAAGATTGTCTGGCGCATTTAGTTCCAATTTGAAACATTTGGGTGAGTGAGTAAAATGTTGTTATATAGATGACTATTAACGTTACTCCAGTACATATCACAACGTCGTGCCGTTAGAAAAAAGAGCACTAGTTCATATTAGACCAGAACATTACACATTTCATCACCAATGGGTGAGTGAGTTTAGTTTTACGCCACTAGTAGGAATATTCCAGAAATATTCAGGAAATCAGAAATGGGTTCCACACATTGTATCAAACAATGTCTACGGGCTAGGTAAGTGGAAACAACTGATGATATTAAGGGTTGTGCCAATAACTAACATTAAGGAAATGTTCATCACCTCATTTCTATTGCAGGACCATTTTGGACGAGTGGGAACATATTGGGGTCATCATGGACATGGGGAGACAACTCTTTAGTCGCCCAGTACGCCCAGTTCTGGGCCCCTTGGGAACCAGAGATAAATCATCCAACCCAAAAATGTTTGACCTTCTGGGACCTCAATCTCCCCAACAGCTGGCACGCCGGTGACTGTTACATTCTTGCCATGGCCTACGTCTGTGAAATAGCAATGTAGAGAATTACAATCACACACGTCTGTGATGTCTTACGTATTAGTATTTTGAATTGCATTCCTATGTGCGAACGACAACATCCTTTGCGGAAGTGATGATAGTATAAAAATGCCTACAATCTCCAGTCGAAGAAAAACATAGTTAAAAAACCCCGAAGAAATAGCAGTACCAAACTTAAACCAGACAAGCTTCAGCTGAGGCCTCTGCAGTGTCTTGCGCGGATCTGTTGGAGACATGGAGAGAGACTTTCAAAGTCCCCGTTCGCAAAGCAAAGCCTTTACGATCACTTGATTATTTTCCCTCCTATCCTTCACCTTCATTTCTGAAACCATGAACTTGCATTTTATGTTTGGGTATTTTCAAGGATCTTGAGTAAAATAAGCAGGAATGAACTGAACTTTCATATTTTCTTTGTGTGGCATTTAGAAGTGAAAAGAAAGTAATATTCATTACCAATGCCAGCGGAGTCAAAAATGAAGAAACGCCCATATACAATGGAGGACTGTTTCATGAAAGTGTTAATATTGTTGTGATATCACTACGCGCACCAGGCACCCGTGGCGAGCCACCTCCTCGTGGTGGGTGCTGGGTAACGCCAAGAGCTCGCCGACACCCCCGTAGTCGACCCGGGGGGATATTTGGTCCACCAACCCGTTTGCCGTGGGTTGCGGCCCTGTGTCGGTGGAGGACGGGAGTCTGGGGGTTGAGGGCACTGGGGACCTGTGACCGCGTTCCCTTTGCTCAACACACCCCTTCGACCCTTACTTCACCTAGACGGGAGGTTGAATGGGCCCGGTTCAACCAATCGGCTGGTCATGCCAAGCCCTGTGCATAGATTATAAATATATCATTGCACAAATATGATTTGAAATTGAAATTTTGGTCTTGGGTTTATTGGCTTCTGAAACATCTTTGATTATGAATTATGTTGTTTTGTAATTTGCCTAGAGTCGTATGCCCAGAAGGCGGTGGCTCATGGGCCAATCTGGTAGAGTAATTACTTTATGATTATTCTACTTGAGTATATCATCCGAGTATCCTTGGTGTTGCAAGCTGGAGGTCCGCTTGCTTAGCATTGTCCTTTGTGATACTCCGTGGTGGGTGGGGAGCTCGGATGATGAACCAATTTACATTACCCATGGCTTATGAAATCCCCCTCAAGAAATGAAAACGTCAACTTGAAATTGATCCTGTTGATACTGACCATAGACCGTCTTTATCGATTGAGTACTGGCCACGTTTCATTGTAATTGAAACTCCTGACAAGACACCATTAAAATTGAACCCTTTTGCAGTATCTAAGGGTATTCAAGGTATTGCTGGAGATGTGAAGAATCTTAGACGCTTACGTTCGGGTGCCCTGCTCGTTGAGTGTGGGAAAAAGCAGCAAGCAACCAATCTGATGGGTATTGATTCTTTTGTGGGCATTCCGGTCACGGTCTCTGCTCACAAGACCCTGAACACAAGTAAAGGTATTGTCAGAGATCGTGATCGGTTGCTTGCTGATATGTCAGAACTTGACATAGCATCCGAAATGAAAGATCAGGGTGTGCTTTATGTAAAGCGTTTTTCAACACGGAAAAGTAATGAAACAATCCAAACAAATACCTATCTGTTTTCCTTTTCTTCTCCAAATGCTCCCAAGTCAGTGAAGGCAGGTTACTGTAACATCCAAGTTGAGACATACATCCCCAACCCTCTAAGGTGTTTTAAATGCCAGAAATATGGACACGGTGTATCTACCTGTACATTGTCTGTTGTGTGTGCTCACTGTGGTGAGAAGACACACACAACAGAAGATTGTGACAGTGATTTTAAAAAATGCACCAACTGCTCAGGCGACCATTCATCTTCATCGAAACAGTGTCCAATCTGGAGAGAGCAAATGGAAATAAACAGAATAAAGTATACACAAAATATCTCTTTTTCTGAAACAAAAAAACTGGTGAAGAGATCTGACCTTACAGAAAGTTATGCTACAGTAGCAAACGCATCTGTGCGTAGCCCTAAAATAACAAAATCATCTACAAGCTGCCAAACTACCTTGACTTGGGTCAACAGCGACTCTCCACAACTTCTATACCCAGCTATGTCATCCCAGACTGAGGAATCAATTACTGGAACTTCAAAGTCTTCTTTTGATCATAAATCATCTTCGCAGTCACGCAAGGAATCTCAATCTTCAGCCGATAGACAACAAACTGCTAAAGGTAAATCTAAGCCTAAGCCTGATGCTTCAAAACAACAAAGTGGCAGAGCTCCTAAAGGGTCACAAAATAAAATTCAATTGCTTAATAAATATGGGTCTCTTGAAGACATGGCCGTTTCTGAAAACGTCCATTCTAGGGCACATAGCTTGTCGCCCTCCAAAAGAGTGCGGGGTAGATCCCCAATAAATCCCCCCAAAAGATAGTTTATTCCAGTAATATTGTACAGTGGAACTGCAGAGGATTGAGGACTAATTTACATGAATTACTGCTATTAGTCCAAGATTTTACACCTTCAGCGTTATGTCTCCAAGAGACATATTTAAAGCAAACAGATACATTTGACCTTCGTCAGTTTAATGCATATCATTCTTTTTCACCTCCGGGTGATAGAGCCACTGGCGGGTCATCCGTTCTAGTCAGACAAAACGTTATTCAAAGCCCTGTATCACTTAATACTAATATGCAGGCTGTTGCTGTGAGAATTACTTTACATGTAGCGTTTACGCTATGCTCGCCGTCTTCGACGTTTGCTAAAACTGATCTGCAAGCTCTCTATGACCAACTCCCGAAGCCGTGTACGTATTATAATGGGAGATTTAAATGGGCACAACCCTCTCTGGGGTAGTGTAAATATAAACACTAAAGGTAAGTTGTTGGAGGACTTTTGTTCTGACAACGATTTATGTATTTATAATGATGGCTCCAATACGTATTTACACCCTGGGACAGGGACCTATTCTGCTCTTGACCTGTCACTCACAAATTCAGAACTACTTAATGAATTCGAATGGTCAGTCCACGATGACCTCTGTGGAAGTGACCATTTTCCTACTATATTAAAAGCTGTAACTCCATCCGATGTTCCTCCATCATCAAGGCGGAATTTTAAAAAGGCTAACTGGGCTCTATATGAAACACTGTGTGCTGAAAAACTTAAACCTGAACGTTTTATTGACGTTCCTGATGCTATTAAATCTTTTTCTGATGAATTGAATTCCATAGCTGATGCGTGTATACCAAATTCCTCTGTAGTTCCACACATAAGAAAACCATGGTTCAACGATGAGTGCAAACAAGCTAGGAAGGCAAGGAAGAAAGCTGAACATTATTTCCGTCGCCATCCTATGGTGCATAATTTAAATAAATTTAAAATTTTAAATGCTAAAGCACGGCGTACTTTTAAACAAAACAAACGCCAATCTTGGCAAAATTATGTGTCCAAAATAAATTCTCGGACACCCATGTCCAAGGTATGGAACATGGTCCAGAAAATCAAAGGTAAAGGTACTAAATCTACTGTCCATCATCTTAAACATGGACATCAATTGCTTACTGATAAATCAGATATTGCTAATAAACTAGGTGAAACCCTTGCTAAACACTCTTCCTCTTCTAATTATGTACCAAAATTCCAGCAATATCAAAAACAAGAAGAAAAGAAAACTATTAATTTCAATTCTGATAATGGTGAAGATTATAATGAAACGTTTTCTATTCATGAACTCCATACTGCTCTTGATCAAGCTCATGACACTGCTACTGGAGCTGATAACATACATTATCAACTCCTGAAGCACTTACTGGAATCCTGCCTAGAAACTCTTCTCAATATTTTTGATGATATTTGGACATCGGGTAACTTTCCTCCGTCATGGCGTGACGCCATAGTAGTACCAATACCTAAACCTGGACGTGATCATACGGATCCGTCCAATTATCGACCTATTTCACTAACTAGCTGTGTTTGCAAGACCATGGAACGCATGATAAATAATCGACTTGTTTGGTACTTGGAAACAAATAATCTTATCACAGATATACAGTGTGGTTTCCGTAAAAACAGAAGTACTGTCGATCACTTAGTGCGACTGGAATCATTTGTGAAAAACGCACTAATTAATAAACAACATGCTGTGTCTATCTTTTTTGATCTTGAAAAAGCATATGACACAACCTGGAAACATGGTATTTTGAGGGATTTACATGACTTTGGTTTGCGAGGTCGTTTGCCTCAATTTATTGCCAACTTTTTAAATGACAGACAATTCCAGGTCCGTGTGGATTCTACCCTGTCTGATCATTACAATCAGGATCAGGGTGTTCCACAAGGCAGTATTTTATCTGTCACTCTTTTTAGTATCAAGATCAACAGTTTATCAAAAGTTTTAAACGATTCAATTGATGGATCGCTCTTCGTGGATGATTTTAATATTTCTTTTCGAGGTAAAAACATGCATACTATTGAACGGCAACTGCAGTTGTGTTTAAACAAAATAAATAAATGGTGTCTTGAAAACGGCTTCAAATTTTCGAAGTCCAAAACTAATTGTATACATTTTTGCAGAACATATAAGCCACATAAGGACCCAGAACTATCTCTAGATGGCACTCCCATCAAAGTTGTAAAGGAGGCCAAGTTCTTGGGATTAATTTTTGACTCACATTTAACGTTTCTACCACATATCAAATCCCTCAAAACTAAATGCCTGAAGGCACTTGACTTGTTGAAAGTCGTTTCAAATTCTAAATGGGGAGGGGACCAAGCTACCCTCCTGCAACTTTGTCGATCACTGATCCGGTCAAAAACTTGATTATGGCTCCATTGTCTATGGTGGAGCCTGTAAAAGCAACCTGAAACTTTTAGATTCTGTTCACCATCAAGGTCTAAGACTTTGTCTTGGCTCCTTTCGAACTTCACCTGTTGACAGCCTGTACGTTGAGGCTGATGAGCCATCTCTTGAGCAGCGACATATCCAATTAGCTTTACAGTATGTAACAAAATTATATTCCAGTGAGTCAAACCCTGCATATAACTGTGTTTTCAGTCCTCTGTGTGAGGACTTATACAATATGAAATCTTCGCTTGTACCGCCTCTTGGTTTAAGAATTAAACCATTTCTTGCTGCTGCCGGCATTGAGCTGGAAAATATAGCTCCTTCCCGTCTTCTCTCTTCTCCTCCTTGGCAGTTGGTTAGGCCCCAAGTGGACCTACCACTGACCACATTTAAAAAATCAGAAACTAATGAATTACAGTATAAACAAGAATATCATGAATTGAAACATAAATATAGCAGTTATAAATCCTTATTTACAGATGGGTCCAAGGACGGTGGCGCGGTGGCTTGTGCCACTGTCATTGGATCCAGAACAATATCTTCTAGATTACCAGACAACAGTTCTATTTTTACCGCTGAGGCTAACGCCATATTAACAGCTCTTAAATATATTCAAAGACGCCATAAACATAAACAATATAAAATCTATTCCGACTCTCTTTCTTGCCTTCAGGCTATTAAAAATATTTCTTGTAAACATCCACTTTTAATAGAAATAATTGAATTATATAATGATCTTGCTACTGGCCAATACGACATCGTCTTCTGTTGGTTACCAAGCCACGTTGGCATTTCCGGTAACGCAATGGCCGATCTTGCTGCTAAGGCAGCACTTAACAAATCTGTGACACCACTTCGTATTCCTTATTCTGACTACAAAGCTAGCATTAGAGCTTACACTCGTGATCTGATGCAGAAGAAGTGGAACACCCAAGTAGGTATAAATAAACTACATGAAATAAAACCCTACAGTGGTTATACATACTTGGGTTGTCAGTCCAGATTTGAAGAAGTCATTTTGCGACGATGTCGTATTGGCCATACAAGATACACTCATGCATACCTTTTAAAAGGTGAGGATCCTCCGTTTTGTATCCCTTGTGATGAGAGAGTCACGGTCAAGCATATTCTGCTTGACTGTGTTGAATTCTCCATCACAAGGGATAAATTTTTCAATGTCAAAACTATCAAGGACCTTTTTAGCACTGTTAGTTGTCATTTAATCATTGGTTTTTAAAAAGAAATTGATTTTTTGGTGGAATTTTGAAAATAATGTTGTGTAAATAGATGCATTTTAATGATTGGTAGTTTGAATTAGTAACTTGAATCGTTGGTGGCTGTACCCTCAAAGGGGGTTGAAGTATTGTAAAATTATTGTCCTCCTGAGAGGGTACGTAAGTCCACAAACATTGACAGTAAATTTAAGTCTACCAGGATTTTAATCGTAGCATTCATGTTCTTTTAATTTCGGCTAACTTTTCATACAATCGCCAGCAGCTGAAGGGATGGTGTAAATCCAACTAGGGACCATGCAGGTAGCAAAGGTACTGTAAGTCCCCATGGTTCCTAGTGTGGTGATCTACCTTCTGTTGTTGGCGATCTATAGTCTGTTTTTATATTGTATTGTCTAAATAGTGCTATTAGTTTTAACTTTCCATGCTAGTTTTAATTGAAATTGTGATATTCTAGTTGTTTTACTGTCCTTCGTTGACGGGTTTTATGATTTATATATGCTCTTTTTCATTGTTGAATGTTCTCGTCACGATATCGCTGAGATATTGCCGATGTGACGTTAAGTATTAACTCACTCACTCACTACGCGCACCATTTACAAATATTTTACACTGAAGACAATAAATCCATTAATATCCATATACATATTAATACAGAATGTCTCTTCTTCTCCCCTTTTCTTTACCAAGAACACAACTATGAAGCATTGATCTCATGATATAAGCCAGTTACAATGTATGGTATTGTTTGAAAAGTATTTAAGCAAGAAGACATTGGATTATCCGACACTCTGTACAATCCAAAATTTTTCTCGGTCCCAGTGATTGTCGGACTGTACAGAGTCCATTGTATATATAGGATATTATATAGGTGTCTATGTCATACCGTTTACGGCATGAGTGCCTAATTGTTGGTATTTCCTGCCGATATTCAAGCACGTGTGTAGTTAAGATAGCATACTATAAGCAGGAGATGGAGGAAAATAAACCCAAATCCAATTTCAAACAGGCTGGCTTCTCGCGATCGCCGTATGTAGAACGCAACGTCATAGAAGAAACCTGATGTCATAGCATTGGTCATGTCGTCACGTCACCATGACAAAGTGATAGTTTACCCTTGGGTATGAAAAATACGATCTCCGATATTTTTGCCCTCGTAGATAATAAATTGATGTACATATTGAATTGTCACTAAAAGCATGTTTTATGGTAAATAAGGTTCGACCATTCATAATCCTAATGATTTCATTCCAGTTTTGTATTTCTTCCGTGAATGACGATTGTTCTATTTCTTTGCCCTGCTTCATTGCACGAAAGATGTGTCCATGAAATTGAATGATTTTGTTATTTGTTTAGCTTTCGTGTCTTCTGATATTTTCATTTGTCGACAGTTCCATTTGTTTGTAAGGCAAATTAATACTAGTTATAGCATACTATCAAACACGCCACCGCCGTCTGTGCAGGATCGTTTATCATTACATTGCGATGTTAGGTCAATAATGACTCATATGGGCTTATTTGTAGTTTCTCTACTTTATGAAATCTCATAAAATCGTTATTGACATCATCTTATTTCTCCTTTGGTGATGTGCATCCAAATCCTGGGCCTGATAACGTGTACAGTAAAAATCTAAACATTGTTCCCTTAAAAGTTTGCAGTTTAAAGGACAAAACTAATATTTTTCATAAAAATGACGCTTTTTGAAAGACTATCTATACAGAGTTATTTCTGATAAAATGTTTCAATACCTGGCTTTCGTTTACTCATTCGCTAAGAATGGGCAAATCGAGATGGAGCTACAACATATGTATGCAAAAATCATCTCTGTGTGTGACACAATGATCTGTTGAATATACAGTGAGTGAGTTAATATTAAACGTCACATTGGTAATATTTCAGCCATATCGTGACGAGAATATTCAACAATGAAAAAGACCACATGTACATTATTAAACCTGTCAACGGAGGACAGTAAAACAACTAGAATATCACAATTTCAATTAAAACTAGCAAGGAAAGTTAAAACTAATATCACTATTTAGACAATACAATACAAAAACGGGCTATAGATCGCCAACAACAGAAGGTAGATCACCACACTAGGGACCATGGAACTTACAGTACCTTTGCTACCTACATGGACCCTAGTTCGATTTACACCATCCCTTCAGCTGCTGGCGATTGTAGGAAAAGTTAGCCAAAATTAAATCAACAAGAATACTGCGTTTAAAAAGCCAGGTACGTTCACATAGACTTGAAGGTTTATGGACTTACGTACCCTCTCTGGAGGACAATAATTTTACAATACTTCAACCCCCTTTGAAGATACAGTCACAGACAATTCAAGTTATTAATCTAAATTACCAATAATTAAAATGCAACTACAGAACATAATAATCAAAATTCAGTCATGAAATCATTTTCTTTAAAAAAAACAAACAGACAATA
Source organism: Haliotis asinina (assembly GCF_037392515.1). NCBI lineage: Eukaryota > Metazoa > Mollusca > Gastropoda > Lepetellida > Haliotidae > Haliotis > Haliotis asinina. Next base: position 11,709,225 of record NC_090281.1, on the reverse strand, counting down.
ATCAAATGAGAACTAAGGTTGGTAAAAAGATCTTTAACAGTTTTGTGTGAGTGAGTGAGTGAGTTTAGTTTTATGTCGCACTTAGCAATATTCCAGCTATATGGCGACGGTCTGTAAATAATCGAGTCTGGACCAGACAATCCAGTGATCAACAACATGAGCATCGATCTGCGCAATTGGGAACCGATGACATGTGTCAACCAAGTCAGCTAGTCTGACCACCCGATCCCGTTAGTCGCCTCTTACGACAAGCATAGTCACCTTTTATGGCAAGCATGGGTTGCTGAAGGCCTATTCTACCCCGGGACCTTCACGGGTCTTAACAGTTTTGACATTAAATTATTTATCCCTTGTGATGGGTTGAATATACAGGGTTTGGCGGCACTGCGGGTGAATGTTGTGTATAAAAACATTAATTATCTTATTGACAAATTCGTCCGAGCAAACAAAAGTGAGGCTCTTTGGGAGTTTATTGACCAATCCATTGGTGATGGTATTCATTACCTTTAAAAAGTGCCACCGACTAAATACAAACCAATCCTTGACTGATACATTTGGCGGAAAGTCTGAATATATTTTATATATACCATTATCCTTGGAGGTACCAGTGTTAGCAATATAATACCGCAATGTGTTGTGATGACCGAGAACACGTTAATCGCATTACCCACATATGAGGAATTAGGGTTATGGTTTTGCTAATGATTCATGCAAAAAAGTTTTCCAAACATTGCACATCGAGAACATAGTTTGGATACGTACTCGTGTGATCGCCACACGTATATTCAGAATAATCCGTTATCAAAAACTACATCCGTTGCTTCCACTACCATAACTACAATCAGACCAACACAGCAGAATATTCTAGTCATATAGACAGTACTGCACCAACAAAGAGGCTCAAACGCATTAAATACTAGAACATGACCTATTCTCTCAGACTCCCTGAACTAACTAAAGCAAATACAGTGAGTGAGTGAACTATAACGGCGTTTTAGCAATATTCCAGCAATATCACCACGTGGAACACCACCCTGTACAGGGAATCGAGCCACGGGTATTCGACGTGAAGAGCGAACACTGCAACCATTAGACCACCCCACCTACAGTAAGTGAGTGAGTTAATATTTGCCGTCACATACAGTAAGTTCTACAGACACAACTTCCATACAGATACATACAATCTCGGTCGCACCATGGAAGATAACATATCATTTGCATCAAGTTTTCAAATATACAAACAATTCGCTACCTTCATCAAAATATAATCGCCACAAGAAACCATACCATATACAAATCAGTCGACGACAATTTCAATTTAGTAGACAGGAATTGTTGACAACACTGTATTCCAGCATTGTTTACTTGGCTTTGCTCCAGTATGTTGGTATGGGAAATCCATCGTGGCTCTAATGTGTAATCAGAATACAAAGGGTATTGATATGTTTGAATAGTTGAGTCTTATATACTGATGATTAGGATTTGTTTCTCTGATCTTTATGCATATAAATGTGAAACAGTGGAGGCTGTATCTCCTTAATGCCAAGTTCAGGTTGGTAAAATATGAAAGGCAATTGCTAATTTGGTGGCGATCGGACGATGTAAGATAATCGATGTACGGGACGCTTGGGTTAAATTCTAGGCCAAATAACCTTGTTTTGATTTTGCCAACACAAGCAGACATTCTTATCATATGCGTAAAGAAACAGATCCGTGAATAAAAGTAAATGGCGGAAAAAGTGGTGGTCGTTTGGTTTTCAGCTCCTCGAGTTTGACATAATCTAAGTTTCTCAGATATGCATTGTATTAAAGACGTGAATAGAGACAACAATGGCATCAATTGGCATTTTTGACTGTAGAAATAAGCTGGAAAAGAAACAAGGGTGTCAACCCTCAAGTGATGACTTCAAAGCATGGCGAGTTGTAGGTTTGATCGGACCAACCAAGGTCCAGACAAGACTCACATGTTTGATTGCTTTGCTCCTGATTACCAGTGGAAGTGAACTCAGGACTAGAGACTTGATTGTCGTCGGGAAATAGTGAAAATATGAATACGGATGTGGTGAAAGCTCTTCAGAGGATGGAGGAAAACTTCGACCAATCATTCTAAAAAAATGCTATGAAAACTGACTTATGAAAAATACATACATTCTTACTTACAGAGACAGAAACATTCAGAGCTGAAACCAGGTATATAAACTAGAAGTTCAGCCTAACTGTTGTAATCTGTCGACAATGTGTATAGAGGACGAATTAAATCAAAGGAAAGAGAAATGGGTAGAAACAGAACCTCTCGCTAGGCAGTTCATCTCCGAACAGTTTCAAATAAATTTAGCAGAGGGTGATGATCATACAGTGTTTGAAATAGCCTATAGCATCGGTGTGTTTAGCACGACATCAAACACCTAAGAAAGCCAAGGACAATATGTTTACAAAGGGGAAGCTGCATAAGTTGCAAGTTCTTGATTGTTACCCTACATATCGACGCAATTTAAAACGGATAACAATGTGGAACCTCCAGTAATGGTGAAAAAAATATTTCGTTTGGGATGTAAGAACCAGAAGGCTGAACTGAACTGAACTTTTATTGTCACTCAGGCTGCAAAACTGCAGCATAAGAGGTACATGAATAGTGTTCTCATTTGTACAAATTATATGCAAACTGTGTGATAGATACAATGTACATTGAGAGAAGTTACACATATGATATTGAGGTTATTTCTTAAATAAAGCCTAAATTATGTTACAGAAAATTGAAAGTTTTTTAAAAGTTCCTTGCTTGTTGGTGTTAAAAAGGATATTCATTTTATACAAATTGGTCGAATAGTTTAATACTTCTGAACATATTTTTCTCTTTCTAATTCTAATTTAGGATGCTTGCCATAAAAGGCGTCTATGCTGGTCGTAAGAGGCGACTAACGGGATCGGGCGGTCAGACTAGATGAAGTGTTCGACACATCATCGGTTCCCAATTGTGCAGATCGATGCTCATGTTGGTGATCATTGAACTGTCTGTTCCAGAATCGATTATTTACAGACCACCGCCATATAGCTGGAATATTGCTAAGTATAAAACTAAACTCACTGACTCATTTGGGACATATAAATAAATAATGAAATTCATGACCAATATCATTTAGGTTACACAAAGTACACTTTCTATCATTTGCTGGGATTCGTCGTCATCTGCCTGTCTCAATTGGAAGGAAATGATTGGAAGTTCGGAATTGTAACAGTTTATTATAATGCAGAAATATTGAGGTATGGTTCAAATTTGAGAGATGGATTTTTGGAAAATGGTTGCTTTGGAAGAGGTTTCAATTGTTGAAATCCATATTTTTATTTATGTCTCTTAATTTACTTTCGATAACAGTTTTAAGGCAAGATAAACTTTTCAACTTTTCGGATTTCCAGATGAAACTCAGTCCAAGATCGTCGAAAATGCTTTTGAGATACGTTATAAATTCTGTGTTCACATTTGCCAGATTTACAATCGTTGAATATTAATTTATAGCTTAAGAAGCATACTTTTGATGATTTTCCGATTAAGAGTTTAGCCCCAAAACAGACCATTCTGCTGTTGATAGCATTTACAAGGGGGAATCTGCCAAACTCGCCGTATGACTTCATAAAGTTAGGTGTACTTTTCCCGAGTGAACTACTAAAAAACCCCAAACAGCAACAACAAAACAAACAAACAAACGCATAGGTAGTAATTTTCCAAGTAACTTTTCGAATTTGAATCATTGGCGTCTATGCAGTCAGTATATCTATGGTGAAAGCCGTCTTTCCGAGTTTGAATCCATTGTCATTGAGGTCAGCTCGACAGAACATACCAAAATCTGTTTACCTCAATAAACGCAATAAATTGTGAGGAAATTCAAGCGTTTCCTATTGCGCGTACATTCTATGCATCATTTCCAGTGAAAATCACGGGGCTTGAACGCTCTTGCGACTGTTGACAACCTTAAATTTGGCGTTAAAGTCATGCCTAGACTTACTGAGGTTCAGCGCAACAATGCGATTGTTCATTTGGGAGTCTCAGTCTGCGATTGCAAGGCAACTGAATGTGTCACAGAGTACCATAGCACGACTTTGGCATCGCTACCAGCAGCAAGAGTCAACAAGTGATCGCCCCAGGTCTGGTCGACCCCCTGTGAGCGTAAGTTGTAAACCGCAGTATGAGTCTGTGACTAAAGCATCTTCAAGATCATTAAGGAATAACGAAAACAAAACTGAGGACAAGTTCTCTCCTTGGCGGACAAGAAGAAATTAGAATAATTGCCGCCGTGATACATGATTTACTGTTTTGATACATGTTAAAAATGACCTTACAGCATTTCCCAGATATGTTATTTTGCAGAGCCCTGATCTCCAGACGGTATCAAATGCTTTTTGAAAATCGATATTTATACACACACACCTACACACACCTACACACACCTACACACACACACACACACACACACACACACACACACACACACACACACACACACACACACACACACACACACACACACACACATATACATATACTGAACATCATTGAAAACGCACCACCTGTAAATTTTGAAATAAGGCAATAGAATCTTTTGGAAATGGAAAATTAATGGTGGGAATTTTGATAATAACACACTAGATCGTAAATAACGCTCTACAGTAAAAAACGGATCGTTCGAACACATCATCGAACACATCACATGAAAACAACAAAATTCATGCACATCACACACGAAGGGCACAAATTGCATGCAGAAAGGATGCTGCTCAGGGGTATAAATGACCTTCGGCACAAAACCGTTCTCATTTTCGCAGTACTTTCGTAAGTAAAGTTTTTTCGCCATGCCAAGATTGTCACCAGAGGAACGAGAACAGGCCTTGGGTATGTTGCAGGTCGGCGCTTCAAGCAGAAACATTGCACGACGATTTGGGTGTCATCATTCGACCATTCTGAGGCTTGCTAACAGATACCAACAAACAGGAACCAGCAGGGACCGGCAACGCCCAGGTCAGGCACGTGTTACCACCCCTCGTCAAGATCGAGACATTGTACGGCGCCATATTCGGGACCGAACCTTGCCCGCTGCCAGAACCGCCAACGCTGTCCAGGGTCGACGTGGTTTGATCAGCGCTTCCACCGTCCGACGCCGTCTCCGTGCGGCAGGGTTACGTTGTCGACGCCCTTACGTTGGACCCATCCTGACTGACAGGCATCACCGTGAACGCCGACAATGGGCTGAACAGCATCGTGTGTGGTTGTTACGACGTTGGCATGGTGTGGTGTTCTCCGACGAGTCGCGTTTTCACTTGCGAAATGCTGACGGGCGTCTACGGGTATGGCGTCGACGGGATGAACGTTATCATCAGGATTGTGTTGTGCAAACCGATCGGTGGGGTGGGGGCAGCATTATGGTGTGGGGGGGTAAGTTATCACCACAGAACCGCTCTGATTGTTTGTCGTGGCAGAGTGAATGCCGTTTACTACCGTGACAACATTCTTCAGAACAACGTCGTTCCCTTCTTTCACCAGCATCACGATCTGCACACATTTCAAGATGACAATGCACGAGCCCACACTGCACGTGTTTCGATACAGTATCTGGCTAACAACAACATTCCTCTAATTCATTGGCCTGCATTGTCACCAGATTTGTCACCCATCGAACACTTGTGGGATTACATCGGCCAACGCCTCGCACGTCGTCCGCAGATCAACAACCTTGGGGAACTCGACAATGCCTTGCAGCAAGAGTGGAATGCAGTGCCTCAGGACTTTATTCAGAGACTTATCCGTTCAATGAGGAGACGTTGCACAGCTTGTGTTGCTGCTAACGGGGGTCATACACGCAACTGACTTTCCATTTTGACCCCATCTTTATTTCATTGTCAGCTGCATTAAATCTTCACTGTTTTGCTTGATTGTTTTTTGCTTCTTTTCTTTATCAAACATTGGTCTACACAAATATGTAAAATTTACATAGATTGCTCACTTCTGCTCTTAGAAATCCACAATTTTAGGGGTGGTGCGTTTTCAATGATGTTCAGTATATATATGCGCAATATAATTTGTTTTTGCGACATTTTAAATTAACTAAAACTATGGTCTGTAGGTGAATATACTTTTCTGAAGCCAGCCTGGGCTTCGGAAAGAATTTCGTCTGATTCAGTGAATGTGATGTGTTTTCCAAAACAGCTTAGTAGTGTTATTGGTCTATAGTTTAGTAGTGTTTTAGGTCTATAATCAGGGTCTTTACGATCGCCTTTCTTTTTATATATTGGTTTGAATATACCAGTTAACCACGTATGTTTTCAAGCTGTTTTCATTCATGGATAAAGCCAAACAATCTGGGCGTTACAGTGACAATTATGTGTTTCTACGTCATGACACGCTGGCTATTGGCGGGCGTGGCTACAAATATGATCTCAGTGAGTGAGTGAGTTAAAAGTTCGGCAATATTTCAGCCATATCGTGACTTACACAACTTGAAAATCCACCAGAAATACATGTAAATTATATAGAAATCTATCAACGATGGACAGTAAAACCAACTAGTACCTTAATTCATAAGTACAACTAGCGTCTATCTCGATAACGTTAGTTAAAATGAGGACAAGACAGTCTAAATATGGGCTGCAGATCGCCAGCACCTGAAAGTAGATCACCATAATAAGGACCATGGGGATTTACAGTACCTTTGCTACCTGCATGGCCCTTAGTTGGATTTACATCATCCCTTCAGCTCTTAGCAATTGAGACACATTTAGCCAAAAATTATAAATACACATATGCTACGATTAAAACCAGTGTACTTTGAATGTTTTGGGAAGACAATAATTTTACAATACTTCCACCCTCTTTGAGGCTACAGCCACTAAGAATCTCAGTTATTAATCTAGACTACCAATAATAAAAAATATCTATGTACAATTCATTGAACAAATCCAATTCGTTTTTAAAGGCAATAATTAAATGAGAACTGTTATTAACAAAAAGATCCTTCATAGTTCGTGATTTGAAATAAATTTAGTTGTCCCTTGTGATGGAATACTCAACACAGTCAAGCAAGTATGATCTAAGCACAGACAAGCTGATTCCAAAGGGTGGTAATGATCTGCCAGGGTCACAGGGGTTCGGCAAGAAAGCAGACAACAGACTAGCTCCAGATCTACCTTGCCATGCAGACTCACACTCAGGTCCACAGGTCCTACGTTGATGAGGTCGCACCACAGACAGCCTGTCGTTTCCGCGAGACCTCAGTGGTATATAATTATTGCATGTACCGGGGGATCATCATACACGTGGCCCCATAGGTCACACTGACCATGGACAAATCTGGTTAGTCTCCAGAGGACACAGAGCTGCACCGTAAACTGGCACTGATGCAGTCTGGATCAGTTCTTAGGCGCTCATACCAGTCTGAGAGCTCATGGTCTAAAACTGTTTTCTTGACAATCTTTTCCATTGACAATTGCTTCATGAGCACATCGGAATAGATGAAGTCGTCTAGATACTGTTAAAGGTGATACTTTTGCAGAATGTTGATAATATCTGGAATAAAACCATGTTGCTGCTTGGTGGGGCAATGTCTGTATGCAAACAGGTGTGATACAAACAGTTCATAGGACAAAATATGTTTTTACTTTTGGACAGAGAGAACCGAGGAAGAAAAGCTTTCTGGTATCAATGTCAGATGCTATTGAAGACCATCCCAGGAGCGAGTTGCTGATGTTTTTCCTAGTTGTCTTTGGATGTCCTTGGCACAGCTTTAGGCAAAAGCGTTGCGCTCACTCTAGTGTAATAGATTCACCTTTAGTGATGCCCGTCCACAGTTCGCAGCCGAACGCTTCTCTTGATATACATACTACTCTAACTAGATTCTAGGATGTGATGGGATTCAGTCCTCCACGGTGAACGCCTGCTCTTATCAGCATCACTGCGGTCAATTTGATTTTGGAGCTTGCATTTTCTATTCTTTGTCGGTTGTTAAAATTGGATTAGAGAGTTATATCCTGTGGTAAGTATTCGGTTGAATAATTCTGCCATGTATCTGTGCAAACATATTCAGCTATATTTCAAATGTTCATATGATACTCCATCATAGCCAGCGACTTTGTTGTTCTTCAGACTTTAACAACATGCTTTAACCTCGGCCTCGGACGTCACTATACTGTTTGCGTAAACATTCTTGGCAAGTATTTCTTGTTTCAGTTTTTCTTCTTTATCCTTGGTGGCACTTTTGGCACGTTTTCATCAAAGTGAGTTTCCTTCTTCTTTCTAAGTGTTCTTTTGCTTTCTTGTATTCCTTGAATGGCTCGTGTTGAGGGCTTACCTTCAAGGATACATTGAGACCTTGCTTTCAACATCATGTCATGGTGCATTTTTACTTCCGTGTTCCAGTATGTAACTTGTAAATGTCTTCATTGGTAAGAAAACCTTTGCTGCATTCAGCACAGTCGAAATGATGATGTGGTCAATTGGCGTCTGAGGTCCTCCTTCGTAAGCATGAAACGTATTGATAGGTCCTGTACATATGTCCTGCATGTTAATAGACAACAGATGACGGTCCCTGAACTTGTTCACTAATATGGCTCTGTGGCCCAGCACTTCTCTCTATCGAGGTCCTGGTATTTAGGCATTTACATCACCAAGGATGATAACTGGCCCGGTTATCCCCAAGAAGGAATATATGTCTTGGAATTCCCGTAGACCCTCTCCATATAGGTCATCTGTGTGGTTAGAGAGCGGAAGACATATGGAGAGACAATCTAAAGGAAGTTGGTAGGGTAATGAAAGCTCTATTCCAGTTATTCTGTCATTTTCTAAATGTAGTAAGTGAGTGCATGTGTGAGCTCACATTTAACGTCGCATCGGCAATATTTTCAGCCATATTGTGACGAGAACATTTAACACTGAATGGAATATATGCACACTATAAAACCTGTCGACGATGTAAACTACTAGAATATCACAGATATAAATATAAAACTAGCATGAAAAACTAAAACACTGTAAGAAGACAATACATTATAAAGCACGGGCTATAAATCGCCAACAACTGAAGGTAGATCACCATACTAGGGTCCATAGGGACTTACAGTACCTTTGCTACCAGCATGGACCCAAGCTGGATTTACACCATCGCTTCAGCAGCTGGCGAGTGTACGAAATGCTAACCAAAATTAATACTACGAATAAAACTCGGTAGACTTAAATTTACATCGAATGTTTTGGGACTTACGTAACCTTTCAGGTGTACAATAATTTTACAATACTTCAGTTATTAATCTAGACTACCAATAATGAACACATATGTATTTACAACTCATTTAACAAATCCTATTCTTTAAAAATGCAACAATTAAATGAGAACTGATATTAGTAAAAAGATCCTTCATAGTTTCGGGATTTGATATATGCATCCCTTGTGATGGAATATTCAACACAGTCAAGCAAAACATTCTTTCATCACAAGGGATACAAAATGGAGGATCTTCACCTTTCAATACTAGGCATTCATGTGTATATCTGGTGTGACCAATACGACATTGTCTCATAATGACCTCTTCAAATGTAGACTGACAGCCCAAGTAGGTATAACCGACACAGGGTTTTATTGCATTTAATTTATTGATGCATACCTGGGTGTCCCACTTCTGCATCAGGTCACGGATATAAGATCTAATGGTATCTTTGTGATCAATGTATGGAATAAGAAGTGGTGGCACCGATGTGCTGCCTTGGCAACAAGATCAGCCATCGTGTTACCAGAAATACCAACGTGGCTTGGTAACCAACAAAAAACGATGTCGTATTGACCAGTAGCAAGATCATTATACATTTTCGATTAAATGTGGATGTTTACAAGAACGATTTTAATGGCCCGAATGCATGAAAGGGAATTGGAAAAAATTATGCATTGTTTATATTTTTGGTGTTGATCAATATATTTAAGAACTGTTAATATGGCATTAGCTTCGGCTGTGAAAAGAGAGCCATTACTGGGCAATCAAGAAGACATTGTTGTGGGTCCAGTGACAGTGGCAGAAGCCACTGTGCCACAATCCTTGGACCGATCTGTAAATAAGGATTTGTGTGAACTATAATTAATTTTTATTTGATTATATTCTTGTTTATACTGTAATTCATTAGTTTCTGATGTTTTAAATATGGTCAATGTTAGGTCAACGTGGGGTTTCAGCAATTGCCAAGGGGGGAGAAGAAAGAGGACGGGAAGGAGCTATATTTTACAGCTCAATGCCGGCAGCAGAACTAAATGGCTTAATTCTTTAATCAAAAGGCGGGAACTGTATAAGGCCTATATTTCCTACAGAAATGTATACGTTTGGTCTTGATGTGTGAAAATGTAAAGCCATTCTCAAGTAACCATTCATGAATTCTATTTAAACACATCTGTAATTGTCTCTCGATGGTATGGATATTTTTACCACGACATGAAACGTTAAAATCATCCACAAATAAAGACCCATCTTTTGAGTCGGTTACGACGTTTTAGAGACTATTGCAATTGCCTGTCTGCTAAAAACGGGGATATAAAAAGAGGCAAACGGCCTCTCAAACCAAAATCATATAAATCTCTTACCATGTTCCATTTCCATGTTGTATCATAAACGTTTTCAAGGTCTAAAAATATTGATACAACTTGCTGGTTAAATACACTAGAATTTTTAACGAAACGATTCTACTTGAACCAGATGCTCAATATTGCTTTTTCGTGTTTTCGAAACCCACATTGGATGTTAGTAATAAGATTATGGGATTCTAGAAACAACACCAATTTATTATTGACCTAGTCTGTTGTACAGACCCTGAAGTATATATATCCAAGAAAGCCCACGCAAGTCTAGAAAATGTGGCAAGTCTAGATATCCTTAGTTTCAGGAAAATCAAATCTGAAAATGAAGAAAGTCTCAGGGCTCCATTTCATTATATTATTTCTTTTTCATTATGAACGTTTTTTCAGTAAAATATGTTCATTTCAGAGACTAGCTGTTAGTCTATTATTGACCATGCGTTCCATGGTCTTGCAAACATAGCTTGTTAAAGAAATTGGTCTATAGCTGTATGGATCTGTATTGTCTCGCCCCGGCTCAGGTATTAGTACAACAATGGCATGATGCCACGAAGGAGTAAAGTGTCCTGCTGTCCAAATATGATCAAATATATTCAGAAGTGTTTCATGACATGCAGTGGCCAATCAGCCATATTAAAATTCCACCTTGTTGCAGGTGATTCATCAGTAGGACTTATAGCTGAGAGAATTGTGGGGAAATGGTCATTACCACAAAGGTCATCATTTACCGACATTCAAACTCGTTATACATATTTGGGTCTGAGAGGAGTTCAGAATATGTTCCATTACCAGGATGTAAGTAAGTGGCTGATCCATCATTAAACATGCATATGTTATTATTAGAATTGAAGTCTTCGAAGATTTTACCTTTATTGTTAATATCACTACTTCCCTAAAAGATTAATACCATTAAGATAACCCATGGTTATACAGGGTTTGAGAAGTTGATAAATTAAATCCTGAAGATCGGATTACTGAAGAACTGAAGACGGAGCAATATGACGGAGCAATATACAAAGAGCAAAGCGTACAGGTTATCTGTAGAGTTCAACAGACATCAACAGCCGGAAGATTGCTTTTAAGAGTAACCGGACTATGGACAACACGATAACACTTGTCTCACGAGAATAAAGACACCGCCATTAGCTTTATCACCTTGACACAATTCAAATCGATCTATACTTTTCAGATATGTCTCTTGTATACTAAAAGCCGATGGTGTAAAATCTTGTGATAATAACTGTAAATCGTTAAAATTGTTCTTAATTCCATTGTATTAGTTTCATAGGGAGCTGCAACTGGAGATCGTGAGTGCGTGGCAACACCACTCAAGCGCCCAGTTTGTGAAGGGGTGATCTCCATGTGAAGCGGGTCCAAAAGATTCTGAACAGCCACAGGAGGTGTTACAGGAGAATGCTCTTCTAAATGTTGAAGATCTCTGTTTTTTCCTCAGTTTGTTTTGTTCTTTGCTTTTAAGGTTAGCAACACTCTGAATATCTGGACTTGAAGCAATGTCTAAAGTTTGTGCTGATTGGGTCTTCTCAGCCTGAGAGGCTGATGAACGCTGACAAACTTGTGATGATTGAGTTGTGTCATCAATACCTAGCTGGGTGTCATTTATCCAAGATATCACTGTCTGACAAGAAGTTACAACAGTTGAAGCTTTTTAACAGAAGGTACAGGAGAGAAAAAAACGCAGCAGAATATGTGAGACCTGTAACTGGTTCTGCCTGATTCATAGCCAGTTTTGTTTTTGCTTCAAAGTATGAGATATTTTTTTTAGTGCATTTCAATTTCAGGATTTTGCTCTCATACTCAGATTTTGGACAGCCTTTGATAATATCAGATACCCACCACTACAGTTGCCACACATTATGTCATTAGTACACTCAGTATTCTCATGAGCTCGACTGCAGCGTAAGCACACCGACGTACCAGTACAAAATCTTGCACCATGTCCAAACATCTGACATTTGTTACACCGGAGAGGATTTGGTACATGTATCTCCACACCGATATTACAGTATCCAGCCTTTATAAATCTGGGAAGAGTAGCCAATCTAAACGTAAAGAGGTAAGTTTTTGTTCTGATAAATGTTGGCTCTTGTTTCCTGCTAAACCGTTGAACTGAAGTAACTCCCTGATTTTTCAACTCTGCTACAATCTCTTTTTCTGTCATACCTGAGAGACAGCGCGCCCTGCCTCTAATGATACCTCTACAAGTGTTTAGGGTCTTAGTGGTTGACAAACTGATTACGTTTCAGCAGATTGACAGACTGTTACCTGCGTACGCAATTAATTAAAAGAGACGAGTGAAATGTTTATCATCTCCACAGATGCGTTTTATATCCTTGGAGATGGCAAAAGGATTGAGCTTTAAAGGATTTCCATGAGCACTTTCAATAGCCAAAAACCTTGGCCAGGAATCTTTACTGAAAGTGGATATCTCTCCATCAGATGAAGAAGACACATGACGATGTTTGCTTGTTTTAGATGAACCGGATTGAGGGTTGTTACCCATAGTGTAACAATATAATTCAACAACCCTGCTCCCCACCCGCCCTGGAGTGTCAACAAGGACGATTTTGCAGTAGAAACCAGGCTGCAACACCAGGGTTACTGGGATGTTGTATTCCAGAAAATACAGATTTGGAAAGCCATGATATCTGAAAGAATAAGTGCTAGGCTGGTTCTGTCCATGTCAGTGTTCTAAAGAATTCAGACGTCTATATAACCAGTTTGGCCCGTAAGGCACAGAACTCTATTCAAGTAAATGTATCAATAACTCTTATACTAGATGTCAAAATGACCAATATCCAATATTGTAAGTGTGCAAAAATAATTTCTATGCTCAGGGCATGGCTTGACCAGCCGGTTGATTGAATCGGGCCCATTCAAGCACTCATCTAGGTGAAGTAAGGGCCAAAGTTGTGTGTTGGGCAAAGGAACGCTAGTCCAAGCTCCAATGGCCTTCAACCACTAGGATCCCGTCCTCCACCGACACAGGGGCGGAACCAACGGCCAACAGGTTGCCCAATTTGGTCTCCTCTTACGACAAGCAATGGGAAGCTGTAGACACATTCTGTCCCGTGTCCTCTCGGGAGAAGAGCACTTAGCGTTACTCAGCACCCACCACGAGGAGGTGGCTCTTCTTGGTGCCGTTTTCCTTTTGTGGCAGTGACAAATTTTGTATATTTTATCATGTTGTGTATTGATTAGAAGGCATGTAAATAAACAGCATGATGTAACTCAAATGGACGACATTTTGTACTCTGTAATTGGTTACTGAAGCAACTGTTTTATAACGTTATAGCATATGTATGAATAATGTGTGTATATCTGTGTTAATAGCACGTGTATGATGCTACATTTATTATATTGTACACCTGATTCTTTCAGGGTTATTGTTTTCACCATTACTGATCACTAATAAAACATCGGCCATTGAAGAACAACAAAAGCAGTTTCTGTTGTCTGTGCGTGACTGACGCAACCCTGCTACACTTTGATATATTATAATGTGGCGTGTATATAGGTGTGTAAAGGCATGTGTAAATGTTTCGAATAGTTTTCACGTAATTATGCTAAATGATGTAAAAGCCAGATAGTTTGGGCTGTGGGTCTATCTACAGATACAAACAATTCAGAAACAGATCGCTGGGAGGGAAGGAGAATTGGTGTCATGGGAATGGCTGCATCTTCAGGGAATGTTTTACCGAAGTCGGTGTGTTTCTGACATGGTAAAAATGTAACGACATCCTTGGAGTTTTTGGAATCCACATAGTATTAATTCATGTGTTAATGCCATTCTCTTCCCACAGTGGTTACTTGTCATATCTTCCTGAGTGACCTCTGTTCTAATACGACCCTTTCATGATGCGAGTGTTCAAGACTCGTGATTGAAGGCAATCAGATTTAGTAGTGCAATCAGCGACCTTGTTTCAAAAGTGATCGTTCACAAGATCTCGGTAATTTCCGGATACATCGTGAAAACTAGAACCTCTCCCGAGCGTGATACTCAAATGTTTCTTCTAGTCAGAACTCAGTCATGTCATATTTGTTTCTCCACATTGCTTGCATTTGTCAAGTTGAATCCAGGTAGATGTAACAAGTGTCCTGATTGGACAGAAAAAGGGAGATAAATCTCCTGCCATTTTTTGCCGGAAGGGGATTTTATGAGAACCGCTGTATTGAAACAGAGGTTCGTAGGAAGATATGACAAGTAACTTCTGTGGGAAGAGAATGGCATTAATGCATTTGGTAGTACATTTATTGATGCAGCAAAATAGCTCTCATATACCGATTTTTATGTAGTTTTGAAATCCAGTACCGGAGGAATAGATGTCTTCAAGTATGAGAAGATAGCGTTGAAAGGTTTAGGCACATTTCTTTCTTCCTCCGTTACCATACTGTCCTTATAAATTTATGTGGCATTATTTTGATGAGTCACGTATAGCAACCTCTTTAAACAATTTATGACACATGCTCGGCTGAAAAAACAATACAAACAGTTCTTATCATATGAATGCTTGTTTCTATATGAAGAGACTCCTCCTCTAACACCTGCATGCAGCATTTCCTAGTTGCCGATCAGTGATGTGAACAATCGGTAAGTATCATGCATCGGCGATCTAGCGAAAAAAGAGTTTACCGCGGGAACAGGAGACGGCCCAGTAAAAGCAAACTATTCAAGGATTTGACACAGAAGTATGATGGAGATGGGTCATTCAATTATATGCGTGTTGTGCGAGGTAAGATGTTCTATAGATGCCATCTGGTGTAAAGGAATCGCTTAAGTTGAATCGATGACTGTCTTTAAAGATCATGAAAATATCTACATTCTACGCGTCAATTGCTGTATTGTTTCTATCCCACTACACGAATCAATACAATCGATGACGTGTTGAAAGGAACGATATGCGTGTAGACATGATAAAACATCTTCGATGAAAGGGAAACATATTTCTCAAACAGAATTAATCAACAATCCATCGATATGCCTCGCGCTTGCTGTTAACAACAGATGCCCCAGAAAACAAAAACTTATAACCTATTGAAAATAACACAAATGTTGCCACTGGTACCTACCTTTTGGGCATGGTTATGAGGGTGCTTCAGAGTTGTGTAACTAGTGAACGTTAGAAACGTTTGATCCTTGGTCCGAATCCTGTTTTCTAGCACTCTTGTGTTTAAAATGTGCATCGCCTCTGGGTTTCCTCTCTCAATGCAACTGCAAATTGGCAACCCAACCCAGCTCATTCACTCACTCACTCACATGATTTCTTCTCGTGATTCAATGTCATAATCAAATATACTGAGGGAAAAATAAAAGGATCACACGACAAGACAAGTGTTCCTATGTTTTTGCAAGGTTTATTCACAAGCTTTTTATCGCATAGCAAGAATCCCGAAAAAGAGAACACTTGTGCTTTCATGTGATCCCTTATGTTGCACCCCCAGTAAAATGTGTGAGTTAATATTTAACGTCTCATCTGCAATATTTCTGTCGTATCGTGACGAGAACAAACTTGACATTAAAATGGAAGATGTCTATAATATAATATAAATTTAATGTAATGTGAAAGACATGTCGTCAAAGGAAAACAACTAGGATATCACAATTATAACTAAAACTAGTATGGAAAGAAAAATAATAGCACTGCTTGGACAGTACAATACAAAAACTGACCGAAGATCACCAAGAATGAAGGTAGATCACTATACTAGGGACCATGGGAACTTGCAGTATCTGTGCAACCTGCATGGACCCTACCTGGATTTATAAAATCTTGTCAGTTTCCCTCTGTATAGACAATGAGGGCAGGCTAGTGGTTAAAACAGCTGCTCAATGGGTCGTGATTAGATTTCCAGATACTGGCTAGTTTTGAAATTCTGGGAGCGTATGGCTTGTAGCACATCTATCTGCATTTGGAGAGGAAACATTTGTCAATAAATGTTCATGGAAATAATTCTCCGTTATGCCATAATGTTCAATAGTGATAGTACTCACACTGCACTGTGTGCGGTTGAGATGATCAATGTCTCCACCGTTAAAAGAGCAGCTATTCATCTTTCACATGTGGACCTCTGAGGCATGTGTTGGGATAAAATAGTAAGTATAAAACTACTGTCATAATTTATGTTATGCGTTGTCTTATCAGCTATAAATATATAATAGTCTCCGTTTGGTTGCTCATACACTGACGCCTATATGTGTATAGCGTTCATTCTGTCCGTCTGGAGCATATCTCTTAAAGTTTACGTGCTAGGTTCACCAAACGTCACACACATGTTAATCATTACCCATACATATGCCATTTGCTATTTTGAAGTTTTTCAGAGTTTTGTTTATTGTTGTTTCCATGGAAACACGACTTGGTGCAAAATGTGTTTGATGGTTACCTGGCCACAGCGTATCACTGAAACTATACATGCTAGGTTCACCAAACGTAATACACAAGTTAATCATGACCCACATATATGCCATGTGCTATTTATTTGCAAACTGTGATTATTCAAAGTGTGATGTTAACTTTTCACTTTCCATGGTCTTTCTTTGTGTCATATGTACCAATATGTGGTGTATTCTCTCTATATTGTCGGGTTATCATACCTCATAGTCATTTCGGCACCCGTGGCGAGCCACCTCTTCGTGGTGGGTGCTGGGCAATGCTAAGAGCTCGTCGACACCCCCGTAGTGGACCCGGGGGGATATTTGGTCCACCAACCCGTTTGCCGTGGGTTGCGGCCCTGTGTCGGTGGAGGAAGGGATCCTTGTGGTTGAGGGCAATAGGGGCTTGCAAACGTGTTCCTGTAGCTCAATACACCACATTGGCCCTGACTTCACCTAGACGGGTGATCGAATGGGCCCGGTTCGACCAATCGGCTGGTCATGCCAAGCCCTGTGCATGGAGTATATATATCATTGCACATATTTTATTTGGATTTTTACTTTCGGTCTTGGCCTATTTGTTCATTGAGCTTTTCTGATTTTAAAATGCATTTTTGAAGTTCTGGACTTTTGCCTTGAGTGTTATGCCCAGAAGGCGGTAGCTCATGGGCCAATCTGGTAGATTAATTATATCTAATTCTTCTGCTGGAGTATATCATCCGGGTATCCTTGGTGCTGCAACCTGGAGGCCCGCTTGCTTTAGCATTGTCCTTGTAATACTCCGTAGTGGGTGGGGAGCTCGGATGATGAACCATATTACACTAACCATGGCTTATGAAACTCCAACAAAAAAACAAAACGTCCACTTGATATTGACCCTGTTGATACTGACCATAGACCGTCTGCATCGATTGAGTATTGGCCACGTTTCATTGTGATTGAGACTCCTGACAAGACACCTTTAAAGTTGAACTCCTTTGCTGTATCCAAAGGTATTCAAGGCATTGCTGGGAATGTGAGTGAGTGAGTGAGTGAGTGAGCTAATATTTAACGTCACATCGGCAATATCTCAGCCATATCGTGACGAGAACATTTAATACTGAAATGAAATACATGTCCATTATAAAACCTGCCAACGAAGGACAGTAAAACAACTAGAATATCACAGATGAGAATATAAAATTAGTAACTATACCTAATACAATTTATCTATAGAGGACAATACAAGATAAAAATGGGCTATAGATTGCTAACAACTGAAGGTAGATCACTATACTAGGGACCATGGGGACTTACAGTACCTTTGCTACCTGCATGGACCCTAGCCGGATTTACATCATCCCCTCAGCCGTCAGCAATTTGGGAAATCTAGCCATGCAACTAAAAAGACACTTATGCTACGATTAAAAACATGGAAAGTTTGAATTTACTTTGAATTTTTGTGGACTTACGTACCCTCTCAGAGGGACAATAGTGTTACAGTACTTCAACCCCCTTTGAGGATACAGCCACTAACAAGCACAGTTATGAATTTAAACTTCCAATAATAAAATATGTATCTATTTACAGTTCAGTCAGTAAATCTAATTCTTTTCAAAATTAAGGCCGGGCGGGACAACTTAGGAATGGCCAGCGAGTCCTAACTTGACACACCGAAAGGAGCAAGCTACAAAGTCATATTTTATATCATTGGAAAGATCTCTAGGATATGAACACGAAAAGTTTGCCAGTGTGTTCACGTGTTAATAAGCTCACAAATTTGCTTTGAAAATGCATTTCTGCAGAAATTTCTGGCAAAGTTTTTTCTGCAGAAATTTCTGACAGAATATTTTTCCCCGCAGAAATTTCTGGCAGAAATTTTTTTCCTGCAAAAATTTCTGGCAGAATTGTTTTATTTCACTACCAGAATTATCTTAATTTAACAAAATTAGAGAGTATAAGGAATGATACTGCTGCGTGAGTGGTAGTTTCATGTTTATTCCAAGTAATAAGCACTTAGCGTGATAAACTGATCTGATATTTTTGTTTCACTACAAGAATTATCTTAGTTGAATAAGATCAAACACAATCGTTATATAATTTAATATAGACTTTCTTTAAATGATGTCGTTTTCCCTGTTTAAAGCCTATTACTACCAGACAACCGAGTATTTTACAGTGTAAATTTAACCGTATTTCATTATTATAATTGGATGGATCCGTATGATCACGTCCAGGTTTAGGTATTGGTACTACTATGGCATCACGCCATGAAGAAGGATATTTCCCAGAAGTCCAAATCTCATCAAAAATTGATAAAAGTGTCTCTAAACAGGATTCTGGTAAGTGCTTCAGGAGTTGATAATGTATGTTATCAGCTCCTGTAGCAGAGGCATGAGCTGGATCAAGAGCAGTATGGAGTTCATGAATAAAAAACCCCGTTTCATTATAAGCTTCCCCATTGTCAGAATTGAAATTAATAGTTTTCTTTTCTTGTTGTTTTTGATAATGCTGAAATTTAAGTACGTAGTTAGAAGAGGAAGAATGTTTAGCGAGAGTTTCGCCCAGTTCATTTGCAATATCTTATTTATCTGTAAGCAATTGATCTCCATGTTTAAGATGATGGACAGTAGATTTAGTACTTTTTCCTTTAATTTTGTGGACCATGTTCCATACCTTGGACATGGGTGTCCGAGAATTTATTTTGGATACATAATTTTGCCAAGAT
Source organism: Haliotis asinina (assembly GCF_037392515.1). Classification (NCBI taxonomy): domain Eukaryota; kingdom Metazoa; phylum Mollusca; class Gastropoda; order Lepetellida; family Haliotidae; genus Haliotis; species Haliotis asinina. Next base: position 11,689,532 of record NC_090281.1, on the reverse strand, counting down.
TGGCGTTTGTTCTGTTTAAAAGTACGCCGCGCTTTCGCATTTAAAATTTAAAATTTATTTAAATTATGCACCATAGGATGGCGACGGAAATAATGTTCTGCTTTTTTCCTTGCCTTCCTAGCTTGTTTGCACTCATCGTTGAACCATGGTTTTCGAATACGTGGAACTGCAGAGGGATTTGGTATACACTCATCAGCTATGGAATTCAGTTCATGAGGAAAGTATTTAATAGCATCAGGAACGTCAATAAAACGTTTTTCAGCACACATTGTTTCATATAAAGCCCAGTTAGCCTTTTTAAAATTCCGCCTTGCTGATGGAGACACACCAGATGGAGTTATAGATTTTAGTATAGTAGGAAAATGGTCACTTCCACAGAGGTCATCGTGGACCGACCATTCAAATTCATTGAGTAGTTCTGAATTTGTGAGTGACAAGTCGAGAGCAGAATAAGTCCCTGTACCAGGGTGTAAATATGTGCTGGAACCATCATAATAAATACATAAGTCATTGTCAGGATGAAAGTCCTCCAACACTTTACCTTTAGCGTTTGTAGTTACACTTCTCTAGAGTGGGTTGTGCCCATTTAAATCTCCCATTATAATACAGGGCTTCGGGAGTTGGTCATACAGAGCTTGAAGATCGGTTTTGTGAAAAGACGGAGAGATATAGAGAGAGCATAATGTAAACGCAACGTGCAGAGTTAGTCGCACGGCAACGGCCTGAAGATTAGTAGTAAGTAAAACTGGGCTGTGGATGACGTTTTGTCTGACTAGAATGGATGATCCTCCTGTGGCCCTATCACCCAGAGGTGAAAAACAATGATATGGATTAAAATGACGAAGATCAAATGCATCTGTCTGTTTTAAATATGTCTCTTGGAGACAGATCGCTGAAAGTGTAAAATCTTGGACTAATAGCTGTACTTCATGTGAGTTAGTCCTCAGTCCTCTGCAATTCCACTGTATAATATTGTTGGGGGGATTTATTGGGGATCCACCCCGCACCTTTTTAGAGGGCGACAAGCTATGTGCCCTAGAATGGACGTTTTCAGATAGGTCCATGTCTTCAAGTGATCCATAGTTATTGAATAATTGAATTTTATTTTCTGACCATTTTTTTTGCAAAATCTGGCTTTTTACTTTTAGTTTTAGTGAGACTTTGTTGAGATGATTCAAGATCGGGTGATGTTTCTGATTGTGTTTGAGAGGGACCAGGCAGTGATTCTCCTGTTTGAGTAGATGTAGTGGGTGAGAGAAGGTTAGGAGAATCCGTTTTCACCCAAGTTAAGTCTGTCTGACAGCTGGCAGATACAGTAACTATGCTAGATGTTGTTTCAGGCGTTCTTTTGGCAAATGAAGCATAGCTTTCTGTTTGTCCCGAGCTTAGAACTTGTCTTTTTGCATCAGCAAAGCTGATGTTTTGAGTGAACTTTGTTTTATTAATTGCCATTTGCTGTTTCCAAGCAGGACAGTCCTTAGAGTAAGATGGGTGATTCCCTGAACAGTTGACACATTTTTAACATTACTGTTACAATCTTCTGTTGTGTGGCTCTTTTCACTGCAGTGAGCACATACAACAGACAAGTTGCACGAGTTTACTCCATGGCCAAACTTTTGGCATTTGAAGCACCTGAGAGGATTGGGAATGTATGTGTCAACATTTAGATTGCAGTAGCCTGGATTGAGTGATTTTGGAGCAGAAGGTAAAGACAAAAAAAACCCACATATGTGTTGGTTTTAAAGGTTTCATTGTTTTTACGAGTTGAAAAACGTTTCACATAGAGTAGACCCTGATCTCTCATCTCAGACGCGATGTCTAATTCCGACATGTTAGTGAGTAATCGATCATGGTCCCTTACAATTCCTTTACTCGTGTTGAGTGTTTTGTGGGCTGTGACGGTGGCGGGAATGCCAACAAATGTTTTGGTGTTCAACAGATTGCTTGATTGCTGCTTTTTGGCACACTCAACCAACAATGCACCAGACCGTAATTTCCTGATATTCTTTACATCTCCAGCAATGCCTTGGATTCCCTTAGACACAGCAAAAGGGTTTAATTTCAGTGGAGTGTTATCTTCAGTCTCAATAACTAGAAAACGTGGCCAGTAATTGATTGGTTTGGGCAGTCTGAGGTCATTGTCAACAGGATCTACTTCAAGCTGACGTTTGGTTTTCTTCAGAGGAGTTTCATGAGCCATGATTATTTGTTTTGTATTTCATCATCCGAGCTCCCCATCCACCACGGAGTATCACAAGGACAATGCTAAAAACAAGTGGGTCTCCAACTTGCAGCACCAAGGATACTCAAATGATATACTCTAGCAAAGGAATTATAAATAATTAGTCCACCAGATTGGCCCATGAGCCGCCGCCTTCTGGGCATAAGACTCTAGGCAAAGGTCACAACAACATAATTCAAAATGAGAAAAGTGTTTGATGAACAAAGTCAAGACCGAAATTAAACCAAGTCCAAAATCAAATTTGTGCGATGAAATGAATACAAATCATGCATAGGGCTTGGCGTGACCAGCCGATTGGTTGAACCGGGCCCATTCAACCACCCGTCTAGGTGACGTCAGGGCCGAAGTGGTGTGTTGAGCAATAGGAACACTGGTCCTGCTCCCATTGCCCTCAACCACCATGCTCCCCTCCTCCACCGACACAGGGCCGCAACCCACGGCAAACGGGTTGGTGAATCATATATCCAACCCGGGTCCACTACGGGGGTGTCGGCGAGCTCTTGGCGTTACCCAGCACCCACCACGAGGAGGTGGCTCGCTATGGGTGCCTGAAATAAAGAACAAATGAGAAAAGAAAAGTAAATTCAGAAAACAAAGTAAACTTTTTCGAAACAATAAAAACCAATTCTACAGGCAACTGACAACAAGCGGTGAAGGTGATCATGATAAACGACTTCCCATGGGTGATAATGAAAGGTTCTGGAAACAGTTGTGGTCTGTACTTGGCGACTGTAACTTGGATTCACCGTGGGTCAGTGATTATGACCATGCAATGCATGAGAAAGTAACTAGGTCGTTTGTATGTTACATCTCACCAGATTGCCTGAAACGTGTCGTTAAAAAGTCCAAATCTAATACAGCTCAAGGGCCTGATTCGAAACCGGTACTGGAAACTGTTCCCTTGTGTTCAAACACCATTACGTCACTGTGTCAACTCTCTTGTGGATACAGGTGATGTTCCTCCATGGTTCTACAAAGGTCGCGCAATACTCCTTCCCAAAAAGGAGACTTGACTGATCCCAAAAACTTCCGCTCTGTCACATGTTTGAATACTCAATACAAATTATTCACAGTGTGTTTGACAAACCCCGTATCATCTTACTGCTCTTCCAATGACGTAATTTTCAGAGAGCAGAGATGGACGAGAAAGGGACGTTGGGGGTGCAGGGATCAACGTCTTGTGCAGAAAATGATCACCGCAACCTCTCCATGTGATGGACTGACTACAAAAAAAAGCATACGACTCTGTCCCTCACAAATGGATTCTGAAGTATTTTTGGTGTATTGACCTCCCTGAGCGACTACTTGATTTACTCAAGTGTTAATGAGTTGCTGGTCGACTCAACATGAGATCATCTAGATGTACTCGCAAGGGCAGGTACAGACTTCGGAAGGGGAATATTTCAGTGGGACTCCTTCAGTCCCTTGCTTTTTTTCCTGTCTTTGAATCCTTTGGGTTTTCTGCTCAGTAGGGCTACCATCCCGGACCTCCTCAGCACAGGTCCCCAGCACCTCTTACTCATCTCGTGTACATGGATGACATCGAGCTCCTTATCGAGTCCTTTTCTAACGATATTGGCATGGCATTTGGACTCGACAAATCTAATACTGTTCATTTGAAACGTGGTAAGGTAAGTAATGATGAATCGTCAGGTTACAAGGGGGAGGAGTTATTGAGCATCTCGTGGAAGATCAGGCCTACACCTATCTTGGAATACAAGCTCCAGAATGCCCAGATTCAGGATAAACTTCGGGCCGAGTATAAATCTCGTTTAAAGAAAATTTGGAGCTCAGAGCTAAATGCTCGAAACATGGTCAAAGCCACCAATACTTTCGCTGTGTGAGTCATCTCCTATTCCTTTGGAGTAGTTGATTGACAAAACAAGGCACCAAGAGTCTTGAGCGCCTGACCAGACGGATCATGTCTGATAACAGCGCACACCAACCTCGTTCTTCTCTTAATCGTTTATATATACCAATTCATGTCAAGACTCACAGAAAGCAACGAATTCCACAGCTACTTAAAGCGTTCCAAGTTTGTTGGACACAATCTGAAATTTGAGGTTGATTTTGTTGATGGTGATGTACTGCTGGACGGTACGGCGATGGAAGTAAACCAGGTGAAGTCCTTTACCAAGTCTGCCCACAGTCGGTCATTTGTGGAGAAGCGGTCTGAGAAACCATTGCATCGTGTGTACATGCAGTGTGTGGAACAGAACAGCAGTCCAACCGATTCCTTCGCTTGGGTGAAGTCGGCTGGTCTCAAATGTGAAACTGAGGGCTTCCTGATTGCTGCTCAGGATCAGTCACTTTCCACTCTCAATCACCAGAATGCGATTCTTAATCAACATGAAATGTCGATTATGCAATGAATTCACAGAGACTGTCCAACACCTTGTGAGTGGATGCCCTTCCTTGGCATAAACAGCATATCTTAAAATACATGATGGCATGGCTTGCTGCTTTTATTATTGTCTCCGCCACGCCTGTGGCTTTGACTCCGAGGTCCATCAATGGTACGGCGTCCTGGAAAATGATTTAAAACTATACACAGACTGAGACGAATTCCAGCCAACAAACCTGATCTTGCCCTTTTTGATAAAGCCAATGAAAGTATTTATATCATTGAATTTTCTGTCCCTTTTGACAGCAATGTGATTTGCAAGTTTCAGGAAAAGCATGATAAATATGCGGACCTAGCCTTTGAAATGTCTCGCTTGCATCCCACGAACACTGTCGTCAGGCTCCCAATTGTTGGTTGCACTTGGTTTGTACCTGGTGATCTCCTTGCGCAGATCAGGAGAGTGCCCGGGTTCTCCACCGGGAGCACAGCCAATCTGGGTAATGCAGAAGGCTGCAGTGTTGGGGAGCCTCCATATTCTCCGAAAAGTACTTGGTGGGTTCGTCTAGGCAGTGTTTCCTGGGAGACGTCCCATTCACTGTCTGGGCTGCATGTAGAGGGGGCGAGGGCCCTGAACTGATGATCAGCATTACTGACCTGACTGTGCCAGGATCACTCGAACCCTCTCTGCTTCATATCAATCAAAGTCGGAACTGTGCCGAACTTGCCGATGAAAATGGACATATCCGTCCACGTGCCAAGTGCATTTTGGCCAGTTGAACTATAACGGCGGCGCGCAAGGCGGCGTTTCTTGCGATTCCTTACTCCTTCTAGGTCAGTTAGGTTCATAAGTATCAAAATGGTTTCCTTTCAAACTATAAGTCCGTTCTCCTGACATTTACGATGCATCCACATGTAACCATTACAATTTCCGGATGTGTCACACTGTTGCAAAATGAACAAAGCCACTTCCGTGATATTATCAGAATGGCCTTTTCTAGTGTGAAAATTGCATTTGGACAAAGTCCTTTTCAATGTCCTTATACTTATCGTCATGCCATGATACTGACGAAGAAAGCATAAAATCTCGGCGTTAGATGATCCCAAAGAAAATGACATGGAGATGATACTATCGCTGCTTTGGTTCATTGTCATCGGCAAGTTCGGCATAGTTCATGTAAGGGAAAGACTGAAATGCATACGGTGAACATAGAACATTTAACTTAAATACTAATTATCTTGAACTTTCAAGATACTATGTTGAATTTTCAAGGTACTAAGTTGAATGTTCAATATTCTTACTTGAATTTTCAACAAAGGTAGGTTGAATTTTCAACATAGTAAGTTGATACTTCAAGAAACCGAGTTGAATTTTCAAGATATTTCCTTGAATATTCAACAAAGTTAAGTTGAATTTTCAAGATATTTCCTTGAATATTCAACAAAGTTAAGTTGAATTTTCAAGATGGGATGTTGAATTTTCAAGGTGCCAAGTTGAATTTTCAAAATACTAAGTTGAATTTTCAAGATAGGATGTTGAATTTTCAAGATACAAGATGCCGAAAAATAGAGGAGCGTGGCCCTAATAGGTTTCCGTAAGAAACTCTCCGCACTGTGGCTACCCTCTCACAAGAGATTTGGCAAAAATAAACATGCAGCTGTTGTGAATATGTGCTAAGGATGTAAAAATGAAAAAAAAATCGAAAACTCAACATTTAAACTCGCTCGCTTATTTTGACTTAATTCTGCTAATTTAGATCGATTTATAGAAACAAATCCCGCCCATGGGCTAAATACATTTGGCCCATGGGTGAGGATATTTACTTTTACTCAAATTACATGTTTTCCCATGTTTTGGAGGTTGTAAATGATGAAAGTATGTTCATGAGTATCATAACACAAATTTTGAACCCATTTTGACTTAATTCGGTTAAGGCACCCGTGGCGAGCCACCTCCTCGTGGTGGGTGCTGGGTAACGCCAAGAGCTCGCCGACACCCCCGTAGTGGACCCGGGGGGATATTTGGTCCACCAACCCGTTAGCCGTGGGTTGCGGCCCTGTGTCGGCGGAGGAAGGGATCCTGGTGGTTGAGGGCAATAGGAGCTTGCAACCGTGTTCCTGTTGCTCAATACACCACTTTGGCCCTGACTTCGCCTAGACGGGTGGTCGAATGGGCCCGGTTCGACCAATCGGCTGGTCATGCCAAGCCCTGTGCATGGGGTATGATTATATTTATCAATGCACATACACCATTTGGAATTGTTGTAAATTTGGACTTGGCTTTATAATCTAAAACATTTTTGAATTTAAAATATGTTGCTCTGTATTTTGCCTAGAGTCCTATGCCAGAAGGCGATGGCTCATGGGCCAATCTGGTAGAATTATTAATCTTTTAATTCTTCTGCTGGAGTATATCATCCGGGTATCCTTGGTGCTGCAAGCTGGAGGCCCGCTTGCTTTAGCATTGTCCTTGTGATACTCCGTGGTGGGTGGGGAGCTCGGATGATGAACCATATTACCTTAACCATGGCCTACGAAATACCACTTAAAAAAACAAAACGTCCACTTGATATTGACCCTGTTGATACTGACCTGAGACCATCTGCATCGATTGAATATTGGCCACGATTCATTGTGATTGAGACACCTGACAAGACACCGTTAAAACTGAACCCCTTTGCTGTGTCCAAGGGTATTCAGGGTATTGCAGGGGAGGTGAAAAACATTAGACGCTTGCGTTCGGGTGCCCTGCTAGTTGAATGCGGGAAAAAACAACAAGCAACGAACCTCATAAACATAAAATCTTTCGTGGGCATTCCGGTCACGGTCTCTGCTCACAAGACCTTGAATACAAGTAAAGGTATTGTGAGAGATCGTGATCGATTGTTGGATGATATGTCGGAACTTGATATAGGATCTGAAATGAAGGATCAAGGTGTGCTCTATGTCAAGCGCTTTTCAACGCGGAGAAACAACGAAACCATCAAAACGAATACGTACCTGTTTACTTTTTCATCTCCAAATGCACCCAAATCAGTGAAGGCAGGCTACTGTAACATTCCAGTTGATACGTACATCCCCAACCCGCTCAGGTGTTTTAAATGCCAGAAATATGGACACGGTGTGAATACTTGCACATTGTCTGTTGTGTGTGCTCACTGTGGTGAGAAGACACACACAACAGAAGATCGTGACAGTGATTATAAAAAATGTACCAATTGCTCAGGCGACCATTCGTCCTTTTCTAAACAGTGTCCTATTTGGAAAGAGCAAATGGAGATCAATAAAATAAAATTTACACAAAATATCTCCTTTTCTGAGGCCAAAAAACTGGTAAAGAGATCTGAACTTTCAGAAAGTTATGCTACAGTAGCAAAAACATCATTGGGGTCTAGTTCTAAAACAACGTCAACCACAGGCTGTCAAACTACCTTGACTTGGGTCAATTGCGACTCTCCACAACATTTGTGCACTGCTATATCATCACAGACTGAGGAATCACTTCCTAATACCTCAAAGACTTCGTCTGATCATAAATCAGCATCTCAGTCACACTCAAAGTCTCAATCTACAGCTGAGAGTCAACAAACGGTGAAAAGTAAACCGAAGTCTAAGCCTGATGCTTCAAAACAACAAAGTGGCAGAGCTCCTAAAGGATCACAAAATAAAATTCAATTGTACAATAAATATGGGTCTCTTGAAGAAATGGACGTTTCTGAAAATGTCCATTCTAGGGCACATAGCTTGTCGCCCTCCAAAAGAGTGCGGGGTAGATCCCCAATAAATCCCCCTAAAAGATAGTTTATTCCAATAATATTGTACAGTGGAACTGCAGAGGATTGAGGACTAATTTACATGAATTACAGCTATTAGTCCAAGATTTTACACCTTCAGCGATATGTCTCCAAGAGACATATTTAAAACAAACAGATACATTTAATTTTCGTCAGTTTAACACATATCATTGTTTTGCACCTCCGGGTGATCGGGCCACTGGCGGATCATCCATTCTAGTCAGACAAAACGTTATTCAAAGCCCTGTTTCACTTAATACTAATATGCAGGCTGTTGCAGTGAGAATTACGTTACATGTAGCGTTTACGCTATGCTCTCTTTATATTTCTCCGTCTTCGACGTTTGCCAAAACTGATCTTCAAGTTCTATATGATCAGCTCCCGAAGCCCTGTATTATAATGGGAGATTTAAATGGGCACAACCCACTCTGGGGTAGTATAACTACTAACACTAAAGGGAAATTGTTGGAGGACTTTTGTTCTGACAATGATTTGTGTATTTATAATGATGGTTCCAGCACATATTTACATCCTGGTACAGGGACCTATTCTGCTCTTGACTTGTCTCTGACAACTTCCGAACTACTAAACGAATTCGAATGGTCAGTCCACGATGACCTCTGTGGAAGTGACCATTTTCCTACTATGTTAAAAGCTGTAACTCCATCCGATGTTCCTCCGTCATCAAGACGAAATTTTAAAAAGGCTAACTGGGCTTTATATGAAACACTGTGTGCTGAAAAACTTAAACCTGAACGTTTTATTGACGTTCGTGATGCTATTAAATGCTTTTCGGATGAACTGAATTCCATAGCTGATGAGTGTATACCAAAGTCCTCTGTAGTTCCACACATAAGAAAACCATGGTTCAACGATGACTGCAAACAAGCTAGGAAGGCAAGGAAAAAAGCAGAACATTATTTCCGTCGCCATCCTATGGTGCATAATTTAAATAAATTTAAAATTTTAAATGCTAAAGCACGGCGTACTTTTAAACAGAACAAACGCCAATCTTGGCAAAATTATGTATCCAAAATAAATTCTCGGACACCCATGTCCAAGGTATGGAACATGGTCCAGAAAATCAAAGGTAAAGGTACTAAATCTACTGTCCATCATCTTAAAGATGGAGATCAATTACTTACTGATAAATCAGATATCGCAAATAAATTGGGCGAAACACTCGCTAAACACTCTTCCTCTTCTAATTATTTACCTAAATTCCAGCAGTATCAAAAACAACAAGAAAAGAAAACTATTAATTTCAATTCTGATAATGGGGAAGATTATAATGAAACGTTTTCTATTCATGAACTCCATACTGCTCTTGATCAGGCTCATGACACTGCTACTGGAGCTGATAACATACATTATCAACTCCTGAAGCACTTACCAGAATCCTGCCTAGAAACTCTCCTAAATATTTTTGATGATATTTGGACATTGGGTAACTTTCCTCCGTCATGGCGTGATGCCATAGTAGTACCAATACCTAAACCTGGACGTGATCATACGGATCCATCCAATTATCGTCCGATTTCATTAACAAGCTGTGTTTGCAAGACCATGGAACGCATGATAAATAATCGACTTGTTTGGTACTTGGAAACTAATAACCTTATCACAGATATACAATGTGGTTTCCGCAAAAACAGAAGTACTGTCGATCACTTAGTGCGTTTAGAATCATTTGTTAAAAATGCACTGATTAACAAACAACACGCTGTGTCTATCTTTTTTGATCTTGAAAAAGCATATGACACTACTTGGAAATATGGCATTTTACGAGATTTACATGACTTCGGCTTGCGAGGTCGTTTGCCTAAATTTATTGCCAAGTTTTTAAATAACAGACAATTCCAGGTCCGCGTGGGTTCTACCCTGTCTGATCATTACAATCAGGATCAGGGTGTTCCACAAGGCAGTATTTTGTCAGTCACTCTTTTTAGCATCAAGATCAACAGTTTATCTAAAGTTTTAAATGATTCAATTGATGGGTCGTTATTTGTGGATGATTTTAATATTTCTTGTCGTGGTAAAAATATGCATACCATTGAACGGCAATTGCAGTTGTGTTTAAACAGGATTAATAAATGGTGTCTAGACAACGGCTTTAAATTTTCTAAATCAAAAACTAACTGCATACATTTTTGTCGAAAATACAAACCACATAAAGACCCTGAACTGTCTCTAGATGGGACGCCCATTAAGGTTGTGAAGGAAGCCAAGTTCTTGGGTCTAATCTTTGATTCACACTTAACGTTTTTACCACATATTAAATCACTTAAAACTAAATGCCTGAAAGCTCTTGACTTGTTGAAAGTGGTTTCAAATTCAAAATGGGGAGGGGATCAAGCTACTCTTCTCCATTTATATCGATCACTCATTCGTTCTAAACTTGATTATGGCTCCATCGTATATGGTGGAGCCTGCAGAAGCAATCTTAAACTTCTTGATCCTGTCCATCACCAAGGTCTAAGACTTTGTCTTGGCTCCTTCAGAACTTCACCTATTGACAGTCTTTACGTTGAGGCCGATGAGCCATCTCTTGCACAACGCCGTATCAAATTATCTTTACAATATATCATAAAACTATACTCTAACGAATCTAACCCTGCATATAACTGTGTCTTCAATCCCCTTTATGAGGATTTGTATAGCAAAAAGTCTTCTCTTGTTCCACCTCTTGGGCTCAGAATAAAGCCGTTTATTGCTGCTGCTGGTATTGAGCTGAACAATATAGCTCCTTCCTGTCTTCTTTCCTCTCCCCCATGGCAGTTGGTTAGGCCACAGGTTGACCTAACATTAACTACATTTAAAAAATCAGAAACTAATGAATTACAGTATAAACAAGAATATAATCAATTGAAACATACATATAACAATTACAAATCCTTATTTACAGATGGGTCCAAGGACGGTGGAGCAGTAGCTTGTGCTACTGTCATTGGATCCAAAACAATATCTTCTAGATTACCAGATAATAGTTCTATTTTTACAGCAGAAGCTAACGCCATATTAACAGCTCTTAAATATATTCAAAGACACCCTAAACGTAAACAGTATATAATATATTCCGACTCTCTTTCTTGTCTTCAGGCTATTAAAAACATTTCTTGTAAACATCCGCTTTTAATTGAAATTATTGAATTGTATAATACTCTTGCTACTGGCCAATACGACATCGTCTTTTGTTGGTTACCCAGTCACGTAGGTATTTCTGGGAATGTGATGGCCGATCTTGCTGCCAAGGCAGCACTCAACAAATCTGTGACACCACTTCTTATTCCATACTCTGATTATAAAGCCAGCATTAGAACTTACATCCGTGATCTGATGCAGAAGAAGTGGGACACCCAAGTGGGCATAAATAAATTACATGCAATAAAACCCTACATTGGTTACACCTACTTGGGTTGTCAGTCCAGATTTGAAGAGGTCATCATGCGACGATGTCGTATTGGCCACACACGATACACACATGAATATTTGCTTAAAGGTGAAGATCCTCCGTTTTGTATCCCTTGTGATGAAAGAATCACAGTCAAGCATGTCTTGCTTGACTGTGTGGAATATTCCATCACAAGGGATAACTTTTTTAAATCAAGAACTATGAAGGATCTTTTTAGTAATGTTAGTGCTCATTTAATCATTGCATTTTTAAAAGAATTAGAACTGTTACATGACTTGTAAATAGATTACTATTTTATAATTGGAAGTTGAATTATCAACTTAAGATTGTTAGTGGCTGTATCCTCGAAGGGGGTTGAAGTACCGTAAAATTATTGTCCTCCTGAGAGGGTACGTAAGTCCAAAAACAGTATAAGTCAGATTTAATCTTCCACTTTTTAATCGTAGAATATATGTCATTTTAAATTGTGGCTAATCTTGAATACAGTCGCCAGCAACTGAGGGGATGGTGTAAACCCAGCTAGGGACCATGCAGGTAGCAAACGTACTGTAAGTCCCCATGGCCCCTAGTATGGTGATCTACCTTCAGTTGTTGGCGATCTATAGCCTGTTTTTATGTTGTATTGTCCGAATAGTGATATTAGTTTTATCTTTCCACACTAGTTTTAATCCAAATTGTGATATTCTAGTTGTTTTACTGTCCCTCGTTGACAGGTTTTTTAGTATCCATATATTTCATTTCAGTATTTAACGTTCTCGTCACGATATGGCTGAGATATTGCCGATGTGACGTTAAATATTAACTCACTCACTCACTAATTCGGTTAATTTAGAGCGATATTAAAAAGCGAGGATGTAAATGACCGTAAGTACATTTAAGAGTATTGTGACGGAAAGTCCAACTCATAGTGACTTTATTCCGCTAATTGAGAGCGATTTTAAAAACTCTCAAACACTCGAAAAAGTTTTGGCGAGAATATTTTCTTTCACTCAAAATAAATCCGCCCCCCCCCCCCCCTCCCCCTCGGTCTTGCAGTTTGTAAATGAATGCAAGTATATTTATGAGTGTCATGACACGAAATCTAACTCATTTTGACTTAATCCTGCTTATTCAGAGCAAATTAAAAACAATCTCGCCCACGGGCGATAAAACATTTCCTTTTACTCCAAATACATCCTTTCCAATGTTTTGGAGGATGTAAATGAATGAAACTGCCTTTATGACTATCATGACACAAAATTCCACTGATTTAATTCTGCGAATTCAGGGGGATATAAAAAATTTACGAGAATTATTACTTTTACTCAAAATACATCTTTTCCAATGTTTGGGAGGTTGTTAATGAACGAGGATATATTTATAAGTATCGTGGCACATAATTCAACTCATTTTGACTTATTTCCACTAATTACAAGAATCTGCACTCCCACTCTAAATACACAGCTTTTTTAAAATTGTTTTGGAGGTTGTAAATGAATGAAAGTGTGTTTATAAGTATCATTCCGGTCTTAATTCGACTAATCTCTCTCATGGACGAAAATATTTTCATTTGCTTGTTTTCTTTATTTTGCTAACATGTGCTTAAAACATAGATGAAATTATAATGACAAATATTTTCAGTTTAATTTAGTGAGTTTAATTTTGTGTCATACTCAGCGATATTCCAGCAATATGGCGGCGGTTTGTAGATAATCGAGTTTGAGCCAGAAAATCCAGTGATCAACAGCACATCAACTGAGCATCGATGTGCACAAGTGGGAACCGATGATATGTGTCAACCAAGTCAGCGAGCCTGACCACCCGATCCCGTTATTCGCCTTTTTTTGGCAAGCATGGGTTGCTGAAGCCCTGTTCTACTCCAGATCTTCACGGGTCCGGAACGCACAGCTTTACTTCCAACAACATATACAATTAGAATATTAAGCCTTGAGATTCTTTAGAATTTAGGTATTCTATAAATATAACACATTTCAAGCTACGTTTATCAAGTTTAAGTCATTTGTGAAAGCCCTAATCAAGAATGACCGAACTCCAGTGACATAAAGACACATTAATAAACAATGTTGTGAGATCTTTAAATTGTATTGAAATAGGTCTTGTCAATCCCACTGACATTCGCCAATAACCACTTAAATATAGAATACATAGTCTGTGCTCCTTCAGAACAAATAAGTAACTAAGGATCCTCAACCGGGTAATTAAGGAAAGAACTTATTAAAAAAAACTGTAACCTTCTGTCCAGGACATCGCGCGTCACCAGTCGTGAGCTAATGGCCATGTAAAACCCCTCACGAAGGAAACACAAAGCACCAAAACTGTGTTTCTTTCTAGGTGACACACGGTATGTTGTCAAAGTTTCTGTTGTTGAATACATTCTATCGTGGGCAAAACATTACGCATGGAAAGTATACCCACCCAGTAGGTTTAAGCGTACATACCTAGTTTAGCATGTTTCGTTTTAATATTGTGAGATCCATTTTTTAGTAATTCTCGTTTGCCCGTTCCAGCGTTTCTTCGACCGCGTATTCTCCTATTTGTCAGACCAGGAATAATCTACAACAGGGATAGGTCACTCGCTTTCTTTCTTTACCATTTGTACTAATTAACATGCGCCTCGTCATGCTCCAAAGCACACAGTGACTTGGTTCGTTTCCAGGGCAACTTTTCAGTGAGCTACTTGATACTACATGATCTACAACATAAACAGGGTTCACAATGTCCTTGATCTCCAAGATTCCGATGCAAAGCCTTGGTATCTCTAAACGGGACCTCTGCGTCTCTCTTTTTGCACGCATGACAAACAAACCAACTTGAAAGCTCCATAGAATTCAGAATACAGCTGCCACATTTAACTTCCGTGCCTCCCTATATGATCACAATACTCCGATTCTTCAGCCCCTGCTCCCAACATCTGCCAGAATCCACTTCAAGAGGCTCATCATCACTCAACACTGCTCCTACAATGAAATCTTTCCCTCTTATCTCCTTGTCCTTATCTGTCTCCACACTAACGATCGTCTAATGATACATGACACCAAATGGACTCTTGGACAATACATTCTGTAGCCCTTAGGTTTGGAATTAAGTACTTTTAGAAACCAGAAGTACTTTTCCAAGGATGCTTCAAGTCCCTACTGACATTCTATCCTACATACAACAGAAACTGTCTTACTCCTATGTCACTGTATTTTGACTCCTTCCAACCCTGTAAATGTGTTACGTGGACATCAGGCGCTCCACAAATGTCTCAGTATTAGGGTTGGATATTGCCCCGATTTTCATAGTGCAATATATTGCAATTATTTCAGAGATATTTATTTTTTATATCAAATGGGATAAAAGAAATATAGGATGAGTGGTATATGTTGTTTTTCATAAAATATATTATGCACGCGAACCTCATTTACATCTCATTAGCATACTATATCTTGCTTCATAAACGTACATTTTGACATGAAATTTCAAGGGGTAAAACGACACGATCTGTTTTCCTGTAAACTCTCATATTCCAGATAATTTAATAAAAGGTGTTAAAAACAAAAGTTGGGAAAAAAGGATAGTCGTATAATATCTGACAAACAGACCTTAGGTGTGTTGTTGGGTGTGTTCAAAACCACGAAATAAACGCCAGAACCTATTTTATTTTTATTCCCCTGAGTACTTTACAATGCCACTGTACAGCCTACAGATTTAAGCCTTTATGATAAACTGATAACATATGTCCCATTGTGAAACAAACAAAAGTACGAAGTACGTGTAAAGTGAATTGTGACATGGTCACTCGGAGGCAGTGATACCAATATATCCTAACCGAAAAATGTTCCATTTGAGGCCACCTAATTCCTCCAGATGTCGCATATGAATCCATTCGAACTCAGATAAGGTGAAACTTGATAATCAAATTATTGTTCAGGTGATGCGACGTTTCGATGCGGATTCTTGTATCGATGTCAAGCAAGTAAGCATACATGAATCTGTATTAAAGCGTCGCATCATCTGAATAAAGAAGGTTGTTCATCCGGAACGTTTCTCCTTTTCTGATTCTACTATCTTCTACACATGCCACTCAAAGAAGATGTTCACGCCCACAAAACGTAAAGTATCTATTAGAAACATTGCTATTTTGGAATAACATATAAAGATACTTTTACTTGGAAAATATTACATGAAACCAACATGAATAAATGTATACGAGGGGATGTCAATAAGTTTTGAGCCTTGAGCATTTTTCATCCACAGGTGTCACAGCCTATGGTACGACATTGAACCTTGCGGTGTAGCTGATGTGATATATAAGTTTTGGTATCCTACTCTCAGAAATTATTGAAGAGCTCTCATTGACAGAAAGAGACCCCCTTCACGGCAGTGAAAATGAATAAAATTGAGTACAGAGCAGTAATTAATATTTCAGTTCTTGAAGGAAACTCGACGAAGAACATTGAAGAAAGGCTTTCAGCAGTTCATGGGAAGTCTTCCCCTTCATCTGCTACCATGAAACGATGGGTCAATGAATTTAAGCATGGTAGAGAGAAGAAGATGACCCCCGTCCAGGTCGCCCAACAACAAGCACTAGTCAGGAAAACGTTGACAGAGTGCATAGACTTGTGCTGGAAAGTCACACTCCACGAGTTAGAGGAGATCACCGGCATTTCACACGGATCCATCGAGACAGTTCTTCATGAACATCACGTCATGTCTGAGGGGTGCGCAAGATGGGTGCCAAGAATGCTTACAGATGAAATGAAGCAAACAAGGGCCACCATAAGCAACTCCATGCTAACCAGATACAACAAGAATCCAGAAGATTTTCACTTTAGTCTAGTAACCTGTGATGAAACCTGGATCCACCACTATGATCCTGAGAACAAACAAGAATCCATGGAATGGAAACATGTCACTTCTCCCAGGACCGAAAAGTTCAAAGCCTCCAGATCAGCGCAGAAGGTAATGGCGACAGTCTTCTGGGATAGCAAAGGCGTCATCCACATAGATTACAATGAATGGGGAATATTACGCTAATTTGCTGAGGCAAATGCGACAGTCAATCAAGGAGAAGCGCCGGGGCAAGTTCAGACTTGGTATTCTTCTACAATGCCTTCTTCAAGACAATGCTCCAGTACACACCTCTCGCGTTGCAGCCGCTGCTGTCCAGGAATGCGGGTACGAAATCTTGCCACATCCCCCCTACTCTCCAGACCTGGCACCAAGTGATTACCATCTGTTCCCAAATCTCAAGAAACACTTGCGTGGTCGTAGATTTCAGGATGATAATGAGCTTATTGCTGCTACTGAGGCTTGGTTTGAGGACCAAAATGGCGCCTTCTACAGAGATGGCATCAGCGCCTGGCAGAAAAGATGGAACAAGTGTCTTGACTCAAAAGGGGACTATGTTGTAAAATAAATGTGGTTCATACCAATATTTTGTGTTTTTCTATGCAAGGCTCAAAACGTATTGACATCCCCTCGTATTTGCCTCGTATTTTAGACAGCATGTTGTTGCTATGAAAATCAGTGGCAGATAATTAGTCTGGAGTAAACTCTGGATGACCCAAAATATTGCAGAACATGGCAATAGTAGTATCGCAAGATACCGTACCGGTAAATACCGGTTTACCGGTAATATTCCACAGCCCTAATTATTATTAACTGTTGGCTTTGTAGACTAATGTCCGAAATGAGTAAAACTGTACAATGGTTACGAAGCTTTGGCAAATGGCGAGTCAATGATCATTAGCACATTTCTTCTGTTGTCTTCTGTTGGACAAGCGGGAATATATAAGAGGATATTTTGTTAATGTTGTCAAATAACTTGTATATTTCATCGAGTGGTCTGACAAAGGTGATATGTTCACGAGTAGCGCAGTGTCAGACCACTCGATGAAATATACATGTACTTGACAACATTAACAAAATATTCTACTTATTAACTACAGTCTGGCCCTTGAGCAATGTTGCACCCACACCAAATAGTTTGCCGAAAATAATTTAGGATTGAATGATTAATGTCATGTTTCTACTTTTTGTAGTCATATTTTGTGAAATACAAAGTCACATAAACAGTAAATGTATAACTTTGATAAGAAATATACTTCAGTATTTATCTGGAGATGCAATCAGTGCGCGTATTAATACACCCAAACTTGAAGAGCCGCCATCAAAATAACAACTTTGACGTAATGAACAGTGAGCATAGCATTTGGAATTCAGCCAATTATCCCCCTAGGTAAGTTCATCATGTTTATCGATGCATGTCACTTTTGTCTAATGTTATATTGTCCTCAATGGATGCAACGGCCTCTAGCCCAACGCGCACTGTCGACTGCGAGAGGGATACTGCATCAGCTGATTGTGTAGCATATCTGCACTGATGATAATGTTGTCACAAATGTTATTTCCAGGGAATATACTGGAAAAGGCGTTTGGAGCCCTGGCTGTTTTTGACAGATACCGGACTGGACGGGTAGGACAATCACGTCACTCTTGTTGTCACAGGGAAAGTGTAGCGCAATTGGGTTTGCGCAACGTAGAGAATATGACCAGTCTTCTTATATGCGAGGGAAACGAGCAAACAACAAAAAACAAACTATTTTATTGTGAATAGCTAAGATTATTTTCACTTTCAGGGCATCGCAATGTCAACTGCATGGTGGGCGAGCTGGCTAAGGCGCCAGGCTAGTGATCCAGCAAGGTTTCGGTTTCGGGATCGAGCCCACCTGTGACCGGGTGTAAAAACCTTGGAGTCAACTTTGTGTGCAGACTCTTTCAGTGTTGTCACAATCCCTAGTGTACAGTACGCAACCCTGTGCACTTAAAAGAACCCACGAATCCGTTGGCATATGACCAGATGGTGGCCACATGAACACGTGCATACACCTAGTTGCGGGTACAGCAACGTGCAGTAAACTTGGACAAAGTGCTGTGACTATGTGTCCCAGTCCACCCAGCTGTCAAATGGGTACCTCGTTAGGATGAGAGAGCCACAATAAACTCGGTGCGCCTAGTGGCAGCAAGAGTTGTATACTCCCCAGGGAGTTGAGATTGAAATACGATGTGCTGTTGAGATTGACATCCGGTGATCGAGGGAAAATACCTAATGTAGCGCTTTGAGCATGCTTTATGTGTGGAATTCAGCGCATTATAAATACACATATTATTATTATTATTATTTATTACTTTTATTATTATAACTCAATAAACAACTACTCAAAGTTAAATCCTGATCAGCAAAATCTATTTCTCATCTCCTGTCCAAGAAATTTTCCACTGCTACTGCTTGTGCAAATGTCACATCAGCTGACAAGAGCACAGGCAAACTGTGGCGCAAATGGAGTTGCGCAACGTAGAGAATATGACCAGTCTTCTTATATGCGAGCGAAGCGAGCGAAGGTTAGCAACGCACTTCTCTCGCTTCGGTTCAAAAAATACTTTTCATGTCAAAATAAAATATCGCTACCATCAAAGGTACACTCCCATTTACTCTACAATAAAAACACACCTGGTGTAGTTGTCGTATAAAGCAGGGGAGGTAACTCTTTATGTATTCCATACGGAATAATCACCTGTTCCCTCACTGCGTTGAACCGGAAGCTGGCAGGGGTAATGGAGGCGAGGAACGGTCTGATATACCACGAGTGTTGAATAAAGTGTTGAATAAAACATATTTCACGTGAGTAATTATTAAATATGGGGTTGGAAATCTGAGAGCACAACCTAGTGAGGAAATATACCAACCGAAACATATTTGACCTTCTATGACGTAATGTCCCCTAACAGCTGGCACGCTGGTGACTGTTAGAAGATTAAAATTGCCTGTGTCTGTGAAATAACAGTGTACTAGACGGAGATCAAATTATCTGAAGTCAGATCATATTCATGTACCAGTTGTTATCGTTTTTGTTGACATATTATTGATTCTCCGCTAAACGCACGTGTCCTGTATTTCGTTGTCCCTGTCGTCTTATAAGATATGTTGTTATTGAAATGTATGTTTCATCTTGCTAATACAGAGTCCCGCACATACAGTATCACAATTAATTTCACTTGATTGTTTATGTCACCAATTCTGTTAGATACCGCATCTTGTTCCATAAAATTTATACCAATTCCACGTGTTGCAACTATTTGCGTAAATATGCTCTCTCTTGGGACTTAAAAATATATGTAAGTACAAGAGAAGAGAGAATAATACAAAAGCAGAAAAGGAAGGAAAAACAAAACTAGACACTAGAAATTGTTGAAGCAGACCATGACCATTCAAATGTTGTTTCAAGCAGTAATGAGGGTATTCATGTGATCAAACCATCCTTTGAATGTCAAGCTTACGTTTCATAATTCTGATCAGATACCTAAACTGTGTGACTTCCAATGGTTTTGTTGTGTTTTTTTTAAGTTAGAGCATAGATGTACGTTTCCAGCTAAGGTTTTGATTCTAAACTTGCTTGTCAAAGTGACATATATAATACTGACAAAGGGTGCGCTTGCATTGGACGTCTCGTCACGGTTATGTTAATTGACTGAAATTCTGAAACATGAAACGTTCAGAATAAAATATAAAAAATCATTGTTGTGTAATAGTTGCATTAGTTCTATTTATTTTGTTATTCTCTTGTGTTGTATTTAATTCTTATGAATTATCTAGCATTCGCAAGATGCAACATTTCTCTTTTTTGATGTTTTGAAATATGTTTTCTACTTCACGTATCTGACGTTCAACTAAACGACTGCTCTTTCTTATCAGTCGATGTTTTTATAACCATTCTTCATTTGTGTCTACCGATTACAAATTCTGAAATACCATATCCTAGGTTATGTCGACAAGACTTTGAAGTCATAAAATTGTTAATGTATTTTCTATCACCAAATCTCAGAAAATGTGCAATTTGCGGAGAATGTGTTATATACAATCCACAGTTTGAGGCTTAAAGAAACATATATCGTCCTGTCATACAGGGGACGTCTCAGTATCCTTATTACTCTCATATAGTTCTGGTAAATATCTCAAGGATTTCG
This sequence comes from Haliotis asinina, assembly GCF_037392515.1. Taxonomy (NCBI): domain Eukaryota; kingdom Metazoa; phylum Mollusca; class Gastropoda; order Lepetellida; family Haliotidae; genus Haliotis; species Haliotis asinina. Next base: position 11,668,734 of record NC_090281.1, on the reverse strand, counting down.
AGCTCAGTATATAGCCAATTTGGCTAAATTACTTGATAATTGATACTTTATTACTTAATAATAATTATAATGTCACCTCTACAAAGCATTTGTCACTATGTTCACGATACTTCATGTCATGTAAATGCACATTCTCGTCAAACAGATATCCAGTAACAGAGTATAGTATGGTGTATGTATAGATTGCGCTATTTGGGCAGTAAGAGTGGCAGCATATTCATACGGAGCTTTTCCAAGTCATCATCCTGAACAATGGACATCTTAAGATTACACAAGCACAGCACACATGTTAATAGTATTCGATTTAGAAACTGAAGTTTCACAATTGCTTGCTGGTTCATTATATAGGCAGCATAAGGTAATTTCGTATGTGATTTATTCTTACTTTGTGATAGTAAACTCACTATAAATAACTGCTGTTTCACTGACTTGCTTTGCGTCGTTACCATGACCCGTTAAAAACAACTCCATGACTATACTATTGACTATTATAACGCAATTACATACAGTTATAAATGTATTTGTGCAGAATCAACAATTCATTGAGACCAGGAAATGTAAATAAGTTAAACAACAACTCATCAAACACGCTTATCAGATATGCTATTTGATGTTTTGAGGATCATTTTTGTCATCTCTAAACAAGGCGGCAAAGATAGCTAGAGTTCCTTTGAATATTATTTCTTTGTAGAATTTGTTGAATCATTTATTATAAATGTTGTTATCATTGCACTGATCATTGTGCGGTGTACAGTTTTTCAACAAATGAATGTATGCGTAGTTCGTCTAACCAAATCCGTATCTATAGTCTTCAAACAAAAGTACGGGAATCTGAACTTTCCATTTGGATAGGAAGTGTAAACGCTGACAAACGTTTCAAGGACAGACATCTTATGAAAGCATCACCATTTCCTTCTACTACAAGCCCCAAATAGAACGCATAAAATGCACGTGCACAACGCAGTAGTCCTATACATGCATGGGGTGTCATTCTTCGTTTTGACGGTTTTCAAGAAGGTCGAGAAATCGCTTAGAATATTAATTTTGACACTCATCTTGCATCACTTATTTATTAGTGTCAGTTAGCTAATTCTATGGCACAGAGAGACGTTTTTATTTGTTAAACACAGGTGATGAAATTTCAAAGCGCTAGCATACCTGAAAGGGACACTAACTTATCGTGATATGATGGATCATGGATGATTCCCGTACGTTAATGAAGGGGAAAAACAACGGAAAGATTCCAGTTGTAAAAAAACTGAAGCACGGTCAATCGGCTCACATATTGTAACCCCCAAGCCATTCACATTACACGTATTATGTGTTTTAGACAAATATTCAGTAACATTTTCTCAATTGTTCGCGCACGTGATTTGGGTTGTTTCTCAACCTTATACAACTGATTTTGTGTGTGTACATTGAATATTCTAATCTAACAAATAGTTAAAGACCCTTAAAGAGAGCCCGTAATATCATCCATTAATAAGGAATTAGGCGCAGCATTGCATTATCTGAAAGGTTAGCCTTTATACTGAAACAGTGAATGAAGCTAATATCTTTCAGATGAAAGCTTTTAAACTCGCCATGAATACGGAAGCTTGCTTGAAAGATACCACAACAAAGCCAGCCAGTTGCCGGTACTTCCATTCTATCACCAGCATTCTAGCATTGTCTACATGACATTGTCGTAGCATTGTCACTTGACTGTCTTCATAGATTTGCCCCTTCTCAGTATTCCAACATGACACACTTTATCATACCCTAGCATTATCAATATTCTGCCATTGTCTGCTTGACAATATCCTAGATTTGCCCCTTCTCAGTATTCCAGCATTGTTTACTTGACAATGTCCTAGCATTGCCACGTGGCTATATTCTAGCTTTGTCTGCTTGACAATGTTCTAACATTGTGACACTAACTTATCATGCTTGACTTTATTCTAGTATTGTCTGCTTGAGAATATCTCTAAATTGCCACTTGACTATATTCATATTCCAGAATTGCTATTTGACAATGTTCCCTCTTTGTCTACATGGCGTTGTTCCTGCATTGTTTACTTGACATTGATTACATGATATTGTTCCAACATGATCTATTTGAGACTGTTGTAACAGTGCCAAATGACATTGTTCCAGCTTTGTCAACCTGACATTTTTGAAGCATTGTACACTTGGCAATGTTTCACCATTGTATAGTTGATATTGTGTCAGCATTTTCTACTTGACACTCTTCCAGCATTGCGTACTTGGCATTGTTCCAGCATTGTCCTGTTGGCAAGGGAAATCGAGTGGGCTCATTGTGTAATCAGAATACAATGGATGAACACTTAAGTATTTATTGATGATTCACAGCATCCTTGCATGTTACTGAGATAAGACATCGATTTATCAGACATACGAGTTTTGAGCCTTGAGCATTTTTCATACCCAGGTGTCACAGCCTATGGTACGACATTGAACCTTGGGGTGTAGCTGATGTGATATATAAGTTTTGGTATCCTACTCTCAGAAGTTATTGAACAGCTCACATTGACAGAAAGAGACGCCCCTCACGGCAGTGAAAATGAATAAAATTGAGTATAGAGCAGTAATTAAGCTTTTAGTTCTTGAAGGACACTCGGCGAAGAACATTGAAGAAAGGTTTTCAGCAGTTCATGGGAAGTCTTCCCCTTCATCTGCTACCATGAAACGATGCGTCAATGAATTTAAGCATGGTAGAGAGAGTCTTGAAGATGACCCCCGTCCAGGTCGCCCAACAAGCACTTGTCAGGAAAACTTTGACAGAGTGCATAGACTTGTGCTGGAAAATCGTCTAATCACACTCCACGAGTTAGAAAAGACCACAGGCATTTCACACGGATCCATCGAGACAATTCTTCATGAACATCTCGTCATGTCTAAGGTGTGCGCAAGATGGGTGCCAAGAATGCTTACAGATGAAATGAAGCAAACAAGGGCCACCCTAAGCAACTCCATGCTAACCAGATACAACAAGAATCCAGAAGATTTTCACTTTAGTCTAGTAACCTGTGATGAAATCTGGATCCACCACTATGATTTCGAGAGCAAACAAGAATCAGACGTGGTATTCTTCTACATCAAGAAGGACACACGTCTCGCGTCGCAGCCGCTAGCGCTGCTGTCCAGGAATACGGGTACGAAATCTTGCCGCATCCCCCCTACTCTCCAGACCTGGCACCAAGGGATTACCATCTGTTCCCAAATCTCAAGAAACACTTGCGTGGTCGAAGATTTCAGGATGATAATGAGCTTATTGCTGCTACTGAGGCTTGGTTTGGGGACCAAAGTGGCGCCTTCTACAGATATGGCATCAGCGCCTGGCAGAAAAGATGGAACAAGTGTCTTGACTCACAAGGGGACTATGTTGTAAAACAAATGTGGTTCATACCAATATTTTGTGTTTTTCTATGCAAGGCTCAAAACATATTGACATCCCCTCGTATCAATTAATACTTCTATCCATCCAGGATTTCAACACTGTTAGATGTATGCATCAATATAGTCCTTACGACAGTGGCATCTAGTTTGGTCGACAGCCGTTGCCGTCAAGGATAAGGCTGTTATTCATGCATTGCAAAACTAACTTCTTTGAGAGGCATTTGGAACTTGGAGTTCTAAAGAAGGGCAGCAATATAGAGATAAACAACTTTTTATTTCACAGTAGCTAGTAGAACAAATGCGAAGACAAAACAACCAACCTTAAAGACGTCATTAAAGACATCAAGATGCAATCTGTATGAAATGACTCAGAACATAAATCAACTACGGCGAAGGCTGTCACGTGTCTCCATCACCTCAAACATTTGCATCAGACATTGTCCTGGTCCAGGTTCCGTCGCGTCTCGTCGTTTGTCTTTAACGTTGATAACATTTATGATGTCGGACTACCCTCCAAAATGAAGTTTACAGAATGGTGAACAATGGAACTGAGGTGTTCAGTAACGATTGTGTCCACCTCTAGCGTCTCGTACAGCCACACAACGTCTCCTCATGGATCTCAGAACGTTAGTGAACACTGCCCGAGGACGACGTCGCCATTGCTCAACAAGGACACGTCGAAGATCTTGCAACGTCTGTGGTGGACTGTACGTAAGTCCACAAACATTCACAGTAAATTTCAGTCTACCAGGTTTTTAATCGTAGTATTCATGTTGTTTTAATTTTGGCTAACCTTTCGTACAATCGCCAGCAGCTGAGGGGATGATGTAAATCCAACTAGGGTCCATGCATGTAGCAAAGGTACTGTAAGTCCCCATGGTCCCTAGTGTGGTGATCTACCTTCACTTGTTGGCGATCTATAGTCTGTTTTTATTATGTATTGTCTAAATAGTGCTATTAGTTTTAACTTTCCATACTAGTTTTACTTAAAATTGTGATATGCTAGTTGTTTTACTGTCCTTCGTTGACAGATTTTTCCATATGCATATATTTAATTTAAATGTTCTCGTCACGATATGGCTGAGATATTGCCGATGTGACGTTAAACATTAACTCACTCACTCACTCACTCTGTGGTGGACTTGGTGGTATTGTTGACGACCCAGTTCGTCCCAGATGTGCTTGATCGGATTGAGGTCGGGGGTACGCGATGGCCAATCCTTGACTTGAACACCGGCATTTCTTAGAAAATTCTACATAAGACCTGCTATATGGGGCTTAGCGTTGTCTTGCTGGAACGTTAGGCCAGGCGCGTGTCTCTGCATGAACGGAAGCAGAACAGGTTGCAAACTCTGATCCCAGTGCTGGGCAGCAGTTACGTTCCCTTGAACAAGAGGAGAACGTCCGTCTGTGCAAAAAAAACCCAAACCATGACGCTTTCGTCACAAAATCTGTCATCGTCACGGACGCAGACTTGAGCATGACGTTCGCTTCGTCTGCGGTACATACGGACCCTGCCACAGGCAAATCTCAAGTTGAATCGAGATTCGTCACTGAGGACAATCGAATTCCACAGTCTTTGAGTAAACCTTATGTGTCTTGTGACCCATGCAAGTCGGTTACGGCGATGAAGAGACGTTAAGACTGGTCCGTTATGCGGTCTCCGGGGGCCGAGTGCGGCAGCACGTAAGCGATTTCTGACAGTTTGTGGAATTATCCTTCCACCAAACATCTCCCTACTTGTGGAAGTTTAAGTGACAAATCTGTTGCGAAGATGACGTGATCGTATTGCTGGAACTTCCCGGAGTGACACCACACGTGACGCTGCTGGCCTCGGGCGATCTGCAATCGTTCCCGTTTGATGCATTCTCATCCTGAGATTAAAAATTGTTCGTCTTGAACAGTTAAACGCTCTTGCAACAGCAACCACAGACTGACCAGCATGAAGCCTCCCAATAGCACGTTGACGTTCTTCATGTCAAAGGTCATCAAAATGAAAAAATCAGTTAGTTTTTCCAGTTCAACTCCACTGTGCTTACTCAGTTTTGGTAAACATCACCACTTCGCCTCATAATTTTCCGTTTGCAAGTGCATTCTCAGTTTTTTTTAAATGTTTCTAGGCAATTACGTCAAGGAATGCACGTGACCTTAAAATTTCATGAAATTAAAGGATTCACAATGTTTACTTTTACTAGAGATACTGTTTGAAATATTCAAATGAACAGAAACAAAAAAAGTCATAAATGTACCTGTGCCAGGTTTTTATTTTTGCTCAGTATACAAAGACACTCCAAACACTACAGTCAAAATAGAACTAAACAAGAGAACAGACCAGTGACTATGGGGGTCTGACGGGTATTCACAGACATTTTTCAAATAGATAACAATTGTAATTTTGTCTGTTTGTTACACGAAATCATGAATAGATGCCAAAATGTTTTGATTATCGTTTGTGAATTCAAGGTATTTCCAAAAACAACAAAAGTGAGGTTATACCCCTTGGTATGGAAGTATTTATTTCATCTGATGGTGCTAATGACTTTACTTGGAGATATGGAGAAATAGTGAGCAAACCAATGGAACAAGAAGAGGCGTCAGAGATGTGCAAATCACACTCACAGGCATTCACGTCACTACACCCTAGTCTTATTACGGGGAAAGTCGACATAATCTCAATCTGTGGTCCGGGTCGAAATGCTGTGCATAATCATCGTAACAGTTGATAGGTTGTAACGATCGTACGTGGAACCCCATTATTCAAGTTGATGGTTAAGTTATTTCAAAAGACGAGACATGAATGATATGCATAATACATGAATCCTTAACGAGTAATCGTTTACAGTGAAAACAAATACCATTTTTAGCATTTAGTAATAAATCATTATTAATGTTTCGACTTCGACTCTTCTCGAGTCTGACATTTTGTTTCTTTCTATATTTTTTCATGACTAGTGTCGTGAACCATATTGTTCTCAAAGCTTACGCTTGTGTTTTTTCTAATAACTGGCTTTAATCACTATTACTAATGAAGTTCCATATCCATACGATAATCTCCTGCAATCAAATCATGCGAACACCTTATAATGTACTTGTGGAGTGTTACGAGAGCGTATTTTCTGTAATTCGTATTATCATGGATTAACATTGTGATAGTTATCATTGGGTCACAATGTTTAGAGTGATAGATACGGGTCACATTTCGTATCATGGTAATCGTGTTTTATCGGCATGCTTTTAAAGGTAACACTTTAGGGCTGCATGTGTGGGCACTCCTCCATACATGTGTGTGTCTTTTGACTGGTGGTAAACGCGAGGCCGATCGAGAAGGTCCCACACTTCGCTGGAACATTCTCGACTGTGTCATTGTATGTAAAGGTTGGATTTTGTATTCATGGGACACACACACACGGACTTACACTCGGGGTTACATTAGAGTTGTGTCATTATTCGGCCTACCTACATCTGTCTGCCTCTTCGTCAACACTTGACCTACATTCAGAATATTTGTGACCTATTATTTTAGATTTGACTCAGTTGCATTGTACCAGAAACTTCTATTGTGAATCATTGTAACTTGCTAATTGGTTGCTCAGTATATTATCGAACATTTTAGGCTTGTCTGTGTACCTGTTTCTTGTACCTTTCGTCATGGCATATCAAACAGAATTCTCTAAATGGCTATTTCACAGATACTGGCAAATAGATGGACACAATCACCAGAGTGCCAGCTGTTCGGGAGGTCAAGTTCAAAGAAAACCAGGCATTTTTGGGTTGAATTAATTGTGTTTGGTTCCCCGGGGCTCCAGAATGTGGGCTCCGAAACTGGTGAGTTGTCTCCCCATGTCCAGGATGATCCCAGTATATTCCCGCTCGTCCAAAATGGCCCTGAAACAGAAGAAATGTGCTAGTGAACATTTACTCGCCACTTGCCATCCGTAACGTAACCTTTGTAACAGCTTTAGTCATGTCGGTCATTAGTCCAAAAAGCTGTCACACCGGCAATATCTCAGCGATAACAATTAATGCTGTATAGATAAACACATTAGTAGAGTAAAACCTGTTCACTATGGTCCGTAAAATACCAATAAGTTAACATTTTACATCGCATGGGCAATATTACATCAATATAGCGATGAAAATAAGGTTATCAGTTTACATATATGTCAACAAAGGACAGTACAATAAACTGGACTATCATATACATGGAAAAGTAGCAATTGAAATTCATAATGCTTTAACTATAAACGACGATACAAAATAAGAATAATAAGAGTGCTTGTAAAGCGCACAACTCCACGCGCTAGACACATGCTCATTGCGCATGACAAAACATGAAATATATTATGTAAACAAAAGAAGATTTACAAACATGTTTAAAAAATGAGGTAAAGGCATGATTGGTACACAGTGAAGATGGAATGAATATATTAGAGATAGCGTTTGAAAAGATGTGTTTTGAGACATGACTTGGAGAGATCGAAAGACGCTGTTTTCACATGGAGAGGTAGAGAGTTCCAGAGCACTGCAGAACTATGAGAGAAAGAGCGTCCTCCGAAGGCTTTTTGATTAATTCTTGAGATGTCGAGCTGTAGGTTGCTACCCGAACGAAGAGGGCGGGATGGGGTGTGTGGCTTGACAAGATTCTGGAGATACTTTGGACAGGAGTTGTAGAGAGATTTGTACACGAGACACAGTAAGCCAATGAAGAGAAGTCAGGATATCACCAACAAGTGAATGTAGATCATCATACTAGAAACCATGGGGACTTACACTAACTTTGTTACCTGCATGGACCCTTGCTGGGTTTTCAAAATGAACATTGATATTATGTCCGAAACACTTTGACAATAGCCGCGGAATTCCTTGCTTTCATCGAGTTCCCTCATGTTAAACAGGTCAATCTTTTATAAAAGAAATACGAAAAGAAGGACACTGCTTGGGAATTTGTGACTTTGCTGTATTTGATAACGTTCAGCTAGGAATATGGCGTTTAAAAGTCTATATTTGTGTTCAATAACTGACTGTCACAACTGTATTTAGTGTTGTGAGAGTTGTTCCAAATATTTCCCATTATCTGAATCACTTTCACCAGATGAACGCACTGACTAGCCCAATAACAACATGTCACATTACCCTCACTCAGTAATAATGAATCATCCAACCCACAAACTTACCAATATCTGCAGCAATGTCGTACATGAACTGGTTCCGTTCAGCGCTGTTGATGATGACGAGGTAGCTGCCAGCTGCTGAACATGTTCTGTTGGCTTCAGCCCACACGCTGAGGTCAGAGTGTTTTTTGTAACACATGTTCAGTCTCCGGTTGTACACATATCCCAGCTGGACTGGACAAGGAGCTGGAACAAATAATTACCAGTGGACTATTTGATATAACTTGGTTATGAACTGGAAAAAACGTGAGTGGGTGCGTGAGTGGGTTAATACTTAGTGCCACATCGGCAATATTTCATCCATATCGTGACGAGAACAACTGAAGGTAGATCACCACACTAGGGACCATGGGGACTTACATTACTTTCGCTACCTGCATGGACCCCAGCTGGATTTACATCGTCCCCCTCAGTCGTTAGCAATTTAGAGTGAGTGAGTGAGTGAGTGAGTTAATATTTAACGTCACATCGGCAATATTTCAGCCATATCGTGACGGGAACAAACCACTGAAAAGGAATATATGTGTGTTATAAAACCTGTCGACAAAGGACAGTAAAACAACTACAGTATCACAATTTGAATTAAAACTAGCTTGGAAAGTTAAAACTAATATCAATATTCAGACAATACAATATAAAAACAGGCTATAGATCGCCAGCAACAGAAGGTAGATCACCATACTAGGGACCATGGGGACTTACAGTACCTTTGCTACCTGCATGGACCCTAGTTGGATTTACACCATCCCTTCAGCCGCTGGCGAGTGTACAATATGCTAGCCAAAATTAAAACAACACGAATACTACGATTAAAAGCCTGGTAGATTTAAATTTACTATGAATGTTTTTGGACTTACGTACCCTCTCAGGAGGACAATAATTTTACAATACTTCAACCCCCTTTGAGGGTACAGCCACTAACAATTCTAGTTACGAATCCAAACTACCAATTATTAAAATACATCTTTCTACAGAAACATATTGCTCACAATTCAATCAAAAAATCAATTTCTTTTAAAAAACCAATAATTAAATGAAAACTAACGCTGGTAAAAAGATCCTTCATAGTTTTAACTGTAAAATACATATCCCTTGTGATGGAGAATTCGACACAGTCAAGCAGAATATGCTTGACCGTGACTCTCTCATCACAAGGGATACAAAAAGGAGGATCCTCACCTTTTAACAGGTATGCATGGGTATATCTAGTGTGGCCAATACGACATCGTCGTAGTATGACCTCTTCAAATCTGGACTGACAACCCAAGTGGGTATAACCAATGTAAGGTTTTATCTCATGTAATTTATTTATACCAACTTGGGTGTCCCACTTCTTCTGCATCAGATCACGGATATAAGATCTAATGGTAGTTTTATAATCAGTGTAGGGAATAAGAAGTGGTGTCACAGATTTGTTGAGTGCTGCCTTGGCAGCAAGATCGGCCATTGCGTTACCAGAAATGCCTACATGGCTGGGTATCCAACAGAAGACGATGTCGTATTGGCCAGTAGCAAGATTATTATACAGTTCAATAATTTCAATTAAAAGTGGATGTTTACAAGAAAGATTTTTAATAGCCTGAAGGCAAGAGAGAGAGTCTGAATAGATTATATACTGTTTACGTTTCGGGTGTCTTTGAATATATTTAAGAGCTGTTAATATGGCGTTAGCTTCTGCTGTAAAAATAGAACTATTATCTGGTAATCTAGAAGATATTGTTCTGGATCCAATGACAGTGGCACAAGCCACTGCGCCACCGTCCTTGGATCCATCTGTAAATAAGGGTTTGTAATTGCTATATTGATGTTTTAATTGATGATATTCTTGTTTATATTGTAAGTCATTTGTTTCTGATTTTTTAAATGATGTTAAGGTTAGGTCAACTTGTTGCCTAACCAATTGCCAAGGAGGAGAAGAAAGAAGACGGGAAGGCGATATACTTTCCAGCTCAATGCCAGCAGAAGAAATAAATGGTTTAATTCTGTGCCCAAGAGGGGGGACAAGAGACGACTTTTTGTTATACAAATCCTCATAAAGCGGATTGTACACACAGTTATAGGCAGGGTTAGATTCGTTAGAATATAATTTAGTAATGTATTGTAAAGACAATTTTATACGACGTTGAGTAAGAGATGGTTCATCGGCCTCAACGTAAAGACTATCAATAGGTGACGTTCTGAAAGACCCAAGACAAAATCTTAGACCTTGATGGTGGACAGAATCAAGAAGTTTAAGGTTGCTTTTGCAGGCTCCACCATATACGATGGAGCCATAATCGAGTTTCGAACGGACCAGTGATCGATATAGGTGTAAGAGGGTAGCCTGATCCCCTCCCCACTTTGAGTTGGAAACAACTTTCAACAAGTCAAGAGCCTTCAGGCATTTAGTTTTAAGAGATTTAATATGAGGCAGAAATGTTAAGTGGGAGTCAAAGATTAGGCCCAAGAACTTGGCCTCCTTTACAACTTTGATGGGAGTGCCATCTAGAGATAGTTCAGGGTCCTTATGTGGCTTATATTTTCTGCAAAAATGTATACAATTAGTTTTGGATTTAGAAAATTTAAAGCCGTTTTCAAGACACCATTTATTTATTTTGTTTAAACAAAGCTGCAGTTGCCGTTCAATGGTATGCATATTTTTACCACGACAAGAAATATTAAAATCATCCACAAACAACGATCCATCAATTGAATCGTTTAAAACTTTTGATAAACTATTTATCTTGATGCTAAAAAGTGTGACAGACAGAATACTTCCTTGTGGAACACCCTGATCCTGATTGTAATGATCAGACAGGGTAGAATCCACTCGAACTTGAAACTGTCTGTCATTTAAAAAGTTGGCTATAAATTGAGGTAAACGACCTCGCAAGCCGAAGTCATGTAAGTCTCGTAAAATACCATATTTCCAGGTTGTGTCATATGCTTTTTCGAGATCAAAAAAGATAGACACAGCATGTTGTTTATTAATTAGTGCGTTTTTAACAAATGATTCTAAACGCACTAAGTGATCGACAGTACTTCTGTTTTTGCGGAAACCACACTGTATATCAGTTATAAGGTTATTTGTTTCCAAGTACCAAACAAGTCGATTATTTATCATGCGTTCCATGGTCTTGCAAACACAGCTAGTTAGTGAAATAGGTCGATAATTGGATGGATCCGTATGATCACGTCCAGGTTTAGGTATTGGTACTACTATGGCGTCACGCCATGACGGAGGAAAGTTACCCGATGTCCAAATATCATCAAAAATATTGAGAAGAGTTTCTAGGCAGGATTCTGGTAAGTGCTTCAGGAGTTGATAATGTATGTTATCAGCTCCAGTAGCAGTGTCATGAGCTTGATCAAGAGCAGTATGGAGTTCATGAATAGAAAAAGTTTCATTATAATCTTCCCCATTATCAGAATTGAAATTAATAGTTTTCTTTTCTTCTTGTTTTTGATATTGCTGGAATTTTGGTACATAATTGGAAGAGGAAGAGTGTTTAGCAAGGGTTTCACCTAGTTTATTAGCAATATCTGATTTATCAGTAAGCAATTGATCTCCATGTTTAAGATGATGGACAGTAGATTTAGTACCTTTACCTTTAATTTTCTGGACCATGTTCCATACCTTGGACATGGGTGTCCGAGAATTTATTTTAGATGCATAATTGTGCCAAGATTGGCGTTTATTCTGTTTAAAGGTACGCCGTGCTTTAGCATTTAAAATTTTAAATCTATTTAAATTATGCACCATAGGGTGGCGACGGAAATAATGTTCTGCATTTTTTCTTGCCTTTCTAGCCTGTTTGCATTCATCGTTGAACCATGGTTTTCGAATATGTGGAACTGCAGAAGACTTTGGGATACACTCATCAGCAATGTCAATGAGTACATCTGAAAAACATTTAATAGCATCAGGAGCAGTAATAAAACGTTCGGGATTAAGTTTGCCAGTACAGAGAGATTCATATAGAGCCCATTTGGCCGTTTTAAAATTCCATCGTGATGATGGAGGTACATCAGAGGGGCTCACAGGTTTTAGTATTGTAGGGAAATGGTCGCTCCCACACAAGTCATCGTGAACCGACCATTCAAATTCATTTAAGAGATTAGAGTCAGTAACTGATAAATCAAGAGCTGAATATGTCCCTGTGCCAGGATGTAAATATGTATGTGATCCGTCATTGTAAATGCAGAGATCATTATTTGAAAGAAAATCCTCAAGTAATTTACCTTTGGTGTTCGTAGTAGGACCACCCCAGAGTGGGTTATGGCCATTGAAATCGCCCATGATTATACAGGGTTTAGGAAGTTCATTGTAAAGAGCTTGTAGATCAGTTAACTGGACAGTGTATGAAGGTGGAATATACAATGAACAAAGCGTAAATGCAACTTGTAATGTAAGTCGCACAGCTACAGCTTGGAGATTTGTTTTAAGCGCTATTGAACTATGTATAACATTTTGCCGTACCAAGATTGATGATCCTCCACTTGCCCTATCGCCGGGAGGTGAAAAATAATGGTATGCATTGAAATGACGGAGGTCGAGAGTATCAGTGTGTTTTAAATATGTTTCCTGTAGACACATTGCTGACGGTGTAAAATCCTGGATTAAAAGCTGCAATTCATTAAAATTAGTCCTTAGTCCTCTGCAATTCCACTGAATAATATTATTCTGATAACCTATCTTTTGGGGGGATTTATTGGGGATCTACCCCGCACCTTTTTGGTCGGCGACAGGCTGTGTGCCCTAGAGCGGACGTTTTCAGACACGTCCATGTCTTCGAGTGATCCATATTTGTTTTAAATTTGGATTTTATTCTCTGAACCTTTTGGGGCTCTGCCACTTAGCTTTTTCAAAGAATCAGGCTTCTTAGTTTTTGTTTTACTGGGTTGAGACCTTGTTGATGACTGAGAAGATATGTTATGATCAGGGGATGTTGCTGATTGAATCTGAGATGTACCAGGAAGTGATTCTGCAGTTTGAGTAGATATGGCAGGTGACAAAGGTTGAGGGGAATCCGTGTTCACCCAAGTCAAGTTTGTCTGACAGCTTGCAGATAATTTCATAATTGTGGATGTTGCGTCTGGGTTTGGTCTGGCAACGGAAGCATAGCTTTCCGTTTGTACTGAGCTCTGGACCAATTTCTTTGCATCTGCAAAACTGATGTTCTGTGTAAACTTTATTCTGTTAATGGCCATTTGTTGTTTCCACACAGGACATTCTTTAGAGAAAGATGGGTGATCCCCTGCGCAGTTTGTGCACTTTTTAACATGGCTGTCACAATCTTCTGTTGTGTGTGTTTTTTCACTACAATGAGCACACACAACAGACAATGTGCACGTATTTACACCATGGCCGAATTTTTGGCACTTGAAGCACCTCAGCGGATTCGGAATGTATGTATCAACATTGAGATTACAGTACCCTGCCTTAAGTGACTTTGGAGCAGTAGGCGATGAGAAGGAAAACAGATATGTGTTGGTTTTTATGGTTGTGTTGTTTTTACGGGTTGAGAAACGTTTGACATATAGTACACCCTGATCTCTCATCTCGGAAACGATATCTAGGTCAGACATGTCTGCAAGCAATCGATCACGATCTCGCACTATTCCCTTACTGGTGTTGAGTGTTTTGTGGGCCGTGACAGTAACCGGAGTACCAACAAAAGTGTCAATATTCAAAAGGTTGGTTGATTGTTGTTTTCTGGCACACTCAATCAACAGCGCACCAGAACGTAATCGTCGAATGTTCTTTACTTCGCCAGCAATGCCTTGGATACCTTTAGACACAGCAAACGGGTTCAGCTTCAAAGGTGTGTTATCTTTGGTCTCAATGACAAGGAAACGTGGCCAATAATCAATTTGTTTGGACGGTCTGAGGTCGTCAACGGGATCATTTTCGAGAGGACGTTTGCTCTTCTTAGTGGGGGTTTCGTAAGCCATGGTTAGTTATGTAGATTTCATCATCCGAGCTCCCCACCCACCACGGAGTATCACAAGGACGATGCTAAAGCAAGCGGGCCTCCAGTTTGCAGCACCAAGGATACCCGGATGATATACTCCAGTAGAAGAATTAGAAATAATTAGTCTACCAGATTGGCCCATGAGCCATCGCCTTCTGGCATAAGACTCTAGGCAAAGTTCAAAGCAACAAAATTCAACATCAAACATGTTTTAGATATTAGAGCCAAGACCAAAATCAATCAAAATCAGTTCCAAATCATACTTGTGCAATGATAAATAAATTTATAATCTATGCACAGGGCTTGGCATGACCAGCCGATTGGTTGAACCGGGCCCATTCAACCTCCCGTCTAGGTGAAGTAAGGGTCGAAGGGGTGTGTTGAGCAAAGGGAACGCGGTCACAGGCCCCCAGTGCCCTCAACCCCCAGACTCCCGTCCTCCACCGACACAGGGGCGCAACCCACGGCAAACGGGTTGGTGGACCAAATATGCCCCCGGATCCACAATGGGGGTTGGCGAGCACTTAGCGTTACCCAGCACCCACCACGAGGAGGCGGCTCGCCACGGGTGCCAGCAATTTAGACAGATCTAGCCATACATTTAAAAGAACACGTATACTACGATTAAAATAGCAGAGAGTTTGAATTTACTTTGAATGTTTGTGGACTTACGTACCCTTTCAGAAGGACAATAATTTTACAGTACTTTAACCCCCCTCGAGGATACAGCCACAAACAATCTTCGTTATCGATTTAAACTTCCAATCATAAAATATTTATCTATTTACAAGTCTGTTATCAAACCTAAGTGTTTTAAATATGCTAAAAGACCCTTCATAGTTCGTGATTTGAAATATTTATCCCTTGTGATGGCATATTCAACACAGTCACAAGGGATGCAGAACAGAGGATCCTCACCTTTCAATAAGTATTCATGAGTATATCTCGCATGGCCAATACGACATCGCCGCATGATACCTCTTCAAATCTGGACTGACAACCCAAGTAGGTATAACCAGCATAAGGTTTTATTGCATGTAGTTTATTAATGTCCACTTGGGTGACCCACTTCTTATGCATCAGATCACGGATATAAGATTTGATGGTGGCTGTATAATCAGAGTAAGGAATAAGAAGTGGTGTCACAGATTTGTTGAGTGCTGCTTTAGCAGCAAGGTCAGCCAGTGTGTTACCAGAGATTCCTACACGACTGGTTAACCAACAGAATACGATGTCGTATTGGCCAGTAGCAAGATCATTACACAATTCAATAATTTCTATTAAAAGTGGATGTTTACAAGAAGGAGTTTTCATAAGCTGAAGACAAGAAAGAGACTCATATATTGTCTATACTTAGGGTGTCTTTGAATATATTTAAGAGCAGAGCTGTTAATATGGCGTTTGCTGCTGCAGTAAAATAGAGCTGTTGTCTGGTATTCTAGTAGATATTGTTCTGGATCCAATGACAGTGGCACAAGCTACTGCGTCACCGCCCTCTGTCATAAGCTTATTTGTTTCCAAGTTCCAAATAAGTCGATTATTTATCATGCATTCCATGGTTGTGCAAACACAGCTAGTTAGTGACATGGGACTATAATTGGAATGATCGGTAAGATCACGTCCAGGTTTAGGAATTGGAACAACTGTAGCATCACGAAATTCTCCCGTAGTCCAATTATCATCAAAAATATTTAAAAGGGTCTCTAAACACGATTCCGGTAAGTGCTTCAGAAGTTGATAATGTATCCTATCAGGTCCTGTAGCAATGTCGTGAACCTGTTCAAGAGTGAGTGAGTGAGTGAGTTAATATTTAACGTCACATCGGCAATATTTCAGCCATATCGTGACGAGAACATTTCTATATTGAAATGAAATATGTATACATTATAAACACCTGTCGTCAAAGGACAGTAAAACAACTAGAATATCACAGTTACATTTAAAACTAGTGTGGAGAGTTAAAACAAATACCACTGTTTGGACAATACAATATAAAATACGGGCTGTAGATCGCCAACAACTGAAGGCAGATCACCATACTAGGGACCATGGGGACTTACATTACTTTTGCTACCTGCATGGACCCTAGCTGGATTTACACCATCCCCTCAACCGTTGGTGATTGTAGAAAAATGTAGCCGAAATTTAAAATGACAAAAATACTACGATTAAAAATTGGTCAGTTTAGATTTCACTTTGAAAGTTTTAGGACTTACGTATCCTCTCAGGGGGACAATAATTTTACGCTACTTTAACCCCCTTTGAGGGTACAGCCACTAACAATCGCAGTTGACAATTCTTACCACCATGGTTAAAATATCAACTTTCTATTTACAAAACATATTATTCAAAATTTATGTAATAATTCTATTTCCTTTAAAAATTCCATGATTAAATGATAATTAACATTAAAAAGATCCTTCATTGTTTTGACATGAAAATATTTCTCCCTTGTGATGGCAAAATCAATACAGTCAAGCAAGATATGCTTGACCGTGATTCCTTCATCACAAGGGATACAAAACGGAGGATCCTCACCTTGAAGTATATATTCGTGAGTGTATCTAGTATGGCCAATGCGACATCGTCGCATAACAACCTCCTCAAACCTGGACTGACAACCCAAGTAGGTGTAACCAATATACGGTTTTATTTCATGTAATTTATTAACACCCATTTGGGTGTCCCACTTCTTCTGCATTAGATCACGGATATAAGATCTAATTGTAGCTTTATAGTCTGAGTATGGAATCAAAAGTGGTGTCACAGATTTGTTGAGTGCTGCCTTAGCAGCAAGATCGGCCATTGTGTTACCAGAAATGCCTACGTGACTGGGTAACCAACAAAGGACGATGTCGCACTGGCCAGTAGCGAGATCGTTATACAATTCAATAATTTCAAGTAAAAGTGGATGTTTACAAGAGACATTTTCAATCGCCTGAAGGCAAGAAAGAGAGTCAGAAAAGATTATATATTGGTGGTATTTAGGGTGTTTTTTAATATATTTGAGGGCTGTTAATATGGCGTTTGCTTCTGCTGTGAAAATAGAACTGTTATCTGGTAGTCTATAAGATATTGTTCTGGATCCAATGACAGTGGCACATGCTACTGCGCCACCGCTCTTGGATCCGTCTGTAAATAAGGATTTGTAATTGCCATATTTGTTTTTTAATTGATTGTATTCTTGTTTGTATTGTAATTCATTTGTTTCTGATTTCTTAAATGAAGTTAATGTTAGGTCGACTTGTGGCCTAACCAACTGCCAAGGAGGAGAAGAAAGAAGACGGGAAGGAGCTATGTTTTCCAGTTCAATGCCGGCCGAAGAAAGAAATGGTTTAATTCTATGCCCTAGAGGTGGAACCAGAGAAGATTTCTTGTTGTATAAATCTTCATAAAGGGGATTGAAGACACAATTAAACGCAGGGTTAGATTCATTGGAGTATAATTTAGTAGTGTACTGTAAAGCTAATTTTATACGGCGCTGCTCAAGAGATGGTTCATCAGCCTCAACGTAGAGACTGTCGATAGGTGATGTTCTAAAAGACCCAAGACAAAGTCTTAAACCTTGGTGATGGACAGAATCAAGAAGTTTAAGGTTGCTTTTGCAAGCTCCACTATATACGATGGAGCCATAATCGAGTTTGGAACGGACAAGTGATCTGTATAGATGTAGGAGAGTTGCTTGATCGCCTCCCCACTTTGAGTTGGATACCACTTTCAGTAAATCGAGGGCCTTCAGGCATTTTGTTTTTAGTGATTTGATATGCGGCAAAAAGGTTAAGTGGGAATCGAAAATTAGACCTAAGAACTTGGCCTCCTTAACAACTTTGATGGGAGAGCCATTTAAAAACAGTTCTGGGTCCTTATGTGGCTTATATTTTCTACAAAAGTGTATACAATTAGTTTTTGACATAGAAAATTTAAAGCCGTTTTCTAGACACCATTCATTTATTTTGTTTAAACACAATTGCAATTGCCGTTCGATAGTATGCATATTTTTACCTCGACAAGAAATATTAAAATCATCCACAAATAATGATCCATCGATTGAATCATTTAAAACCTTGGATAAACTATTTATCTTGATACTAAAAAGTGTTACAGACAAAATACTGCCCTGTGGGACCCCCTGATCCTGATGATAATGGTCAGACAGGGTTGAACCCACTCTGACTTGAAATTGCCTGTCACTTAAAAATTGTAATATAAAAAGAGGTAAACGACCCCTCAAACCAAAATCATGTAAATCTTTTAAAATACCATGTTTCCAGGTGGTATCGTACGCTTTTTCAAGATCAAAGAATATCGACACTGCATGTTGCTTATTTACTAGAGCATTTTTAACAAATGATTCTAGTCGTACCAAATGATCAATTGTACTCCGGTTTTTCCTGAAACCACACTGGATATTTGTTATAAGATTATTGGTTTCAAGAAACCATGTTAATCTATTGTTTACCATTCGTTCCATGGTTTTACAGACACAACTCGTTAAGGAGATTGGTCTGTAATTAGATGGATCAGTGTGATCCCGGCCAGGCTTTGGTATAGGGACAACAATGGCATTACGCCACGAAGTTGGGAAATTCCCAGAAGTTCATATTTGATCAAAAATGTCTAAAAGAATTTCTAAACATGATTCGGGCAAATGCGTTAGGAGCTGATAGTGAATATTATCAGATCCTGTTGCTGTATCACGAGCTTGCTCAAGGGCGGTATGGAGCTCATGTAATGAAAACAATTCATTATAGTCTTCACCATTGTCCGAGTTGAAATTGATGTTTTTCTTCTCCTGTTGTTTCTGGTACTTTTGAAACTCAGGGATATAATTTAATGAAGATGAATGCTTGGCTAAAGTTACACCAAGTTTATTGGCAATATCAGTTGTATTAGTTAATATATTATCATCGTCCTTCAGATGGTGGACAGTTGATTTGGAACCTTTGCCCTTTATTCTTTGCATCATATTCCACACCTTTGAGATGGGTGTACGTGAATTTATTTTAGAAACATAATTTCGCCACGACTGACGCTTATTTTGCTTAAAGGTACGTCTTGCCTTGGCATTAGTAATTTTTACTTTGTCTAGGTTATGGACAGTAGGATGTTTTCGAAAATATTTTTCAGCCTTCTTCCTACATTTTCTGGCCTGTTTACATTCATTAGTAAACCATGGTTTACGAATATGGGGAATTGCAGAGGACTTAGGAATTGCTTTATCAGCAATGTCATTTAGTGTATCCGAAAACAACTGTATAGGATCTTCACTGTTCCTAAAAAGATCGTGCTTCAAGTGTTCAACACATAGAGTCTGATATAAAGACCAATCAGCCCTGGCAAAGTTCCTTCTTGATACAGGTGGATCATCACCAGGACTGATGTTTTTGAGAATGGTGGGGAAGTGATCACTCCCACATAGGTCATCATGGACCACCCATTCAAATTCATTATATAAGGTAGAATCAGTGAGTGTCAGATCCAGGGAAGAATATGTTCCCGTAGCTGGATGTAAATAGGTGGCTGAGTCGTCGTTTGAAATACATAAATCATTATTGGAAATAAATTCCTCGATGATTTTACCTTTATCATTAGTATGGGCACTTCCCCAAAGCGGATTATGCCCGTTGAGGTCCCCCAAAATAACACATGGCTTTGGAAGCTGATCATAGAGATTCTGAAGGTCCGATAGTCGAATAGAAGACGAAGGAGGGATATATAAACTGCACAGAGTTAATGCAATGTGGAGAGTTAAACGAACGGCAACAGTCTGAAGATTTGTATGAAGTGGGACACGGCTGTGAATAATACCCTGCCGCACTAAAATAGAAGTGCCTCCTGTAGCTTTATCCCCAGGAGGGGAAAAGGAATGGTAATCGCTGTACCGACGTAAGTTAAAGGTATCGGAATGTTTGAGGTATGTCTCCTGGAGACATAATGCTGACGGCTGATGATCTTGTATTAGTAATTGTATTTCATTGAAGTTATTCTTCAGTCCTCTGCAATTCCACTGCAGCAAAGTGTAGTCTGTCATGAAACCGTTTACGGAGGTTCAACTGGAGATCGAGAACGGGAGGACGTCCTATTCCCACTGCCTGGGAGTGAGGGATTCACCTCCATCTCCAGAGGATCAAACATATTTTGAACCTCTACAGGGGATTGTGTTGGAGAAAGTTCCTCCAAGTGCTGGAGTGCCCTGGCCTTTCTCCTCATTTGCTTTTTTGATTTTCTAGATACATGAGCGTCATCCTGATTGATATTTACATTTGTAGCCTCTCTATCTAATGGTTTAGGATGAGTTGTGGATGGAATGTCTGTTTGTGTGGCAGATGTTAATACTGATGTATTGCCATAGTTGCTCTGGTCATCACGTACCCAAGAGATGTCAGTTTGAGTTGATGTCGTTGACATTGGTGGAGTTCGACGCGTGGAAGACACAGCAGCTGAGAATGTTTTAGTGTAAGGAGAAGACGCTGAGAGTAACCTTTTTGCTTCACTATAAGAGATGTTGTTGGTACATTTAAGTTGTAATATTTTTGTTTCGTGCTCAAAAGCTGGACAGGTCTTGGAAGAGGACAAGTGCGGACCATCACAGTTGGCACACTGAATCTCATTCGTACACTCGGAACTCTCATGAGTTCCACTGCAGCGGAAGCATCTTGTCGGTCCAGTGCAAAATCTGGCTCCATGGCCAAACCGTTGACACTTATAACAACGGAGTGGATTCGGGATGTAGGTCTCCACTCCAATGTTAAAGTAACCAGCTTTTATTGATGTGGGAAGTTTTGATAATGAAAAGGTGAAAAGATATGTGTGAGTGTTCACAACATTTCCAGCTTCTGTTTTTCTAGTAAAGCGCTTTACGGCAGTTACACCTTGAGATGTCAGTTCATTTGCTATGTCCTCCTCTGTCATGTCCGACAGACAGCGAGCACGATCTCTCACTATGCCTTTGCAAGAATTGAGTGACTTATGCGCAGAGACAACAACTTTTAAGTTAACAAAATGCTCAACACTCAACAGATTAACAGACTGCTGTCGCCGATCACATTCCACGAGGATTGAGCCAGAACGAAGACGGGTGACGTTTTTCACTTCCCCACAGATACTTTGGATTCCCTTAGAAATTGCAAAGGGATTTAGTTTTAGGGGATTTCCGTCAGCAGATGTAATAACTATGAACCTTGGCCAAGACGTTGGAACTTGTGAACAGGCATCTTCATCAGATGACAGAGAATCTAAATGCTTACGTTTGTTAGTTTTCAACGAACCAGAGTGTGTAGGTAAAGCCATGTTGTAAGAATAAGGTTCAGCATCCCTGCTCCCCACCCGCCATCGAGTGTCAACTAGGACGGTGCTGTAGTGGAAGCCAGCCTACGGCATCAGGGTTACAGGAATACCATACTCCAGAAATACGGACATGAAAAGCTGTTGTAAATAACAGGAGCAATGTCAGGCTGGTCCGGCCCGTGGCATTTTCCCGTAGAAACTCAGTAATCAGCGGTCCATATCACCAGATTGGCCCATGAGCCACCGCCTTCTGGCATAGGACTCTAGGCAAACGTATATTATAGTATATAATTTGAAACACGAAAATCCAATATCAAAACGTGTACACAATACAATAAGTGCATACGAATGTTGTCCATGCACAGGGCATGGCGTGACCAGCCGATTGATAGAATCGGGCCGATTCTACCACCCGTCTAGGTGAAGTAAGGGTCGAAGTGGCGTGTTGAGCAACGGAAACACGGTTGCAGGCTCCCATTGCCCTCAACCACCAGACTACCGTCCTCCACCGACACGGGACGCAACCCACGGCAAACAGGTTGCCCAATTCGGCCGCTCCTTGCGACCAGCAATGGGGTGCTATGGACCATGCTGACCCGGGTCCACACGGGGTTGGCGAGCTCTTAGCGTTACCCAGCACCCACCACGAGGAGGTGGCTCGCCACGGGTGCCAACCTGTTCAAGAGCAGTATGAAGCTCATGTATCGAAAAAGTTTCGTTGTGATCTTCCCAATTATCTGAACTGAAATTAATAGGCTTCTTTTCTTGCTGGTGTTGGTATTTTTGGAATTCAGGTACATAATTAGATGAGGAAGGATGTTTGGCCAACGTTTCACCATGTTTATTTGCAATATCAGATTTATTAGTCAATAACTGGTTTCTATCTTTAAGATGGTGGATGCTACATTTGGACCCCTTACCCTTAATCTTCTGGATCATATTCCGCACCTTTGATATCGGAGTACGCGAGTTAAGTTTGCAGACATAATTTCGCAAAGATTGGCGTTTGCTTTGCTTGAAGGTACGTCTTGCTTTGGCATTTGAAATTATAAATTTGTCTAAATTGTGGACCACAGGATGGCGTCGGAAGTAATGTTCAGCTTTCTTCCGTGCCTTCCTAGCCTGTTAGCAATCATCGTTGAACCATGGTTTTCGGATGTGTTGGATCTGCAGAGGACTTTGGGATACATTCATCAGCTATGTTCTTTCGTTTATCTGTAAAGCATTTTATGGCATCAGGAATATTATGAAAAAGTTCAAGCTTGAGTTTAGCAGCACAAATAGTTTCATATAAAGACCAGTTACCCTTTTAAAAATTCCATTTTGACGAAGGGGGAACATCAGATGGATTTACTTGACTTGACAAGATTGTTGGGAAGTGGTCACTTCCACAGAGGTCGTCGTGGACAGACCATTCAAATTCATTCAATAGGTTAGAGTCAGTAATAGACAAGTCGAGAGCTGAGTTTGTTCCTGTGCCAGGATGTAAATATGTCTGTGAACCATCATTATAAATGCATAAATCATTATTTGAGATGAAATCCTCCAGTAATTTACCTTTAGTACCACCCTAGAGTGGACTGTGACCATCTAAATCCCCCATGATTAAACAAGGTTTAGGTATTTGATCATAGGTATTTGATCATAAAGAGCTTGAAGATCAGATAGTTGACAAGCTGATGTTGGTGGTATGTAGTAGAGCACAAAGTAAAGGCAACCTGTAACGTAAGTCGTACTGCAATGACTTGGAGATTTGTTTTAAGGGGTATTGTGCGATGAATAACATTGTTTCTCACCAGGATAGATGCTCCACCGGAAGCCCTATCCCCTGGAGGAGAAAAACCAATGGTATCTATTAAATTGACGGTGATCAAAATTATCTGTATGTTCCAGGTGGGTTTCTTGTAAGCATACGGTTGACGGTGTAAAATCTTGGACTAGTAACTGTAAATCAGTTAAATTGGTCTTAAGTCCTCTACAGTTCCATTGTATGATGAACGGATGGTCCACCCCTCAACTTCCTAGAAGGAGACAAGCTATGTGTCCTACCATAGCTATGGTCGGACACGTCCATGTCCTCAAGGGATCCAAACTTGTCAAAGAATTTGACAGGATTATCCGCTCCCTTCGGAGCTCTGGCACTGTGACACTTTTTGATACTTTCAGTGGACGGGTTGTGTTTGTTTTGTGCAGTTTGTTTGACATTTTGTCTGCTTTGTTTCGCCGATCTAACTTTGATGATTGTTTCAGTGATGTCGTTGGGTCCGTATTACCAGATACCTTGTCCGTTTGTAAAGAAGGCGTCGTTTGTGAAAATGAAGTCTGTTTTTTGAGGCATCATCTGGACTTCGGCTGGTAGTAAAGTAGGTGCTGATGTCCATGTCCAAGTGTAGTCAGTTTGGCAACCGACAAAGTTACATGAAAAATGTTTAGATTTGTATCCCTGACGCGAAGCGGAAACCGTTGTGGAATATGACCAGGCTGTTCTTGTGCAAGCACAATCTTCTTTGCTTCATAAAAAATGTAATCTTCTGTTCATGTTTTACTCGGGAAAGTTTAGACTGCAAAAAATGTCAACAGGTTAGTGTTTGTTTTAATGATTTCGTTATTCTTTCTGACAGTGAAACGTTTACCATCTGTCACCCCAAGGGCATGTAATTCTGTCACTATGTCAGTTTCTGTCATGTCCGAAAGGCAATGTCCCGTATCACTTACAATGCCTTTACTGGTGTGTAATGTCCCGTGTGGGGAGACCGTCACAGGGACATTTGCAAGTGATTTGGTTGAGAGCAGAATTTTGGATTGTATCTGTTTTTTGCATTCTATCAGTAAAGAACCGGAACGTAGTTTTGTAAATCCTTGTACTTCAATGTCCTTTGCAATGGCGAAGGGATTAAGTTTCAGAGGACAATTATCCACTGAAGACATGATAAGGAAACGAGACCAATTGCCAGGGTTGATGAAAACTGTTGAAGCCTCATCCTCCGAAGAGAGCGAACCATAAGACTCATGCGATCGTTTATTAAGTGGGAGTGCCATGATCGTTATGGATATAATTCACCCCCCTAGCTCCCCAATCACCCCGGAGCGTCAACAAGGACGATGTCAAATGTCTGTGGATCTACAAAAAACGACACCAAAGATACCAGGAGGGTATACTCAAGTAGGAGTGAGTGAGTGAGTTAAAATTTAACGTCACATCGGTAATATTTCAGCCATATCGTGACGGGAGCGTAACATTAAAATGGAATATATGAGTAGTATAAAAGCCTGTCGACGAAGGACATTAAAACAACTAGAACATCACAGAAAAGAATGTAAAACTAGTAGCTATGCCTAAAACAATTTATCTATAGAGGACAATACAATATAAAACTGGGCTATAGATTGCTAACAACTGAAGGGAGATCACCATAATAGGGACCATGGGGACTTACAGTACCTTTGCTACCTGCATGGACCCTAACTGAATTTACATCATCCCCTCAGCCGTCAGCAATGTGGGAAATCTAGCCATACAATAAAAAACACTTATACTACGATTAAAAAGGTGGAAATTTAGAATTTACTTTGAATGTTTGTGGACTTACGTACCCTCTCAGGAGGACAATAGTTTTACAGTACTTCAACCTCCTTTGAGGATACAGCCACTAACACAGTTCTGAATTTAAACTTCCAATAATAAAATATTTATCTAGTTACAACTCGGTCAATAAATCTAATTCTTTTAAAAATGCAAAGATTAAATGAGAACTTGTGTTATTAAAAAGATCCTTCAGAGTTCGTGAATTAAAATACTGACCCCTTGTAATGGAATACCCAACACAGTCAAGCAGGATATGCTTGACTGTGATTCTTCCATCACAAGGGATACAAAACGGAGGATCCTCACCTTTAACCAAATATTTATGTGTATATCTTGTGTGGCCAATACGACATTGTCGCATGATGACCTCCTCAAATCTGGACTGACAACCCAAGTAGGTGTAACCAATATACGGTTTTATTTCATGTAATTTATTGATACCTACTTGAGTGTCCCACTTCTTCTGCATCAGATCACGGATATATGTTCTAATGCTAACTTTGTAATCTGAATATGGAAGAAGAAGTGGCGTCACAGATTTGTTGAGTGCTGCCTTGGCAGCAAGATCGGCTATCATATTCCCAGAAATACCTACGTGACTGGGTAGCCAACAAAAGACGATGTCGTATTGACCAGTAGCAAGAGTATTATACAGTTCAATAATTTCAATTAAAAGTGGATGTTTACAGGAAATATTTTTAAAAGCCTGAAGGCAAGAAAGAGAGTCGGAATATATTATATACTGTTTACGTTTAGGGTGTCTTTGAATATATTTAAGAGCTGTTAATATGGCATTAGCTTTTGCTGTAAAAATAGAGCTATTATCTGGTAATCTAGAAGATATTGTCCTGGATCCAATGACAGTGGCACTAGCAACTGCGCCACCGTCCTTGGACCCATCTGTAAATAAGGATTTGTAATTGTTATATGTCTGTTTCAACTGACTATATTCTTGTTTATACTGTAATTCATTCGTTTCTGATTTTTTAAAAGTCGTTAATGTTAGGTCAACCTGTGGCCTAACCAACTGCCAAGGGGGAGAGGAAAGAAGACGGAAAGGAGCTATATTGTCCAGCTTAATACCAGCAGCAGCAATAAACGGCTTTATTCTGAGCCCAAGAGGTGGAACAAGAGAAGACTTTTTGCTATACAAATCCTCATAAAGAGGATTGAAGACACAGTTATATGCTGGGTTAGATTCGTTTGAGTATAGTTTTGTGATATATTGTAAAGATAATTTGATAAGGCGTTGTGCAAGAGATGGTTCATCGGCCTCAACATAAAGACTGTCAATAGGTGAAGTTCTGAAGGACCCAAGACTTAGTCTTAGCCCTTGGTGATGGACAGAATCAAGAAGTTTAAGATTGCTTTTGCAGGCTCCACCATATACGATGGAGCCATAATCAAGTTTAGAACGTACGAGTGATCGATATAGATGGAGAAGGGTAGCTTGATCACCTCCCCATTTAGAATTTGACACCACTTTCAATAGGTCAAGTGCTTTCAGGTATTTAGTTTTAAGTGATTTAATATGCGGCAAAAACGTTAAGTGTGAATCAAAGATTAGACCCCAGAACTTGGCTTCCTTCACAATTTTAATCGGCGTCCCATCTAGAGACAGTTCAGGGTCTTTATGTGATTTATATTTACGACAAAAATGTATGCAGTTAGTTTTCGATTTGGAAAATTTAAAGCCGTTTTCAAGACACCATTTATTAATCTTGTTTAAACACAACTGCAATTGCCGTACAATTGTATGCATATTTTTACCACGACAAGAAATATTAAAATCATCCACAAATAACGATCCATCAATTGAATCGTTTAAAACTTTTGATAAACTGTTGATCTTGATGCTAAAAAGAGTGACAGACAAAATACTGCCTTGTGGAACACCCTGATCCTGATTGTAAGGGTAGAACCCACGCGGACCTGGAATTGTCTGTTATTTAAAAAGTTGGCAATGAATTCAGGCAAACGACCTCGCAAGCCGAAGTCATGTAAATCTCTCAAAATGCCATATTTCCATGTTGTATCGTATGCCTTCTCAAGATAAAAAAAGACAGATACAGCGTGTTGTTTATTGATCAGTGCGTTTTTGACAAATGATTCTAAACGCACTAAGTGATCGACTGTACTTCTGTTTTTTACGGAAACCACATTGTATATCTGTAATGAGGTTATTTGTTTCCAAGTACCAAACAGGTCGATTATTTATCATGCGTTCCATGGTCTTGCAAACACAGCTCGTTAGCGATATAGGCCGATAGTTCGAAGGGTCCGTATGATCACGTCCAGGTTTAGGAATAGGGATAACTATAGCATCATGCCATGAAGAAGGAAACTTTCCAGATGTCCAAATATCATCAAATATATGTAAAAGGGTCTCTAAACATGATTCCGGTAAATGTTTCAGAAGTTGATAATGGATGTTATCAGCTCCTGTAGCAGTATCATGGCCTTGGTCAAGAGCTGTATGGAGCTCATGAATCGAAAATACCTCATTGTAATCTTTCCCGTTATCTGAAGTAAAATTAATAGCTTTCTTTTCTTGCTGTTTTTGATACTTTTGGAATTGAGGTACATAATTCGAGGAAGAAGAAGGTTGCGCCAATGTTTCTCCAAGTTTATTGGCTATATCTGCTTTATTAGTTAATAACTGGTTTCCATCTTTGAGATGGTGAACACTAGATCTAGAGCCCTCACCTTTGATTTTCTGGATCATATTCCATACCTTAGATGTAGGCGTGCGGGAATTGATATTAGATACATAGTTTTGCCAAGATTTACGTTTACTTTGCTTGAAAGTACGGCGAGCTTTAGCATTTTGGATTTTAAATTTGTTCAAATTATGAACCATAGGGTGATGACGGAAATAATGTTCGGCCTTTTTCCGTGCCTTCCTAGCTTGTTTGCAATCAGAGTTAAACCATGGTTTCCTTATGTGTGAAATTGTAGAGGACTTTGGGATACACTCATCAGCAATGGTGTTTAGTATGTCAGAGAAATCTTTTATAGCATCGGGAACATTAAGAAAACAGTCAGGTCTAAGTTTGTCAGCACACAGGGTTTCATATAAAGCCCAGTTGGCCTTTCTAAAATTCCATAGTAATGATGGCGGAGCATCAGATGGGTTGACAGGTTTTAATAGTGTTGGGAAGTGTCACTTCCACAGAGGTCATCATGGACTGACCACTCAAATTCACTAAATAGGGTGGAATCAGTCATTGATAAATCGAGAGCTGAATATGTTCCCGTGCCGTACCACCCCAGAGTGGGTTGTGGCCATTTAAATCACCCATGATCAAAGAGGGTTTAGGTAGTTGATCATAAAGAGCTTGCAAATCACGTAACTAAACAGCAGAAGATGGTGGAAGATACAATGAACAAAGGGTAAATGCAACTTGTAATGTAAGTCGCACTGCCACGGCTTGGAGATTTGTTTTGAGCGTGACTTGAATAACATTATTCCTCACCAGGATAGATGATCCACCAGTAGCCCTGTCGCCTGGGGGAGAAAAATAATGGTATGCATTAAAATGACGTAGATCAAAATTATCCGTCTGCTTTAGATAGGTTTCTTGAATGCAGAATATTGACGGATTAAGATCCTGGATTAACAGTTGTAAGTCATTAACATTAGTTCTGAGTCCTCTACAATTCCACTGAATTATAGACGAAGACATTATTTCTTCCGAGGAGGATGTACAGGAGATCTACCCCGCGCCTTCCTTGGCGGTGACAAGCTATGTGTCCTACCATTACCATGGTCGGACACATCCATGTCCTCAAGGGATCCAAACTTATTATAAAGCTGAATCTCATCTGTTGAACCTTTAGCCAGCCTTTCACTTTGATTGATTCTGTTTAACTTTTGATTTCCTTTGACAGTTTGTTTAGCCAGAGCTTCATTTACTTTTTTTGACAAACCCGAGCCTGTTTTGTGTTTCGAAGTAGCATTTTCACTGTTAGTATTTGTTTTATCCAATTGAGTCATGAGGCATGTAGAACCGTTTGGTAAAGAGTGAGTGAGTGAGTTAATATTTAACGTCACATCGGCAATATTGCAGCCATATTGTGACGTGAACATGTTACATATTGAAATGAAGACGTGCATATAGTAAAAACCTGTCAACGAAGGACAGTAAAATGACTAGATTATCACATTGAGAATATAAAACTAGCGTCGAAATCTAAAAAATAATAGAACAATACAAACCAATTTGGACATCACAATGTAAAATTGGGCTATAGATTGCCAACAACTGAAGGTAGATCACCACACTAGGGACCATGGGGACTTACAGGATATGCTTGACTGTAACTCTCTCATCACAAGGGATACAAAACGGAGGATCTTCACCTTTCAACAGATACTTATGGGTATACCTTGTGTGGCCAATACGACATCGTCGCATGATTACCTCTTCAAATCTCGACTGACAACCCAAGTGGGTATATCCAATATACGGTTTTATGGCGTGTAATTTATTTCTTCCCACTTGGGTGTCCCACTTCTTCTGCATCAGATCACGGATGTAAGTTCTAATGCAAGATTTGAAATCAGAGTAAGGGATAAGAAGTGGTGTAATAGATTTGTTGAGTGCTGCCTTGGCAGCAAGATCGGCCATTGTATTTCCAGAAATGCCCACGTGGCTGGGCAACCAACAAAAGACGATGTTGCATTGGCCAGTAGCAAGATCATTATACAATTCAATAATCTCAATTAAAAGTGGATGTTTACAAGACACATTTTTTATAGCCTGAAGGCAAGAAAGAGAATCAGAATAGATTATATACTGTTTATGTTTAGGATGTCGTTGAATATACTTAAGAGCCGTTAATATCGCGTTTGCTTCTGCAGTAAAAATAGAGCTTTTATCTGGTATTCTAGAAGATATTGTCCTTGAGCCAATGACAGTGGCACAAGCCACTGTGCCACCGTCCTTGGATCCATCTGTAAATATGAATTTGTAATTGGTATATTTTTTTTTAAGTTGATAATATTCTTGTTTATATTGTAAGCCATTGGTTTCTGATTTTTTAAATGAGGTCAATGTTAGGTCGACTTGTGGTCTCACCAACTGCCATGGAGGAGAAGAAAGAAGTCGGGAAGGAGCTATATTGTCCAGCTGAATACCAGCAGCAGCAATAAATGGCTTAATTCTGAGCCCAAGAGGCGGGACAAGAGAAGACTTTTTGTTATACAAATCCTCATAAAGAGGGTTAAAGACACAGTCAAATGCAGGATTTGACTCAATAGAAAATAATTTGGTAATATATTGTAAAGAGAGCTTTATACGGCGGTGGTTAAGAGAAGGTTCATCGGCCTCAACGTACAGACTGTCAACAGGAGAAGTTCGAAAAGACCCAAGACAAAGTCTTAGGCCCTGGTGGTGGACGGAATCAAGTAATTTTAGGTTGCTCTGACAGGCTCCACCATAGACGATCGAGCCATAATCAAGTTTCGATCGTACCAACGATCTATATAAGTGAAGGAGGGTCGTTTGATCCCCTCCCCATTTTGAATTAGAAACAACCTTTAACAAGTCTAGTGCCTTCAGGCATTTAGCTTTAAGGGATTTAATGTGTGGTAAGAACGTTAAATGAGAATCGAAAATTAAACCCAAAAACTTGGCCTCCGTTACAACTTTGATGGGAGTGCCATTTAAAAATAGTTCAGAGTCCTTATGTGGCTTATATTTTCTACAAAAGTGTATGCAATTAGTTTTGGATTTAGAAAATTTAAAGCCGTTTTCAAGACACCATTTATTTATTCTGTTGAGACATAACTGCAGTTGTCTCTCAATAGTGTGCATATTTTTACCACGACAAGAAATATTAAAATCATCCACAAATAATGATCCATCAATGGAATCATTTAAGACCTTGGATAAACTGTTGATCTTAATACTAAATAACGTAACAGACAAAATACTACCTTGAGGGACACCCTGATCCTGATTGTAATGATCAGACAGGGTTGAACCCACTCGGACTTGAAATTGCCGGTCTTTTAAAAACTGTGATATAAAAAGAGGCAAACGGCCTCTCAAACCCAAATCCTGTAAATCCTTTAAAATACCATGCTTCCAGGTCGTATCATAAGCTTTCTCGAGATCAAAGAAAATTGATACAGCATGTTGTTTATTGACGATAGCATTTTTGACGAAGGATTCTAAACGTACCAAATGATCAATGGTACTTCGATTTTTCCTGAAACCACATTGAATATTTGTAATAAGATTGTTGGTTTCAAGATACCAAATTAAACGATTGTTTACCATTCGTTCCATGGTTTTACAGACACAGCTCGTTAAAGAAATTGGTCTGTAATTCGACGGATCTGAGTGATCCCGACCAGGTTTTGGTATAGGGATGACAATGGCATTACGCCAAGAAGATGGGAAATTCCCCAAAGTCCATATAGTATCAAAAATGTGGAGAAGTGTTTCCAAACATGATTCCGGTAAATGCCTCAAGAGCTGATACTGAATATTATCAGATCCTGTTGCTGTATCATGAGCTTGCTCAAGGGCAGTATGTAGCTCATGCAGTGAAAATAGTTCGTTGTAATCCTCACCATTGTCTGAGTTAAAATTAATTCTTTTCTTTTCTTGTTGTTTCTGGTATGTCTGAAACTCAGGGACATAGTTGGTTGAAGAGGAATGCTTAGATAGTGTTTCACCAAGTTTGTTGGCAATGTCAGCCGTTCCTGTCAATAAAGAGTCACCATCCTTGAGATGATGAACAGAAGATTTCGAACCTTTACCCTTGATACGTTGAATCATATTCCACACTTTTGAAATCGGTGTACGAGAACTGATTTTGGAAACATAGTTGTGCCAAGACTGACGTTTATTTTGTTTGAATGCACGTCGAGCCTTGGCATTTGAAAGTTTTACTTTGTCTAAATTATGGACTGTGGGATGTCGACGAAAGTATTTTTCAGCTTTCTTCCTACACTTTCTGGCTTGTTTACATTCATTGGTAAACCATGGTTTACGAATGTGAGGATTTGCAGAGGACTTAGGTATTGTGTGATCAGCTATGGCATTGAGCTTATCTGAAAATAACTGAATTGGATCTTCGGTATTATTAAAATGGTCAGGAGTTAGATTTGAAGAACACAATACCTCATACAGGTGCCAGTTTGCATTTTTAAAATTCCACCTAGATGACGATGAAGCAGCATGTGGGCTGGTCGCTGTCAGAACAGTGGGAAAATGATCGCTGCCACAAAGGTCGTCATGAACGGACCATTCAAATTCAGTTAATAAGTTCGCATCTGTAAGAGAAACGTCCAGTGCTGAATACGTTCCAGTGGCAGGATGTAAGTACGTGTTTGAATCGTCATTAAATATGCACAGATTATTGTCATTTATGAATTCCTCGAGTATTCTCCCTTTGGTGTTTGTAGTTATGCTTCCCCAAAGAGGGTTGTGTCCATTCAGGTCCCCCATGATAATACAGGGCCTAGGAAGCTGATCGTATAGCTGTTGAAGATCAGATTGTTGCAGTGTCGTAGATGGAGGGATATACAGTGAACACAGAGTAAATACAATGTGCATAGTCAGCCGTACAGCAACAGCTTGGAGATTTGTCTTAAGAGGAATGGAGCTGTTTATGGCATCCTGACGAATCAAAATAGAAGATCCTCCTGAATCCTTATCTCCGGGTGGAGAGAAGGAATGGTAACAGTTGTATCTTCTTAAAGCAAAGTCGTCAGTAGATTTAAGATACGTCTCTTG
The DNA here is from genome assembly GCF_037392515.1 of Haliotis asinina. Classification (NCBI taxonomy): domain Eukaryota; kingdom Metazoa; phylum Mollusca; class Gastropoda; order Lepetellida; family Haliotidae; genus Haliotis; species Haliotis asinina. The sequence continues at coordinate 11,635,586 of NC_090281.1, read as the reverse complement.
GAGACAAACTGCTATGGGCTGAATATCTTGGACTAATAATTGTATCTCATTGAAATTTTTCCTGAGTCCTCTGCAATTCCACTGAATGAGATTTGAGCCACTCATGGGGGCTGAACTGGGGATCTGGGACATGTAGAAGGACCACTCCCAGGCACGATACAGTGCGAGGAAGTGATATCCATCTCAAGCGGTTCAAATGAGTTATGAACCGTCACAGGGGTTTCCAAAGTGGAAGGAAGCTCCAAATGCATTAGCGTTTTACCCTTTTTCTTTGAATGTTTCTTTTTATTTCTTGATAGTTGACTTTTCTCATTTTCTTGGTCACTTGTAGAATGAAGCGTATGGACAGATAGCGGTTCAGGGAGATCGTCCGTCTGAGAGGCTGATGAACATTTCTGCAAAGTTGGAGGTGAGATAAAGTTACCAAGGCTGATCTGCTTATCTGTCACCCAAGACAAATCTGTTTGACATGAGACTGATTGTCTTGTGACAACATGTGAAAATTGAGTTTGCTGAGTTAAAGAAACTGCAGCGGAGTAAGTAGAAGCAGTAGACTGTGTGACAGTGGAAACTAATTTTCTTGCTTCACTGAAAGAGATATTGTTTGTGTACTTAATTTTGAGGATTTTAGATTGGGTTTCAAAACTAGGAGATGATTTGGATGATGCTAAGTGCTGTCCGTGACAGTTAGCACACTTGATTTCATTATTGCAGTCAGAGCTCTCATGCGCCCCGCTGCAACGGACACAGATAACCTTGTGATTGCAAGTCTTGGTACCATGACCAAATCTTTGGCATTTAAAACATCTCAGTGGTGTTGGTATATACACTTCCACAGCAATGTTATAATACCCGACCTTTATAGATTTGGGCAAAGAGGACAAGGCAAAGGTAAGGAGGTAAGTGTGTGTTTTGACAATAGTGTTATCCTGTTTCCTAGTAGCTGATATTTCTTCTTCTGTCATGTCAGACAGACACTTTGCATAATCCCGCACTATTCCTCTACATGAATTGAGTGACTTGTGCACCGTGACAACAACCTTGGTGTTAACAAATTGCTGAAGGTTCAGCAAATTGACAGATTGTTGCCTCCGTGCACATTCAACAAGCAGTGAACCACTTCGGAGAACAGTGACATTTTTCACCTCTCCACATACACTTTGAATGCCTTTGGACACAGCGAAAGGATTAAGTTTCAGTGGGTTTCCGTCAAAAGAAGAGATAACAATGAACTTTGGCCAAGAATTAGCTACATCTGAAGAAACTTCTTCATCAGAGGATAAAGATTCTACGTGGCGACGTTTATTTGCCTTCAATGAACCAGGATTGGGGTTTTGAGACATGGCGTGTGAGTAATATTCAGCACCCTTGACCCCCACCCGCCATCGAGTGTCAACAAGGACGATGTTGCAGAGGCAACCATCTACAACACCAGGGCTTTAAGAGTGGTATACTCCAGCAAATACAACGTGAATAGCCATATTTCCCTACCAAAAAGCACAGTCAGGCTGGTTCAGCCCTAAACAGGTAATTGGAGGCATACAGAATTCAGAGGTTGACATTACCAGATTGGCCCGTGAGCCACCGCCTTCTGGCATAGGACTCTAGGCAATTTAAAATCAGGAATAATTTGAAAATATTTGGATAACAGATATCAAAGACACCAATATCCAATGGACTAACTGTGCAAAAAATAGTTCTACGCACAGGGCATGGCGTGACCAGCCGATTGGTTGAATCGGGCCCATTCAACCTCCAGTCTAGGTGAAGTAAGGGTCGAAGGGGTGTGTTGAGCAAAGGGAACGCGGTCACAGGCCCCCAGTGCCCTCAACCCCCAGACTCCCGTCCTCCACCGACACAGGGCCGCAACCCACGGCAAACGGGTTGGTGGACCAAATATCCCCCCGGGTCCACAACGGGGGTGTCGGCGAGCTCTTGGCGTTACCCAGCACCCACCACGAGGAGGTGGCTCGCCACGGGTGCCCGTTTGGTAAAGAAGACACAGACCGAGATTGAGATGCCATCAATGTAACTGGTAACGAGTCAGTCTGTGTAGCAAATTCTCCGCGTTGTACAAGGTCTTCATTTGGAACCAGTTCAGGTGAGGTTGATTTTGTCCATGTCAGTTCTGTCTGACATTCAACAGAGGCTGTAGTAGGAGTTGGTCGTTTCGTAACTGAAGCATAAGAGGCACTTTGATCAAAGGATGGAACGAGTTTCTTCGCTTCAGCATAGCTAATGTTTTGAGTGTGCTTTAATTTATTCACCTCTGTTTCCCTCTTCCAGACTGGGCACTCTTTTGATGATGACGAATGTTTCCCAGAACAGTTGACGCATTTTTATAGTTGCTTTCACAATCTTCTGTCACGTGGGATTGCCCTCCGCAATGACCGCAAGTTATAGAATTTAAACAAGAATTTACCCCGTGACCAAATGTTTGACATTTAAAGCATCTCAGTGGGTTTGGGATGTACTGTTCTACTTGCAGATTGCAATATCCTGCTGTGATAGATTTTGGTGCAGTTGGAGATACAAATGAGAACAGGTACGTATGCGTTGGAATTACTGTTGTGTTCTGACGTCGAGTGAAACGTTTTACGTACGTGACACCTTGATCTTTAAGTTCGCACATGATGTCAAGGTCTGTCATGTCCTCCAAAAGATGATCCCTATCCCTAACAATGCCTTTACTTGAATTGAGGGTCCGGTGGATAGACACTTTAACAGGAGATCCAGCTAAACTATCTGTTGAAAGCAGGTTGTTTGCTTGTTGTCGTTTGCTGCACTCTATGAGCAACGATCCAGATCTCAGTCTTTTGATGTTTTTGACATCACCAGCTATACCATAAACTGCTTTAGAAACAATAAACGGGTTCAATTTGATTGGTTGTTTGTCCGGAGATTCAATAACCAGAAATCGTGGCCAGTAGTCTATTTGTTTGGATGTCCTGCAACTTTCAGTTGTACTTTGATCATTATCGAGTTGACGTTTCTTTTTTAAAGGGGTTTCAAGGTCCATGTGTTAGTGTATAGTTTCATCATCCGAGCTCCCCACCCGCCATGGAGTATCACAAGGACAATGCTAAAGCAAGCGGATCTCCAGCTTGCAGCACCAAGGATACTCGGGTGATATACTCAAGTAGAATAATCACAAAATAATTACTCTACCAGATTGGCCCATGAGCCACCGCCTTCTGGGCATAAGACTCTAGGCAAATTACAACACACAATTGAAGTGACTCATTTGAAATTCAAATATATAAAGATTTAGCCAAGACATTTGAGAAACTTTAAAAAGTTTCGGAAATTTATGCATTAGAATATACATACTCAGGGCTTGGCATGACCAGCCGATTGGTCGAACCGGGCCCATTCGACCACCCGTCTATGCGAAGTCAGGGCCAAAGTGGTGTATTGAGCAACAGGAGTACGATTGCAGGCCCCTATTGCCCTCAACCACCAGGATCCCCTCCTCCGCCGACACAGGGCCGCAACCCACGGCAAACGGGTTGGTGGACCAAATATCCGGCGAGCTCTTAGCGTTACCCAGCACCCACCACGAGGAGGTGGCTCGCCACGGGTGCCCTCAAGTAGGAAAAATCCTGAAAAGATCAATAATATCAGATTGGCCCATGAGCCATCGCCTTCTTGGCATTTAGACTCTAGGCAAATGAAAGAAGATATATTTCAAATCAAGTGTGATGGTTGAAAAACCAAAAGAGCCAAGACCTAAATTTAACAATATGGTTTAAAAGTGTAAGTTGTGCAAATACAGGTAATGCACAGGGCTCGACATGACCAGCCGATTGGTCGAACCGGACCATTCAACAACCCGTCTAGGCGGAGTAAGGGTCGAAGGGGTGTGTTGAGCAAAGTGAACGCAGTTACAGGCTCCCAGTGCCCTCAACCACCAGACTCCCGTCCTCCTCTGACACAGGGCCGCAACCCACGGCAAACGGGTGGGTGGACCAAATATGCCCCCGGGTCCACAACGGGGGTGTTGGCGAGCTCTTGGCGTTACCCAGCACCCACCACGGGTGCCGATGATCTATGTGACAGGTGTACACAAAAACATGTTACATAATACATGCAAGAGATACAGAACACCTTCCTGACTTCGCATAAAGCAGAAGTACAAAGCACTAACGCCGAATTCAATATTTACTACTGTTCTATAACCTCCGATATACATATACTTTATGAGAGTAGACCAACTGTTAACCATCGGTAAACATGAATGGGACTTTCTTGGACGCCTTGTGAGACTGAGAGAACCCCCTCTCCAGAATCTTGCACAGCTGGAAGCTCCTTTGCGTGAAGAATGTCGGCAATTGCCACATAATCTTTTCAGAAGGTTTAACAGTAGCATGAGGAGGAGGATTCAAGCTCTCATCCAAGCACGTGGGGGACACATCAGATACTGATGCCAGGCACATCATACGTTAACATGTGACATTCCTTGTGCATAATTTCTTATAATAGTCAGCCATTGACAATGCTACGACCATACATGGTCAGTGACTATTTTCATCAAAAAGCAATAGTGACCAAATCACAATACAAATTGGAATCATTTTCTTGTTTTTCATTTGCCAATAGATTGTATATTTCACAATCGCTAAGGTTCCACTATCTTTGAAATAGTGAGAGAGTTCCAGTAACCTTTGTTAAGGCTCTACACCTTTGAAATTGTGAGAGAGTTACAGTACGTTTTGTTTCTTCTCATCGCGAAAATAGGGGAGGCGCGGTTCATCCCTGTGTTAAGCATGTCTTGCTTGACTGTGTTGAATATTCCATCACACGGGATACCTATTTTAAATCACGTAGTATGAAGGACCCATTTACTAATATCAGGTCTCATTTAATTATTGCATTTTTAAAAGAATTGGATTTGTTAAATGAATTGTAAATAGATATTCTTATATTATTCGTAGTCTTGGTTAGTAACTGGGAATGTTAGTAGCTGTACCCTCAAAGGGGGTTGAAGTATTTTATTGTCCTCCTGAGAGGGTATGTAAGTCCCAAAACATTCGATGTAACTTTAACTTTAAGTCTGCAGAGTTTTTAATCGTAATATTCTTGTTATTTTAATTTTGGCTAGGATTTCGTACACTTGTCAGCGGCTGAAGGGATTATGTAAATCCAGCTATGATCCATGCAGGTAGGAAAGGTACTGTAAGTCCCCATGGTCTCTAGTATGGTGATCTACCTTCGGTTGTTGGTGATCTATAACCCGTATTATATAATGTATTGTCCTCTTTAATTACAATGTTTTAGTTGCTTATGCTGGCTTTATATTCATATCTGTGATATTCTAGTATTTTACTGTCCATTGTCGACAGGTTTTTATAGTGTACATATATTCCATTTCATTGGTTTTATAATAGATATATATATTTCATTTCAGTATTAAATGTCCTCGTCAAGACATGGCTGAAATATTGCTGATGTGACGTTAAATATGGACTCACTCACTCATACTTAGAATCTGTTGTCGAAAGACTTCTTGTTCTCTTCTCTCACAAACATGAACTTCACATGACAAGTTTTCTTTACCCTGGGAGTTAATACATATAATATGCCACCAACGCCAGTGATTCGACTGGGGTACAAAGGCAACTGCCAGTATTATCCTGAAACCTGTTTCAGAAAGTTTGATAAAAACAAAACGGTAAAACATCCATTGGTCCAAAATGTATACGCCCTAAATTGAAGGGAGGCTACCTAACCCTAGACTGTGAGACCTCCCATTTGGAACTGCGCCGCCTGTCAGCAGCTGAACATAACTTTGCAAACTGAAAATCAGATGCAGAGACAACGAGAGAATTAAAGGCAATTAGCACAAATTCAGCTGTTTCGAACTAAGACAAAAGTCAACACGCACAGATAAGAAGGAAGCAGATGCCGCTTTACTGAGCTTGTGTTCTCGGTGAACTGTTTCGTACACACGAGTAAGACACTGTTTTTCAGTAACTTAGAAGCCTGGTTTGATCACACTTACCCCAGTACTTTCCCCAAACTCTCGGCGGTTAATTGTGGGGTTAAGGTCGAGGCCATGTTATATAACGGGACCGATACGGTTTTAATCCACTGGTTTTATCAGATGACAATGAGACACACACAACTGTCACTGCCAGAGTATAATCAATATACACTATTTCTGAATGGAGTTAGTGAGTTTAGTTTTACGCCGCATTCAGCAATATTCCAGCTATATATCGGCGGTTTGTAAATAATCGTGCCTGGACCAGACACTCCAGTGATCAACATTATGAGCATTGACCTGCGCAATTGGGATACGATGAAGCCAAGTCTGCGAGCCGAACCACATGACCCCGTTAGTCACTCCGTTAGTTAGCCTAACGACATGCATGTGTTACTGAAGATTCTATTCCGGATATTCATAGGTTATGAATGGGAGTGGTTTGTATTTTTTCATGATGCAAATGACATACTGTAGGTATTAAACTCCAAACTTACTAAACGTAAAACTACATCAGTTTGGTCAACATTACACGAATTGTCAATACAGGAATCGGACAGCATATCTACGTGTACAGCATTAGAGGACAGTCAAGAAAGAAATAGTCATCCATCCTTTTGTCGACGTTAAGTCGTGATCCGATGTTCGACACAACAGAACCCGGTTTATTAAATTAGGAATACTCACAAAACATTCTCTTACTTCAAGACAACAGGAAGTTCGACGCATCGAATTTCAACACAACGGTGTGCATACCTGACTGTAGACGAGCTTTATATATATGAAGCACGAAGTGTATGCTAGATTTTATTCCTCATGAAAATCTGTAATGATGAAGTGACTCGAATCTTACCTTTCCCCAGTATCAAGTGTTCCATCGGATCAGAGGTGGCAGTCAGCAGTGTCTGGTTGAAGCCTTCCTTCAGGTGACAAGACTTGGTGTCCTTGTTGTAGAACATGGTGGTACAGTATACACTGAGGAAACACAGAGAGACACAGTCTATCCGGGACATGGCAGGAAACCCTGGAGGCAGGGAGTGGGGCACCTGTCCAGTAGATAACGAGGACACGGTCATTCCAGAACAGACCATGTTGTTGATGAGGGCTTGTTTTCGGGCAGAAATGACGTTATCGCAAACCTGATAAGAGCATGAAATACAGAGGGACATTACTTCAGTAACACAAGACAACGTATGAATCACCAAATATGGCCGAAATGTATGTCTGTGTCATTATACAGATGTATGAAACAAGGTGGAGTTTTAACTTTTATTTTTTACAATAGAAAAAGAGGCAAATGGAAGATAATGCAACAATCAATCGCTCTTTAACATGTCAAAGAATAAATATTGTCAAACATTAAGTAAAAAATATCACCCATTCATGTAAAGCCTCATGTACGTTACCATGATACATTACTGAAAATGGCTCCGTGAAAGGAGATGTGATTCAAGCAACTCGCATACTCAAATCACAATACTGGTTACTTCGCAGTATGTTAGCGTCACACAAGTAGGAAGTATACACAGGTAGATACACTGTATATGTACAGTCTGTATGACCAAAAATATTTCTGTAGCTGATAATGATTATGTATCAAATAGTGTAAATATTTCGAGGATATGTTTTACCTACATTCAAACCAAAGCCATTTCTGTAATGTCCGCCTGTCAAATGAACAGCTACCGGTGTATCCTTGATCACATTGATTATTTTAGATACAAGCAGGACCGATCACAAAGGCATTGTCTCAATGCTTGTTATCAGTTACAGTTATTGACAAAAGACAATTACTGGACGTCATGATGCAGGTGTGGTTATTAGGTTTTCGATCGAGGATGTATCCTAAAATGTTTCATGTGACTACCTTTATCCGTACAGTTTACCCGAAATATATTCCCCATGTTTGAAATTAAGAACGTGTGTCTGAATCCAATATAGGTAGTCGGACCAAAATATGTGTTGTGATATTGATGTACTTAGTAAACTGATTATCTCGTACAGCTAGTGTTTTCAAATCTAGCCACATTACATGACTACATGTTTGATACATTTTCATGTTTACATTACATACTACCTCACTTGTAGACAAGCCCGCACGCGCGTGCACACGGGCTCAATCATACCCCCATTTACATATACTCACAGGCAGTAAATATTTCACAATGCGTTTAACAATATTCCAGCACTGTCGCAGCGAGCATTCCTGTAATGGTCTTAGCAAATTGTAGCAATGTGGAGAATCGAACCTAGGCCTTTGGTGTGACAAGCGAGCACTTTAACCAGTAGGCTTTGCTAGCGCGTCTGTTGTTGTCCGTTCAGTAATTATGGAGAAGAAAACTCATTATGTTAGTTGTTTTGTGATATTGTCTTTCAACTGTGTTTCAAGTGTGAGACGGATGGAGGGCTGATTGATCCGTTCTATTGAACTATAGGTCCTTGAACATGTAATGGTGATGGTTCTATTTGTCTATATCGTCCACTGAACATACAAGCCTCCGGCAAGGTTTCGATTGATCTATTACTGGATAAAAGTCCTCTTGAGAGATATTATATGTTCTCTTGGCTTCAGTCCACACGTTAACCATTGTCAAGCACTACTGAAGTGGTGAGTGCTAGTGGATTGTAACGCTAATAGCGCTGCGCTCGTTTGGGCTCATGGTAGAATGTGTCCCTGAAGGACGGAAGTCGGGTGGTTGAGGAAACTGGTTCTAGGAATACCATTCTTTTGCACAGTACACAATGTCCACCTCTGTTTTACTTATACGGATGGTGGCATGAACTAGATTTTAACAATCGGCTGGTCATCCCAAGCCCTGTGCACTAATCTATTCCACTGGTTATTTCACGGAAGTGGTCAAATAATTTATTAAAACACATTACCTGTTCACTGTTAACAAATACAAAATTAATGGCCTGGAATCAATCATGCCCAAAATATGACACCCATGGGCCATTCCACGAGGACAGTGTCTTGATGGTTCTGATTGAGTATATTCTCCAGACTAGCCATTCTCGAAGCCCTACAAACTTCTTAAGCCCATTCTTAACACATTGGCTACGACCAAAGTTAAAAATTCTTGGGGCTACGAACGTTTCGAGAACAAGGGTCCAGGTGTAGCCTGTTGGAGACATATGGCATCGTCTTTGTTGATACTCCCTGGTGGGTGGAGAACAAACCTTATAATTCTACTCCGCACCTTCACGGGCTCCACCATCTACAGAGTGCTTAAGCGCTATCGCAAGAGTGAGTGAGTGAGTGAGTGAGTGAGTGAGTGAGTGAGTGAGTGGGTGAGTGAGTGAGCGAAATTTTACCGTCACACCGGCAATATTGCAGCCATATAGTGACGGGAAATATTGTAGATACACGATAAATGCATGTTGTTAAAGAATCAGTCATCGACGGACTGTAAAATAACTAGAGTATCACAAACAGAGATAAAACTAGCTAGTATGTATTTTCAAAAAAACAGAAAATTTTAGACAATACCATGTTATTGCTGTTGACGATTGTCTCCCTTTTGAGGACAATACCTTGCGTTCTGTGGTTTTCATATAGTTATAGTTTTTTTTTCATGTAATGTGGAGAAAAACACACAAAGTTCTTCATTTTCAAGTTCTTTCCTTGTTTCTTGTGAATGTGAAGTTCGTAGAAATGCCATGTTTTCAACCCATCATCAATATCATCATTTCACACTATTCGCATTTCTTTGGGCAGTGAGTATATGTAAGGTATCCCTACACTATCACGCATATATCAACAACAGGCTCATTCTACGGTTTGATATACCTCAGTAACATGGATAGAGTGGTAGTGTTGGTTTATGTCATAAGGTTCTGCTTAGTCATGCTCCGGGAAAGAGCACCACCGTCAATTTCAGTCGAATTCAGAGTTGTTGCAAAGAAAACGCAAAAATATCTTTTCTAGAATTCCCAAACTAAGAGAAAGCACCATTTCACCACCAAATATATCTATGTGCCATGTTTGGTGAAGACATATTGAACGGTTTATGTTCTGCTCCGGAAAAGACCCACAAAATACGTTGAGGGGGATAATTAAGGAGGGGCGTCGTAGAATCAAAGTGGATGTACATCCTTTATCCACTGAGATGTGTCAACATTAAGACCATCGATCGAGAGCATTCAATAAACACGCTGCTTGTTATCGACCTCTCAGCAGACAGTAATGAGTGTGGCAAACATCCTTCATGTGATCACCTTTAGGTTCCCAAAGAATGCCTTACATGGAGTCCAGAGTCATCGAAATTAAAGATGAACGAACATCTCATTGATTGGAAGAAGATTTGGACTTTTGGTAATTGTCCCTCAGTACAGAGAAATGTTATGGTCATTCCTGTAATTATTTCTGACAAGGATCACATCGAATCTTCTAACAACCGACCATAGCTCTTCATGCGGTGTTTTGAGGGCAACGGAAGGTATATTATGATATTCGTTCAGTTTGGGCACCTGGAAACTAACATTCTAATTTCAAATGGGCAAACTTCGAAAGAGCATACACCTTTTGGTACTTTACTTTAAAAAAAACCCCTCCAATATCAATCAACAACATTCTCAATCAACTGTTTGTTGTAGTTGCATATGACACCACGTGGATGTAAGGAGTTTTAATTATTTCTATTTGATGTATTTGCATTTGCATTTTTTTCTCATCTCAGGTGTTAAAGGGTAGACATTTTCAGGTTTGTGTCGGTTCTACACTGTCTGGCCTTTTCACGAAGGCTCAGGTCAATCAGTGGTGTACATTTGTCTGACACATGATTCCACAGATGTGTAGATTTTATGGAGTCTTTTTGCAGCTGTGTTGACATAAAATTTATTCATGGTGTCTTGAAAATTGTTTTCAAAAGACAAGACTAACTGCATTCATTATTTGAAGAACGCTGTGTCTCATAGAGACCCTGGGGGTGAATATGGAATAGTGCTCCAAAGTTGTAAAAGAAGTCTTTCAATTGACTTTCTTACCGGACATAAATCAATTAACTATTACATGTCTGAATGTACTGAAATTAGCTTCAAATTCCAAATTGAGACCGGATAATACAACTCCTCCAACTATGCCTAGCCTTTTACTTGATTACGCAAATAAATAAACCCACAAGATCCCTCATTGGGGGCTTAGATTTTGTGTTGGAGCTTTCCGATCTTGTGGCTAATGGGCACATAGCTTGTAGCCCTCCAAAAGAGTGCGGGGTAGATCCCCAATAAATCCCCCCCCAAAAGATAGTGAGTGAGTGAGTGAGTTAAAATTTAACGTCACATCGGCAATATCTCAGCCATATCGTGACGAGAACATCTAATATCAAAATTAATTATATGTCTACTATAACACCTGTCAACGAAGGACAGTAAAACAACTAGAATATCACAAATGGAATTAAAACTAGCATGGAAAGTTAAAAACAACATCACCATTAGGACAATACACTATAAAATCAGGCTATAGATCGCCAACTACTGAAGGTAGATCACCAAACTAGGGACCATAGGGACTTACAGTACCTTTGCTACCTGCATGGACCCTAGTTTGATTTAAATCATCCTTTCAGCTGCTGGCGAGTGTACAATATGCTAGCCAAAATTAAAACAACAAGAATACTACGATTAAAAACCTGGTAGATTTAAATTTACATCGAATGTTTGTGGACTTACGTACCTTCTCAGGAGGACAATAATTTTACAATACTTCAACCCCCTTTAAGGGTACAGCCACTAACAATTCTAGTTCCTAACCTAAACTACCAATCATTAAAATGCATTTATATACAGAACATATTACTCAATATTCAACGAAGAAATCAATTTCCTTTAAAAAACCAATAATTAAATGAGCGCTGACTGTGTTAAAAAGATCCTTAACAGTTTTTACAGAAAAAAAACTTATCCCTTATAATGGAGAATTCAACACAGTCAAGCAGGATATGCTTGACCGTGACTCTCTCATCACAAGGGATACAAAACGGAGGATCCTCACCTTTTAAAAGGTATGCATGAGTGTATCTTGTATGGCCAATACGACATCGTCGCAAAATGACTTCTTCAAATCTGGACTGACAACCCAAGTATGTATAACCAATGTAGTGTTTTATTTCATGTAGTTTATTTATACCTACTTGGGTGTCCCACTTCTTCTGCATCAGATCACGAGTGTAAGCTCTAATGCTAGCTTTGTAGTCAGAAAAAGGAATACGAAGTGGTGTCACAGATTTGTTGAGTGCTGCTTTAGCAGCAAGATCGGCCATTGCGTTACCGGAAATGCCAACGTGGCTGGGTAACGATGTCGTACTGGCCAGTAGCAAGATCATTATATAATTCAATAATTTCAATTAAAAGTGGATGTTTACAAGAAAGATTTTTAATCGCCTGAAGGCAAGAAAGAGAGTCGGAATAGATTATATATTGTTTATGTTTATGGCGTCTTTGAATATATTTAAGAGCTGTTAATATGGCGTTAGCCTCAGCGGTAAAAATAGAACTGTTGTCTGTTAATCTAGAAGATATTGTTCTGGATCCAATGACAGTGGCACAAGCTACTCCGCCACCGTCCTTGGACCCATCTGTAAATAAGGATTTATAACTGCTATATTTATGTTTCAATTCATCATATTCTTGTTTATACTGTAATTCATTAGTTTCTGATTTTTAGATGTGGTCAGTGTTAGGTCCACTTGGGGCCTAACCAACTGCCGAGGAGAAGAAGAAAGGAGACGGGAAGGAGCTATGTTTTCAAGCTCAATGCCGGTAGCAGCAAGAAATGGTTTAATTCTTAAACCAAGAGGCGGTACAAGCGAAGATTTCATATTCACACAGAGGACTGAAAACACAGTTATATGCAGGGTTTGACTCACTGGAATATAATTTTGTTACATACTGTAAAGCTAATTTGATACGTCGCTGCTCAAGAGATGGCTCATCAGCCTCAACGTACAGGCTGTCAACAGGTGAAGTTCGAAAGGAGCCAAGACAAAGTCTTAGACCTTGATGGTGAACAGAATCTAAAAGTTTCAGGTTGCTTTTACAGGCTCCACCATATACAATGGAGCCATAATCAAGTTTTGACCGGATCAGTGATCGACAAAGTTGCAGGAGGGTAGCTTGGTCACCTCCCCATTTAGAATTTGAAACGACTTTCAACAAGTCAAGCGCCTTCAGGCATTTAGTTTTGAGGGATTTGACATGTGGTAAAAACGTTAAATGTGAGTCAAAAATTAATCCCAAGAACTTGGCCTCCTTTACAACTTTGATGGGAGTGCCATCTAGAGATAGTTCTGGGTCCTTATGTGGCTTATATGTTCTGCGAAAATGTATACAATTAGTTTTGGACTTCGAAAATTTGAAGCCGTTTTCAAGACACCATTTATTTATTTTGTTTAAACACAACAGCACTTGCCGTTCAATAGTATGCATATTTTTACCTCGGCAAGAAATATTAAAATCATCCACGAAAAGCGATCCATCAATTGAATCGTTTAAAACTTTTGATAAACTGTTGATCTTGATGCTAAAAAGAGTGACAGACAAAATACTGCCTTGTGGAACACCCTGACCCTGATTGTAATGATCAGACAGGGTAGAACCGACACGGACCTGGAATTGTCTGTCATTTAAAAAGTTGGCAATAAATTGAGGCAAACGACCTCGCAAACCAAAAGTCATGTAAATCCCTCAAAATACCATGTTTCCAGGTTGTGTCATATGCTTTTTCAAGATCAAAATAGATATACACAGCATGTTGTTTATTAATTAATGCGTTTTTAACAAATGATTCTAAACGCACTAAGTGATCGACAGTACTTCTGTTTTTACGGAAACCACACTGTATATCTGTGATAAGATTATTTGTTTCCAAGTACCAAATAAGTCGATTATTTATCATGCGTTCCATGGTCTTGCAAACACAGCTAGTTAGTGAAATAGGTCGATAATTGGATGGACCCGTATGATCACGTCCAGGTTTAGGTATTGGTGCTACTATGGCGTCACGCCATGACGGAGGAAAGTTACCCGATGTCCAAATATCATCAAAGATATTGAGAAGAGTTTCTAGGCAGGATTCCGGTAAGTGCTTCAGGAGTTGATAATGTATGTTATCAGCTCCAGTAGCAGTGTCATGAGCTTGATCAAGAGCAGTATGGAGTTCATGAATAGAAAACGTTTCATTATAATCTTCCCCATTATCAGAATTGAAATTAATAGTTTCTTTTCTTCTTGTTTTTGATATTGATGGAAGTTTGGTACAGAATTTGAAGAGGCAGAGTGTTTAGCAAGGGTTTCACCTAGTTTATTAGCGATATCCGATTTATCAGTAAGCAATTGATCTCCATGTTTAAGATGATGGACAGTAGATTTAGTACCTTTACCTTTGATTTTCTGGACCATGTTCCATACCTTGGACATGGGTGTCCGAGAATTTATTTTGGACACATAATTTTGCCAAGATTGGCGTTTGTTTTGTTTAAAAGTACGCTGTGCTTTAGCATTTAAAATTTTAAATTTATTTAAATTATGCACCATAGGATGCCGACGGAAATAATGTTCAGCTTTCTTCCTTGCCTTCCTAGCTTGCTTGCACTCATCGTTGAACCATGGTTTTCTTATGTGTGGAACTACAGAGGAATTTGGTATACACGCATCAGCTATGGAATTCAATTCATCAGAAAAAGATTTAATAGCATCAGGAACGTCAATAAAACGTTCGGGTTTAAGTTTTTCAGCACACAGTGTTTCATATAAAGCCCAGTTAGCCTTTTTAAAATTCCGCCTTCATGATGGAGGAACATCAGATGGAGTTACAGCTTTTAATATAGTAGGAAAATGGTCACTTCCATACAGGTCGTCGTGGACTGACCATTCGAATTCATTTAATAGTTCGGAATTTGTCAATGACAAGTCAAGAGCAGAATAAGTCCCTGTACCAGGGTGTAAATATGTGTTGGAACCATCATTATAAATACATAAGTCATTGTCAGAACAAAAGTCCTCCAACAATTTACCTTTAGTGTTTGTATTTACACTACCCCAGAGTGGGTTGTGCCCATTTAAATCTCCCATTATAATACAGGGCTTCGGGAGCTGATCATATAGAGCTTGAAGATCAGTTTTGGCAAAAGCCGAAGATGGTGAAATATAAAGAGAGCATAGCGTAAACGCTACATGTAAAGTAATTCTCACTGCAACAGCCTGCATATTAGTATTAAGTGAAACAGGGCTTTGAATAACGTTTTGTTTGACTATAATAGATGATCCGCCAGTGGCCCTATCACCCGGAGGTGAAAAACAATGATATGCATTAAAATGACGAAGGTCAAATGTATCTGTTTGTTTTAAATATGTCTCTTGGAGACATAACGCTGAAGGTGTGAAATCTTGGACTAATAGCTGTAATTCATGTAAATGTGTCCTCAATCCTCTGCAGTTCCACAGTGACTGTACAATATTATTGGAATAAACTATCTTTTGGGGGGATTTATTGGGGATCTACCCCGCACTCTTTTGGAGGGCGACAAGCTATGTGCCCTAGAATGGACGTTTTCAGAAACGTCCATATCTTCAAGAGACCCATATTTATTGTACAATTGAATTTTGTTTTGTGACCCCTTAGGAGCTCTGCTACTGTGTTGTTTTAAAGCATCAGGCTTTGGCTTTGGTTTACTTTTCACCGTTTGTTGACTATCAGATGTTGATTGAGACCTTGAATGTGACTGAGATGATGATGATTTGTGATCAGAAGACGACTTTGAGCTACTAGGGAGTGGTTCCTCAGTCTGTGATGATATAGCAGGGTACAAAAGGTGTGGAGAATCGCAATTGACCCAAGTCAAGGTAGTTTGGCATCCTGTGGATGATTTTGTTATTTTAGAGCGTGACTCCAATGTTGTTTTTGCTACTGCAGCGTAACTTTCTGGAAGATCAGATCTTTTTACTATATTTTATGCCTCAGAAAAAGAGATATTTTGAGTGAATTTGATTCTATTTATTTCCATTTGTTCTTTCCAAACAGGACATTGTTTAGAAAATGAGGAATGGTCGCCTGAGCAGTTGGTGCATTTTTTAAAATCACTGGTACAATCTTCTGTTGTGTGTGTCTTCTCACCACAGTGGGCACACACAACGGACAATGTACAAGTATTTACACCATGGCCGTACTTCTGACGTTTAAAACACCTGAGCGGGTTCGGAATGTACACGTCAACCTTGATGTTGCAGTAACCAGCCTTTAATGATTTTGGAGCTGTCGGAGATGAAAAGGAGAACAGATAAGTATTGGTTGGAACACTTTCATTGTTTTTGCGAACTGAAAAGCGTTTGACGTCGAGCACACCTTGATCTTTCATTTCAGTCATGATGTCAAGTTCTGTCATGTCAGAAAACAACCGATCACGGTCTCTGATGATTCCTTTGCTCGTGTTTAACGTCTTATGAGCAGATACAGTAACAGGAATTCCAACAAGCGATTCTATGCTCATCAAATTGACTGACTGCTGCCGTTTCCCACACTCAACCTGCAGTGCACCTGAACGTAACCGTTTAATGTTCTTAACTTCCCCGGCAATACCTTGAATACCTTTGGCAACTGCGAACGGGTTCAATTTTAGAGGCGTTTTATCGGCAGATTCGATCACAAGAAAGCGTGGCCAAAACTCAATTGATCTGGACGGTCGAAGGTCATTATCATCAACATCATTTTCAAGAGGACGTTTGGTTTTTAGTGGGGATTTCATAAGCCATATTTAGGGTTGAGATTTCATCATCCGAGCTCCCCACCCACCACGGAGTATCACAAGGACAATGCTAAAAACAAGCGGATCTCCAGCTTGCAGCACCAAGGATACCCGGATGATATACTCCAGCAGAAAAATTAGAAGATTAATAGTTCCACCAGATTGGCCCATGAGCCACCGCCTTCTGGCATAGGACTCTGGGCAAATTTCAGAACAACATATGTCAAAATAAAAAATGTTTTAGATAATATAGCCAAGTCCAAAGTTATAACAATTCTAAATGATATGTGTGCATTGAAAAATATAACAATACTACATGCACAGGGCTTGGCATGACCAGCCGATTGGTCGAACCGGGCCCATTCGACCACCCGTCTAGGCAAAGTCAGGGCCAAAGTGGTGTATTGAGCAACAGGAGCACGATTGCAGGCCCCTATTGCCCTCAACCACCAGGATCCCCTCCTCCGCCGACACAGGGCCGCAACCCACGGCAAACGGGTTGGTGGACCAAATATGCCCCCGGGTCCACTACGGGGGTGTTGGCGAGCTCTTGGCGTTACTCAGCACCCACCACGAGGAGGTGGCTCGCCACGGGTGCCTGCCGCTGATGAATCTGCTCCAATGCTAAACCTACTATCGCCACTACAGTTCCTTCTTCTGCTACTGTAGTCCAATATAAATGATGAAAACATGCTATATACACATAATGCAAACGTTCACGCACAACGCAATGTTACATGTAAGCGACATCTAACACAAAAAGGTCCAAAGGGTGTCGTATTTGCCGCCGTGTTCAAATTGGTTGACAGTATGACAGTCAGTGACATATGTTGAACCACCTCAAAAAGTTTTACCGTCTCTATCTGTAGGTGAGAGACTACCTCCATTCTTTATCAGTAGGTCCACTATCTGCTTATATCCCTCTGCTTCTGCTGCCATTACTGGTGTCATCTTCTTCCATCCCCTGGTGTTTATGTCTATCGTGTTCAGTGAAAGGAGATATTTAACTATATCAAATTGTCCCTTGAGACAGGCAGTGTGAAGGACATTGTTTCCCGATTTTGAACGGAGTGACAGATCAGCTCCATGTTTTACAAGAAATTCTACAATTACTTTATGTCCATGCTGGACTGCTGCCATCACTGGTGTCCACTCAAAGCATCCCCTGCTGTTTATGTCAACCGAGGTCAGTGACAGGAGATATTTAACTACCTCAAACTGTCCCCGTTCACAGGCAATGTGAAGGACATTGTGTCCCGATTTTGAACGAAGAGACATATCAGCTCCAAGTTTTACAAGAAATTCTACAATTTCTTTATGTCCATGCTGGACTGCTGCCATCACTGGTGTCCACTCAAAGCATCCCCTGCTGTTTATGTCAATCGAGGTCAGTGACAGGAGATATTTAACTACCTCAAACTGTCCCCGTTCACAGGCAATGTGAAGGACATTGTGTCCCATTTTTGAACGGACTGACAGATCAGCCCCATGTTTCCGGAGTAATTCCACCACTTCTTTATGTCCCTGCCCGGCAGCTAGAATAACTGGTGTCCTCTCCAAGCATCCCCTGCTGTTTATGTCCACCGAGGTCAGTGAAAGGAGATATTTAACTACATCAAATTGTCCCTGATAACAGGCAATATGAAGGATGTTGTTTCCCCCCTTTGAACGTAGGGACAGATCAGCCCCATGTTTCCCGAGTAATTTCACCACTTCTTTGTATCCCTGGCCGGCTGCTACCATCGCTGGTGTCATATTCTTCCATCCCCTGCTGTTTACCTCCACCCTGTTTAGTGAAAGGAGATATTTAACTACATCAAATTGCCCCTTATCACAGGCAATGTGAAGGATATTGTTTCTCCTTTGTCCACGTAGTGACAGATCAGCCCCATGTTCTACGAGCAATTGTACAATTTCTTTATGTCCCTGTACTGCTGCCACAATCACTGGCGTCTTTCTTTGATGTCCCCGCCTGTTGATGTTAACCCTATCCTGTGAAAGGATGTACTTCACAACATTCACACCTCCTCCACTACAGGCGCAGTGAAGGATGTTGTCACCTGTTTCATCCACGAGTGATACGTCAGCTCCTTTGACCACAAGCAATTCCACCACGTCTTTGTGTCTGTTCCCTGCGGCCAGCATTGCAGCTGTCCTCCCGCACTGTACTCTACTATCGATGTCCACGATGTTCTGTTGAAGGACATACTTCACTAACTCTACATCTCCTCCAAGACAGGATGCTTGAAGGATGTTGGTGCCGAATCTATCCACGAGTGACACTGTAGCCCCTTTACTCAAAAGTACCTCAAACACTTCTCTATGTCCCCTAACCGCTGCCCACATCACCGGTGTTCTACCAATCCACTCTTGACAATTCACGTCAACCCATTCCTGTGACAGTAGGAATTTAACCCTTTGCAGGTTCCCATTCTCTGAGGCGGTATGAAGGGCACACAATGGTGGAGCTGCAACAGAAAGTTGAACTCTTATACAACTGTTAGACGATTGTTTTGAAGGGACAATATTAACGTTGCAGCAAATCATATGATATTATGAAGGTAACATTTCAATGACACATTGTTTATGTAACATGTATGACAAACATGACTGTCATAATCTGACTTGACCACTGAAGTTAAAAAACAGGTGAGTCACGAGCTCTTGTAACTGTGCCTAATTAATTAATACTTCGAGCATAATGCATACGTCCACACATAAGCATACTATGTCTACACTAAAAAAACGAATGACACTCAACCTACTTGTGCTCGTGCGCCAACTACAATATGTTATTTTTTTGGCTTTAATAACATTTGGTGCTTGAACCAGATACTATGATGATGTGCACCTAACCTGGGTTCGGGCTATCTGAAGACCTCTGACATAAAAAATCATCTGTCTGAACAGACTTTGGAAAACTAAACATACTGCAGAACTTCATCAAAGACTTGATAATGACCTGAACCATAATTTATCGAGACCTTATCGAAACACACACGACATTTTAAAGGTTACAATTGCCTAGCATTAGGGCAGAGCACTAACGCGTCAATGATGTCCCTCCTGAAAGGCTCTTCAAAAAATGGAATCGCAAATCATTGTGCCAGTTTCTGCAGGTGCATGTGGCGTAAATGCGTAAGTTCTCTTAACGACGACGCATCACAACACCCTTTGAAAATGACTCACATCCCAGGATATCACTCAGTGAATACTGAGTTATATATGTTTCCGCTGGGCTTCTCTACACATACCTTGACAATGAAAGTGTACGTTTAGTTTAAAAACTGAAACTAACGTGTCGATCATGTTTCCACACCTGAAACAGTACGACCAATATGGAATCCAACTGCCCGAAACAACCATGGACGGAATTAGATTATTTTAAGATATACAGAGGGATGGAAAACTGGACCGTCGGGTAAATGATGGTATGTGTTACTGGTCAGAACTTCACCGGCAATGGCATGTCATATTCGGCCGATGTCCACATCAGAAGATGTTCGTTAAATGATGAGTTAAAATTTCACATCGCATTGGGTATGTTACAACCAATGATTAAATGTGCACCCACTCTGTTAAAAAGAACATTTATTATTACAGTACAAATATGTATCCCTTGTGATGGAGAATTCAACATAGTCAAGCAGGTTATGACTTTCTCATCACAAGCTTGGAGATACAAAACTGAGGATCCTCGGTTTTGTAACAGGTATGCATGAGTATATTTTGTATGACCTCGCAAAATGACCTCTTCAAATCAGGACTGACACCCCAAGCAGGTGTAACCAATGTACGGTTTTATTTCATGTAATTTATGGATACCAGCTTGGGTGTCCCATTTCGTCTGCATCAGATCACGCGTGTAAGCTCTAATGCTACGTTTCTAGTCAGAATAAGGAAGAAGAAGTGGTGTCACGGGTTTGTTGAGTGCTGCCTTGGCAGCACGATCGGCCATTATGGTCCCAGAAATACCAACTAACTGGGTAACTAACTGAGGACGACGTGGCATGTTGCAGCAGGAAAATCATTAAACAAGTATTTCGGTTAAATATGGGTACTTACAAGAAAGAATGAATAATTTGGTAAGTTTTAATTTCCTGGAAAGGGCTTAAGAGTCCACGCGTCAGATCAATCTCTGTTGATCTAATGTACAACTTATAAAGCATATATCTGTTTACAAAAGAAATAAAGAAAGAAATACAAGGATGGCAGTCCTTCAAAGAAAGACAACACAACAAATTAACAGTCGCGATAATGTCCGTATATTATGCTGAAAATACGTTTGATGGAACATACATGCTTGACTGTGATTCTCTCATCCCAATCCAGATACACCAGATGATTTCAGCTATGTGAATAGTATATAAGAAGCACAGGCTGTCATATCTCAGATAGTAAGGCTGATCTGTGTGTTCACAAGATTGACTGAGACTATATTAAAGTGAGTACCATTCGATACACCTACCTTCCATACAGGCCTCTTGACAGCCCTTGTTTACACATTCGGAAGTCTCATTGCAGACATTAGATCCACACGATGCAGTAGACACCTTTAGAGAGAAATAATATGTCCTTCTACTATCATAAAAATTATATATATAATTCAAAGAGGTCGACATCACACGACGAAGAAGATAACGTTTTAGGTCAGGCCAAGCAAAGGCAGCATCTCAACATATGTGAAGATTTGTACCAGGGCCCCTACCTAAACTTTATAAGTTACTCTGTGATTTGAAAGGCTGTACGAGACTGAATGTGAATGTACATTCACGAAAACATTTTTAAAACACCGTGTTACGAACCTCTATGTAAATCCAGCATTCAGACTTGTACAGAATTAGATGCAAACCGATTCGGCATGATCAATACTTTTGGGGCATTAACGGAGATAACTCGGGGTGGCTTAGTTCACATTTGGTAAGAAATAGGTGAAAAGGAGAAACATTTGTTGTTCACAAAAATTTAAGAAGCAAATAAGCAAAAAACAAATTGACAACGTAGGGAGATAGCTATGGACAACACATTCCATGACGCAAAGGTTTGGACTCAAGGCTTTTGTTTGTTTGTTCTTTGTTTTTTCTTTCTTTTTTGGATTGGTTATTTATCGACTTAATGTTTGTTCATTTGTGGGACATATTCCTATAAATCCAATGTTGTGGATCCAATCCAATCAAGTGCTCGCGTACTGTATGAAGCAAATATGCACTCGTGTAGGTCCCGAGGTAGAATAGGCCTTCAGCAACCCATGCTTGCAATAAGAGACTACTATGCTTGTCGTAAGAGGCGACTAACAGGATCGGGTGGTCAGGCTTGCTGATTTCGTTGACACATATGTCATCGGTTCCCAATTGCGCATATCGATGCTCATGTTGTTGATCACTGGATTGTCTGGTCCAGACTCGATTATTTTCAGATCGCCGCCATCATATAGATTGAATGTTGCTGAGTGCGGCATAAAACTAAACACAACACTCTCCACTATTTCAGGAAAGGGCCACTCTCCAAGGCCTACCAATCATTAAAGTTTTATTTATGCTCTCTCTCTCTCTCTCTCTCTCTCTCTCTCTCTCATGATCAATCGATCGATCGATCGAGATCGATCACGATCGAACGGCCATCCCCTCGTGGTGGGTGCTTGGCAACGCTCAGAGCCGTTCATCCCCGTTGTGGACGCGGTGGGATATTTGGTCCACCAACCCGTTTGCTATGGGTTGCGGCCCTGTGTCGGTGAAGGAAGGGATCCTGGCATTTACACTGTGCTCTCTTCACATTTCACCGGCATCGGCGTTTGCCAGAACTGATCTTCAAGCTCTATATGACCAACTCCCGAAGCCCTGTATTATAATGGGAGATTAAACTGGACACAACCCACTCTGGGGTAGTGTAACTACAAACACTAAAGGGAAATTGTTGGAGGACTTTTGTTCTGACAATGAGTGAGTGAGTGAGTTAATATTTAACGTCACATCGGCAATATTTCAGCCATATCGTGACGAGAACAGATTGGAAATTGAAATGGGAAATGTGCATACTATAACAAAACTGTCGTCAAAGGACAGTAAAACAACTAGAATATCACAGCTACGGATAAAACTAGTGTGGAACGGTAAAACTGATAGAACTATTTGGACAAGACAAGATAAAACACGGGCTATACACATCACCAGCAGCTGAAGGTAGATCACCATGCCAGGGTCCATGGGGACTTACAGTACCTTTGCTACCTGCATGTACCCTGGCTGGATTTACACCAGCGCTTCAGACACTGGCGATGATAGGACGATTTAGCCAGAATTTAAAACAACAAACACACTACGACTAAAAATTATGGTTGAGCAAAATCGACTTTGAAAGTTTTTGGGACTTACGTACCCTCTTGGGAGGACAATAATTTTACGCTACTTCAACCTCCCTCGAGGGCACAGCCACTAACTATCGCAGTTGCTAATTTACAATACCATGCATGAAAGATATATTATCTATGTACAAAACATATTCAGAATTTATGTAGCAATTCTATTTCCTTTAAAAATTCAAGTATTAAATGATGATTAACGTTATAAAAAAGATCCTTTACAGTTTTCTCATTGAAATATTTATCCCTTGTGATGGCAAAATCAACACAATCAAGCAGGATATGCTTAACAGTGATTCTCTCATCACAAGGGATACAAAACGGAGGATCCTCACCTTTTAACAAGTGTTCGTGAGTATATCGCGTATGGCCAATGCGACATCGTCGTATAACAACCTCTTCAAATCTGGACTGACAACCCAAGTGGGTATAACCGATATAGGGCTTTATTCCATGTAATTTATTGATACCTACTTGGGTGTCCCACTTCTTTTGCATTAGATCACGGATATATGATCTTATGACAGCCTTATAATCAGAACAGGGTATGAGAAATGGTGTCACAGATTTGTTGAGTGCTACCTTGGCAGCACGATCGGCCATTGTGTTACCAGAGATTCCAACATGGCTGGGTAACCAACAGAAGACGATGTCACATTGGCCAGTAGCAAGTTCATTATACAATTCAACAATGTCAGCTAAAAGTGGATGCTGAGAAGATACATTTTTAATAGCCTGGAGGCATGAAAGAGAGTCTGAATAAATGATATATTGTTTATATTTAGAGTGTTTTTTAATATAGTTTAGGGCTGTTAATATGGCATGTGCTTCTGCTGCAAAAATGGAACTGCTATTTGGTAATCTAGAAGATATTGTTCTGGATCCAGTGACAGTAGCACAAGCAACTGCACCACCGTCCTTGGACCCATCTGTAAATAAGGATTTATATGTACTATACTTACTTTTTAATTGATTATATTCCTGTTTGTATTGTAAGTCATTAGTTTCTGATTTTTTATAGTTACTTAATGTAAGGTCAACTTGTGGTCTAACCAGTTGCCAAGGGGGAGAAGAAAACAAGCGAGAAGGAGCTATATTATCCAGCTCAATGCCAGCAGCAGAAAGAAAAGGTTTAACTCACAGTCCAAGAGTGGGAACAAGAGAAGACATCTTATTGTACAAATCCCCATACAGGGGATTGAAGACACAGTTATATGCAGGATTGGACTTATTTGAATACAGTTTAGTGAGACACTGTAAAGATAATTTAATACGACGGTGGCCAAGAGAAGGTTCGTCTGCTTCAACGTATAGACTGTCAACAGGAGAAGTTCGGAATGATCCAAGACAAAGTCTTAGACCTTGGTGATGGATAGAATCTAGTATTTTGAGGTTACTTTTACAGGCTCCACTATAGACAATGGAGCTGTAATCCAGTTAAGATCTGATGAGTGACCTGTATAAATGTAGGAGGGTTGTTTGGTCTCCACCCCACTTTGTATTTGAAACGACTTTCAACAAATCGAGCGCCTTCAGGCATTTGGTTTTTAGGTATTTAATATGTGGCAGAAAGGTTAAGTGTGAGTCAAAGATGAGACCAAGGAACTTAGCTTCCTTGACAACTTTGATGGGTGCACCATTTAAAATTAAGTCAGGGTCTTTATGAGGTTTGTATTTTCTGCAGAAGTGAATGCAGTTTGTTTTAGATTGAGAAAATTTAAACCCGTTCTCAAGGCACCATTTATGAATTTTGTTGAGACAGATTTGTAACTGTCTCTCAATGGTTCGCATGTTTTTGCCACGACAAGAAATATTAAAGTCATCCACGAAAAGAGAACCATTGATTGAATCTGTTAAAACCTTTGAAAGACTATTTATTTTAATACTAAATAAAGTCACAGACAAAATACTGCCTTGTGGAACACCCTGGTCCTGTTGGTAATGATCAGAGAGGGTAGACCCAACTCGGACTTGAAACTGTCTGCCCGTTAAAAACTGTGATATGAAATGAGGCAAACGACCTCGTAAACCAAATTCATGTAAATCTTTTAAAATACCATGTTTCCATGTAGTATCATAAGCCTTTTCAAGGTCAAATATAGATACAGCATGCTGGTTATTAACAATAGAATTCTTAATGAAAGATTCCAATCGAACCAAATGGTCAATAGTGCTTCTGTTTTTACGGACACCACACTGAATGTTAGAAATCAGATTATTGGTCTCCAAATACCACACTAAACGATTATTTACCATTCGTTCCATAGTCTTGCAAACGCAGCTAGTTAATGATATAGGTCGATAATTAGATGCATCTGAATGGTCTTTACCAGGCTTAGGTATAGGAACCACAATAGCATTCCGCCAAGAGGGAGGGAATGTTCCTGAAGTCCAAATTTCATCAAATATGTCTAAAAGTACATCAAGACATGAATCAGGCAAATGCTTCAAGAGCTGATAGTGAATATTATCAGCCCCTGTTGCTGTATCATGAGCTTGCACTAGAGCCGTTGGTAGTTCATGTAAGGAAAATACTTCGTTGTAGTCTTCACCATTGTCAGAGTTGAAATTAATGATTTTCTTTTCTTCTAACTTCTGGTACCTCTGGAATTCAGTAAGATAGTTTGATGAAGACGAATGTTTAGCTAATGTTTCACCAAGTTTGTTTGCAATATCTGAAGCATCTTCCAAAATGTGATCTCCGTCTTTAAGGTGTTTAACGCTTGTTTTGGAACCCTTGCCCTTAATCCTTTGTACCATATTCCACACCTTTGACATAGGTGTGCGGGAGTTAATCTTGGAGACATAGGCTCTCCATGACTTCCGTTTATTTTGCTTGAATGTACGTCGAGCTTTAGCTCTGGTTACTTTAACATTATTCAAATTATGTACAGTTGGATGTTTGCGAAAATATTTTTCCGCCTTCTTCCTGTTTTTCCTAACCTGTTTGCAATCGCCATCAAACCATGGCTTACGAATGTGTGGATGCACAGAGGACTTAGGAATTGTTTCGGTAGCTATAGTATGCAGTGTATCTGAAAACAATTGAATGGGGTCAGCAATATTCTGGAACGTTTCATGTTTGAGTTTCTCAGTACACAATGATGTGAATTTAGACCAGTTAGCCTTTGAAAAATTCCACCTTGATGAGGGTGGAACATCAGACGGGTTATTGACTGAGAGAAGTGTTGGGAAATGGTCACTTCCACATAAATCACCATGAACTGACCATGAAAATTCATTCAGAAGATCTGCATCTGTGAGTGTAACGTCCAAGGCAGAATAGCTACCTGTAGCAGGGTGTAAATATGTGTGTGTACCATCATTAAATATGCAGAGACTGTTGTCAGAAATAAAATCTTCTATTATTTTACCCTTGGTATTGATAACATTACTCCCCCATAAAGGATTATGTCCATTCAAATCACCCATGAGTATGCAGGGATGAGGAAGGTGATCATACAGAGCTTGAAGGTCAGATTTCTGGAGGTTTGAAGATGGAGGGATATACAAAGAGCATAAAGTAAACGCAGTGTGTAACGAAATCCAAACTGCAACAGCTTGAAGGTTAGTAGTGAGATCAACAGGGCTGTGTATTATACCCTGCCTCACCAAGATAGAGGAGCCTCCAGTGGCTTTGTCACCCGGAGGAGAAAAGGAATGGTGAGAGCTGTACTGACGTAAGTCAAATTTATCAATCTGCATAAGATATGTTTCCTGGAGACAGAAAACTGATGGTTGAAAATCTTGTACTAATAATTGTATTTCATTTAAGTTGGTCCTAAGGCCTCTGCAGTTCCACTGGATAAGTGTATTATTCATGTTACATTAGGTGGTAACACGGGCGATCTGTTCCTAGACCGTGGCGAATGACTTTTTTGGCGCACACGGTGGTGAGGAGTGACATCCATATCTTCCAGAAGTTGATATTTATTAAATATTTGTACCGGATTCCGTTGACTCTTTGGAACCCGATCTGACTTTTTTGAATAGTTCACTGTCTTGCTAGCATTCACGATAACAGGTGATGGTGAACGAGATTGTGGACGGGATTGTGATGCTGTTTGCGTGGAAGCAACAGTTTGCATTTCACACGTAGAATAAGTCTCAGTATTCACCCAAGTGATTTCAGTCTGGCATTCAACTGATTTAACAGTCTTAGTACGTTGACGGGTAACAGCTGCAGAGTATGACACAGTTGCAACTGGAGTGTTGTCATGTGCAACCAAACGTTTAGCCTCTGCGAAAGTAATGTTTCTTTCATGTTTAAGTTTCACTATCTGATGTTGTTGTTGCCAGACAGGGCAAGATTTTGATGAGACAGCATGATCGCTAGTGCAATTAACGCATTTAGGGATGTTTGGACAATCTAACGTGTCATGAGCAAGTTCTCCACAGCGATGACATTTCTTGCTGTTGGTACAAGATTTAGCACCATGACCAAACTTTTGACATGAGTAACACCGAAGCGGGTTCGGTATGTACTTATCAACATTGATATTGCAGTACCCTGCTTTGATGGATGACGGTGGAACAGGAACAGAAAAGTTGAGCAGATACGTGTTTAAGTTTACAATCTGACCATTTTGCCGACTTGTAAAACGTTTCACACCTGTTACACCCTGGTCTTTTAGTTCAAACGCTATCTCATCTTCAGACATGTCTAGCAGACAACGTTCTCGGTCTCTGACAATGCCTTTAGAACTGTTGAGAGTTTTGTGTGGAGACACAGTAACAGGTACGGACACGAGATGCTTAACAGCTAAGAGTGTAGATGACTGAAACGCTGATTTGCATTCAAGTAATATAAGACCAGATCGCATCTTTTTCATTGACACAACGTCACCAGCAATGCCATAAATCGCTTTTGACAGGGCAAACGGATTCAGTTTCAACGGACCATCATCTGAAGAAGAAATCACTAAATAACGAGACCAATGGTCAGATTTGCCTTTGGAGACTGCGTCATCATCAGAAGATGAACTATCCTCTAAAGTACGTTTGAGTTGTTTTGGGGGTATCATGGTAAAGTCATAGAACTTCATCATCCCAGCTCCCCACCCACCACGGAGTATCATAAAGACAATGCTATATGCCAGTGGGTTTCCTACTGACAGCACCAAGGATACTGGGATGATATACTCCAGCAGAAGTATCAATTCAAGATCAATAAATCCACCAGATTGACCCATGAGCCATCGCCTTCTGGGCATTAGACTCTAGGTAATAACAGTTTGGTTAATGTGGCATCAATATATCAATAGATATTACTGCTCTACAAGCTATATGACAAAGGCCCATTTACAAACATTTGAAAAAGTCAAATTTGAGCAAAAACAATGACAATGCTCAGGGCTTGGCATGACCAGCCGATTGGTTGAATCGGGCCTATTCAACCTCCCGTCTAGGTGAAGTAAGGGCCGAAGTGGTGTGTTGGGCAAAGGGAACACGATTCAGACTCTCAGTGCCCTCAACCACCAGACTACCGTCCTCCACCGACACGGGCCGCAACCCACGGCAAACGGGTTGGTGGACCAAATATCCCCCCGGGTCCACTACGGGGGTGTCGGCGAGCTCTTGGCGTTACCCAGCACCCACCACGAGGAGGTGGCTCGCCACGGGTGCCTGTTCTGACAATGATTTATGTATTCATAATGATTGTCCCAACACTTATTTACACCCTGGTACAGGGACCTTTTCTCCTCTTGACTTGTCACTCACAAATTCAGAACAACTAATTGAATTAGAAAGGTCAGTCCACGATGACCTCTGTGGAAGTGGCCATTTTCCTATAATACTAAAATCTGTAACTTCATTTGATGTTCCTCCATCATCAAGGCAAAATTTTAAAAAGGTTAACAGGCCTTTAAATGAAACACTGTGTGCTGCATAACTTCAACCTGAACGTTTTATTGACGTTTCTGGTGCTTTTAAATGTTTTTCTGATGAACTGAATACCATAGGTGATGAGTGTATACCAAATTCCTCTGCGGTTTGACATATTCGAAAACCACGGTTCAACGATGACTGCAAACAAGCTCGGAACGCAAGGAAAAAAGCAGAACATTATTTTCATCGCCACCCTTAAAATTTTAAATGCTAAAGCACGGCGTACTTTTAAACAGAACAAACGCAGATCTTGGCAAAATTGTGTACCTAAAATATATTCTCGGACACCCATGTCCAAAGTATGGAACATGGTCCAGAAAATTAAAGGTAAAGGTACTAGTCTACTGTCCATCATCATCATCTTATGAACATCAGCTACAGGATAAATCAGATATAGCAAATACACTGGGTGAAACCCTCGCTAAACACTCTTATAAATGTCAACTCAGATAATGGGGAATTTTATAATGAAACGTTTTCTATTCAGGAGCTCCATACTGCTTTTGATCAAGCTCATGATACTGCTACAGGAGCTGATAAGATACATTAACAACTCCTGAAGCACTTACCAGAATCCTGTCTTGAAACTCTTCTAAATATTTTTGATGATATTTGGACATCGGGTAACTTTCCTCCCTCATGGCGTGACGCCATAGTAGTACCAGTACCTAAACCTGGACGTGATTATACGGATCCATCCAATTATCGACCTATTTCATTAACTAGCTGTGTTTGCAAGACCATGGAACGCATGATAAATAGTCGACTTGTTTGGTACTTGGAAACAAATAACCTTATAACAGATATACAATGTGGTTTCCGTAAAAACAGAAGTACTGTCGATCACTTAGTGCGTTTAGAATCATTTGTGAAAAAACGCGCTGATTAATAAACAACATGCTGTGTCTATCTTTTTTGATCTTGAGAAGGCGTATGACACAACCTGGAAGTATGGCATTCTGAGAGATTTACATGATTTCGGTTTGCGAGGTCGTCTCCTTGAATTCAGAGCCAAATTGTTAAAAAACAGACAATTTCAAGTCCGAGTGGGTCTGTCTGATCATTACAATCAGGATCAGGATGTTCCACAAGGCAGTATTTTGACTGTTACACTTTTTAGCATCAAGATCAACAGTTTATCAAAAGTTTTAGTGAGTGAGTGAGTGAGTTAATATTTAACGTCACATCGGCAATATCTCAGCCATATCGTGACGATAACATTTAATACTGAAATGAAATACATGTATCGTATAAAAACCTGTCAGCGAAGAACAGTAAAACAACTAGAATATCACGAATGAGATTAAAACTAGTGTGGAAAGTTTAAAAATAATATCACTATTCGGACAATACAGTATAAAATCAGGCTATAGGTTGCCAGCAACTGAAGGTAGATCACCATACTAGGGACCATGGGGACTTACAGTGCCTTTGCTACCTGCATGGAGCCTAGTCGGATTTACATCATCCCCTCAGCTGTTAGCAATTTAGACATATCTAGCAAAAAATTAAAAATACAGATATACTACGACTAAGAACAGTGGAAAGTTTACAGAATTTACTGTGAATGTTTTTGGACTTACGCACCCTCTCAGGAGGACAATAATTGTACAATACTTCAACTCCCTTTGAGGGTACAGCCACCAACAATTCAAGTTACCAATCCAAACTTCCAATAATTAAAATACATCTATTTACACAACATGTTTTCAAATTTCAACCAAAAAATCAATTTCTTTTAAAAAATCAATAATTAAATGAGACCTAACGCTGGTAAAAAGATCCTTAATTGTCTCAACTGTAAAATACTTATCCCTTGTGATGGAGAATTCAACACAGTCAAGCAGGATATGCTTGACTGTAACTCTCTGATCACAAGGGATACAAAATGGAGGATCCTCACCTTTTAAAAGGTATGAATGAGTATATCTAGTATGGCCAATACGACATCGTCTTAAAATAACCTCTTCAAATCTGGACTGACAACCCAAGTAGGTGTAACCAATATACGGTTTTATTTCATGTAATTTATTGATACCTACTTGGGTGTCCCACTTCTTCTGCACCAGATCACGGATCTAAGATCTAATGGTGGCTTTGTAATCACTGTAAGAAATAAGAAGTGGTGTCACAGATTTGTTGAGTGCTGCCTTGGCAGCAAGATCAGCCATTGTGTTACCAGAAATGCCTACGTGGCTTGGTAACCAACAGAAGACAATGTCGTACTGGCCAGTAGCAAGACTATTATACAATTCAATAATATCGATTAAAAGTGGATGTTTACATGACACATTTTTAATAGCGTGGAGGCAAGAAAGAGAATCAGAATAGATTATATATTGTTTACGTTTAGGGTGTCTTTGGATATATTTAAGAGCTGTTAATATAGCGTTAGCTTCTGCTGTTAAAATAGAACTATTATCTAGTAATCTAGAAGATATTTTTCTGGATCCAATGGCAGTGGCACAAGCGACTGCGCCACCGTCCTTGGACCCATCTGTAAATAAGGATTTATAATTGCTATATTTATGTTTCAATTGATTATATTCTTGTTTATACTGTAATTCATTCGTTTCTGATTTTTTAAGTGTCGTTAATGTTAGGTCCACTTGTGGCCTAACCAATTGCCAAGGAGGAGAAGAAAGAAGACGGGAAGGAGCTATATGGTCCAGCTCAATGCTAGAAGCAGCAAGAAATGGCTTAATTCTGACCCCAAGAGGCGGTAGAAGGGAAGACTTTTTGTTATACAAATCTTCATAGGGAGGATTAAAAACACAATTAAATGCGAGGTTAGACTCATTAGAAGCTAATTTTGTAATGTATTGTAAAGATAGTTTGATACGACGTAAGTTGAGAGAAGGCTCATCACCTTCGACATATATACTGTCGATAGGAGAGGTTCTAAAAGAACCAAGACAAAGTCTTAGGCCTTGGTGGTGCACAGAATCAAGTAGTTTTAGGTTGCTTTGACAAGCGCCACCATAGACGATGGAGACGTAATCAAGTTTAGATCGGATCAGTGATCTATATAAGTGGAGAAGGGTAGATTGATCCCCTCCCCATTTTGAATTTGAAACTACCTTTAATAAATCGAGTGCCCTCAGGCATTTGGCTTTAAGGAATTTAATATGCGGCAAAAAGGTCAAATGTGAGTCGAAAATAAGTCCCAAGAACTTGGCCTCCTTGACGAATTTGATTGGGGTACCACTGAGAAATAGTTCTGGTACTTTATGGTGTTTGTATTTACGACAGAAGTGTATACAATTAGTTTTTGATTTAGAAAATTTAAAGCCGTTTTCAAGACACCATTTATCAATTTTGTTTAAACACAGCTGCAGTTGCCGTTCAATAGTATACATATTCTTACCGCGGCAAGAAATATTAAAATCATCCACAAATAACGATACATCAATTAAATAAATATCCATCGATTAAATCGTTTAAAACTTTAGATAAACTGTTGATCTTGACGCTAAAACGAGTGACAGACAAAATACTGCCTTGTGGAACACCCTGATCCTGATTATAATGATCAGACAGGGTAGAACCCACACGGACTTGAAATTGCCTGTTATTTAAAAATTTAGCAATGAATTCAGGCAAACGACCTCGCAAACCGAAATCATGTAAATCTCTCAGTATGCCATATTTCCAGGTTGTGTCATATGCCTTCTCAAGATCAAAAAAGATAGACACAGCATGTTGTTTATCAATCAGTGCGTTTTTCACAAATGATTCTAAACGCACTAAGTGATCGACAGTACTTCTGTTTTTCCGGAAACCACATTGTATATCTGTGATAAGATTATTAGTTTCCAAGTACCAAACAAGTCGATTATTTATCATACGTTCCATGGCCTTCCAAACACAGCTAGTTAATGAAATCGGACGATAATTGGATGGATCCGTATGATCACGTCCAGGTTTAGGTATTGGTACTACTATGGCATCACGCCATGAAGAAGGAAATTTCCCGGAAGTCCAAATATCATCAAATATTGATAAGAGCGTCTCTAAACAGGATTCTGGTAAGTGCTTCAGGAGTTGATAATGTATGTTATCAGCTCCAGTAGCAGTATCATGAGCTTGATCAAGAGCAGTATGGAGTTCATGAATAGAAAATGTTTCATTATAATCTTCCCCATTATCAGAAATGAAATTAATAGTTTTCTTTTCTTGTTGTTTTTGATATTGCTGAAATTTAGGTATATAATTAGAAGAAGAAGAATGTTTAGCAAGAGTTTCGCCCAGTTTATTCGCAATATCTGATTTATCAGTAAGTAATTGATCTCCATGTTTAAGATGATGGACACTAGATTTAGTACCTTTACCTTTTATTTTCTGGACCATGTTCCACACCTTGGACATGGGTGTCCGAGAATTAATTTTGGATACATAATGTTGCCAAGATTGGCGTTTGTTCTGTTTAAAAGTACGCCGTGCTTTAGCATTTAAAATCTTAAATTTATTTAAATTATGCACCATAGGATGGCGACGGAAATAATGTTCTGGTTTTTTCCTTGCCTTCCTAGCTTGTTTGCAGTCATCGTTGAACCATGGTTTTCTTATGTGTGGAACTACAGAGGACTTTGGTATACACTCATCAGCTATGGAATTCAGTTCATCAGAAAAGCATTTAATAGCATCAGGAACGTCAATAAAACGTTCAGGTGTAAGTTTTTCAGCACACAGTGTTTCATACAAAGCCCAGTTAGCCTTTTTAAAGTTTCGCCTTGATGATGGAGGAACATCAGATGGAGTTACAGCTTTTAATACAGTAGGAAAATGGTCACTTCCACAGAGGTCATCGTGGACTGACCATTCAAATTCATTTAGTAGTTCTGAATTTGTCAATGACAAGTCAAGAGCAGAATAGGTCCCTGTCCCAGGGTGTAAATATGTGTTGGAACCATCATTATAAATACATAAATCATTGTCAGAACAAAAGTCCTCCAACAACTTACCTTTAGTGTTTGTAGTTACACTACACCAAAGTGGGTTGTGTCCATTTAAATCTCCCATTATAATACAAGGTTTCGGGAGTTGGTCATATAGAGCTTGAAGATCGGTTTTGGAAAACACCGAAGACGGTGAAATATAAAGAGAGCAAAGTGTAAACGCTACATGTAAAGTAATTCTCACAGCAACAGCCTGCATATTAGTATTAAGTGGAACAGGGCTTTGAATAACGTTTTGTCTGACTAGAATTGATGATCCGCCAGTGGCCCTATCACCTGCAGGTGAAAAACAATGATATGCATTAAAATGACGAAGGTCAAATGTATCTGTTTGTTTGAAATATGTCTCTTGGAGACATATCGCTGAAGGTGTGAAATCTTGGACTAATAGCTGTAATTCATGTACATTAGTCCTTAATCCTCTGCAGTTCCACTGTACAATATTATTGGAATAAACTATCTTTTGGGGGGATTTATTGGGGATCTACCCCGCACTCTTTTGGAGGGCGACAAGCTATGTGCCCTAGAATGGACGTTTTCAGAAACGTCCATGTCTTCAAGAGACCCATACTTATTAAACAATTGAACTTTATTTTGTGACCCTTTAGGAGGTCTGCCACTTTGTTGTTTTAAAGCATCAGGCTTTGGCTTCGGTTTACTTTTCACCGTTTGTTGAGTATCAGCTGTTGATTGAGACTTTGAATGTGACTGAGATGATGATGATTTGTGATCAGAAGACGACTTTGAGGTACTAGGAAGTGATTCCTCAGTCTGTGATGATATAGCAGGGTACAAAGGCTGTGGAGAATCACAGTTTACCCAAGTCAAGGTAGTTTGGCAGCCTGTGGTTGATGTTGTTTTAGAGCTAGAACCCGATGATGTTTTTGCTATTGTAGCATAACTTTCAGGAAGATCAGATCTCTTTACCAGTTTTTTGGCCTCAGAAAAAGAGATATTGTGAGTGAATTTTATTTTATTGATCCCCATTTGTTCTTTCCAAATTGGACACTGTTTAGAAAATGAAGAATGATCGCCTGAGCAATTGGTGCATTTTTTATAATCACTGTCACAATCTTCTGATGTGTGTGTCTTCTCACCACAGTGAGCACACACAACAGACAATGTGCAAGTATTCACACCGTGTCCATATTTCTGACATTTAAAACATCTTAACGGGTTGGGGATGTAGGTATCAACTGGAATATTACAGTAGCCTGCCTTCACTGATTTGGGAGCATTAGGACATGAAAAGGTACACAGGTACGTGTTCGTTTTGATGATTTCGTTGTTTCTACGAGTTGAAAAGCGCTTGACGTAGAGTACACCTTGATCCTTCATTTCAGATCCTATATCAAGTTCTGACATATCATCAAACAATCGGTCGCGATCTCTAACGATACCTTTGCTGGAGTTCAAGGTTTTGTGTGCAGAGACCGTGACCGGAATGCCCACGAAAGATTTGATGTTAAGCAAATTAGTTGCTTGTTGCTTTTTCCCGCACTCTACTAGTAGGCCACCTGAACGTAAGCGTCTTATGTTCTTCACGTCCCCTGCAATACCCTGAATACCCTTGGATACAGCAAAGGGGTTCAACTTCAACGGTGTCTTGTCTGGAGTCTCAATCACGATGAAACGCGACCAATACTCAATCGATGCAGACGGTCTATGGTCACTATCAACAGGGTCAATATCAAGTGGACGTTTTGTTTATTTTGTTGGATTTTCATAAGCCATGGTTAGTTTATTTTGGTTCATCATCCGAGCTCCCCACCCACCACGGAGTATCACAAGGACAATGCTAAAAACAAGCGGGCCTCCAGCTTGCAGCACCAAGGATACCCGGATGATATACTCCAGCAGAAGAATTAAAAGATTAATAATTCCACCAGATTGGCCCATGAGCCACCGCCTTCTGGCATAGGACTCTAGGCAAATTACAGAACAACATATTTCAAAATCAAAAATGTTCTAGATAAAAAACCAAGTCCAAAGTTACAACAATTCCAAATGACATGTGTGCATTGATAAATATAAAAAGTACTTCATGCACCGGGCTTGGCATGACCAGCCGATTGGTCGAACCGGGCCCATTCGACCACCCGTCTAGGCAAAGTCAGGGCCAAAGTGGTGTATTGAGCAACAGGAACACGGTTACAGGTCCCTATTGCCCTCAGCCACCAGGATCCCCTCCGACGACGACACAGGGCCGCAACCCACGGGAAAAGGGTTGGTGGACCAAATATCCCCCCGGGTCCACTACGGGGGTGTCGGCGAGCTCTTAGCATTACCCAGCACCCACCACGAGGAGGTGGCTCGCCACGGGTGCCTCAAAAGTTTTAAGTGAGTGAGTGAGCGAGTTAATATTTAACGTCACATCGGCAATATCTCAGAACTATCGTGACGAGAACATTCAACAATGAAAAAGAGCATATATACATTATAAAAACCCGTCAACGAAGGACAGTAAAACAACTAGAATATCACAAGTTCAATTAAAACTAGCATGGAAAGTTAAAACTAATAGCACTATTTAGACAATACAATATAAGAACAGACTATAGATCGCCAACAACAGAAGGTAGATCACCACACTTACAGTACATTTGCTACCTACATGGACCCTAGTTGGATTTACACCATTCCTTCAGCTGCTGGCAATTGTACGAAACGTTAGCCGAAATTAAAATCACATGAATACTACGATTAAAATCCTGGTAGACTTATATTTGCTGTGAATGTTTATGGACTTACGTACCCTCTCAGGAGGACACAAATTGTGAAATACTTCAACCCCCTTTGAGGGTACAGCAACCAACAATTCAAGTTACTAATCCAAACTACCAATCATTAAAATACATCTATGTACACAACATAATATTCAAAATTCCACCCAAAAACCAATTTCTTTTAAAAAACCAATAATTAATGTGAATTAACGCTGGTAAAAAGATCCTTCGTTGTTTTAACTGTAAAATACTTATCCCTTGTGATGGAGAAATCAACATAGTCAAGCAGAATATGTTTGACAGTGACTCTCTCATCACAAGGGATACAAAACGGAGGATCCTCACCTTTAAGTATATATTCGTGAGTATATCTAGTATGGCCAATGCGACATCGTCTTAAAATAACCTCTTCAAATCTGGACTGACAACCCAAGTACGTGTAACCAATATACGGTTTTATTTCATATAATTTATTTATACCTACTTGGGTGTCCCACTTCTTCTGCATCAGATCACGGATGTAAGTTCTAATGCTAGCTTTATAATCAGAGTATGGAATAAGAAGTGGTGTCACAGATTTGTTGAGTGCTGCCTTAGCAGCAAGATCGGCCATTGCGTTACCGGAAATGTCTACGTGGCTCGGTTACCACAGTATAACCGTTTCATTCGTTTTTAGGCCATCGGCCCATGTACATTTGTGAACATTAACATTGTGATATAGCATTAGTGACAATGATTATGCACTGCGGAGAGACAAACAATGTTTAACATATTTTGCTACATTGAGTATGGTTTGATGATCTTTACTACATACTAGTTGCTTATATGAGTAGGCAGTGGGGTTATCGGAAAATAGAGATGGTATATATCTAGCCCTTACCAAATTATACATTGGGCACACAAATAAGAAGTGCATAACATCTTCAACTATGTTATCATTACAATACTTACAGAAACACAATCGTTTATCGATACCACACCTTCGTCCAATGGTTGTTTGAATAGGCAACTCATCTTGTCGAAGCAAACAAAAGCATCTCCTCAACTCCCAGTTTCTAATATTCATGACATAATATTCTGTATCAAAGCATGATTTTAATTGCAGATAATGTTTTAAAGTGTAAGATGTACTTATGTTATCAAACATTTCTTGCACATTACACTCACATATGCGTTGCTTAAACAGCATTAAAAATCTATCCATAACGCCAATATCCTGAAACCACCACACATCACCAAATCCAAAGCTGAAAAGTAGCTGCCTTAGACCACTCGCCTGTGTTGTCCTGCCAGATTCATCGAGTTGTTTCATTAAAAGATAACACTGCCTGGGATATCTGCTATTATCCATCCTCAAACGTTTGCACCAATACTTAACACATTTAACATGATAATCTATGTACAATCGATGTCTACCACACTCTGCCAAAACAGCATTACTAGAATTATATTTGCTAACGCCCAGCACAAACTTACAGAAATTAGAATGTAATGATTCTAACAATGGATATCTCTGAAATCCCCAGACTTCAGCACCATATAGCAACACAGGCTTAATTTTAATGTCGAATAGTTTAAATGCAATATTAGCTGGCAATCCCGGGAGCATAAAAAGTAACTTTTTGATGAAAAACAGCGCCTTGTTGCCTTTGACAGCTAACGTGTCTACACACTTTGACCAAGACAATCTATTTGAAAACAAAATGCCCAAATAATTATAATACGTAGTAACCTTTATCTGAGAGCCACTAAAGAACC
Organism: Haliotis asinina; assembly: GCF_037392515.1. Classification (NCBI taxonomy): domain Eukaryota; kingdom Metazoa; phylum Mollusca; class Gastropoda; order Lepetellida; family Haliotidae; genus Haliotis; species Haliotis asinina. The sequence goes on along the minus strand of NC_090281.1, from coordinate 11,597,172 downwards.
ATTTTTCAAAATGCCTTAATATATATTACCACCATTTCTGAAAACCATGACTTCTGTTTGATCTAAATTAACTTGAAGGCTCCACTTATTGCAAAAACTATCAAGAATATCTATCTTCCGCTGCAGTCCAATGACACTGTCATCAACTAAACACAAATCATCGGCATATAGTAATAATAATATTTTCATAAACTCTTGGCCAACCGATATACCTCTTAGAGTGGACGATTCTATCGTATCCTGAAATTCTAACATAAACATGGAAAATAACATTGGGCTAATAATACACCCTTGACGAACACCACTTAATGAACCAAAGAACTCCGATACTGTAGTGTTAGAGAGTTTAACGGCACACTGAATTTTAGAATACATGTTCTTTAACAAAACAAGTATACGACCATGAAAACCATTCTTCTTTATGGAGTACCAAAGAAGTTTCCTGTTAATAGAGTCAAAAGCCTTTTTGAAATCTACAAAAATGCAATACAATGTCATGCCCTTCTTAGATAGATATTTTTGAACCAAACATTGTAGAGTAAAAATATTATCTACAGTAGAGTATCCGCGTCTAAATCCAGCTTGTGCTTCTGGGATCTTCTCATACAAATCGGCAAACTTAGCTAATCTGTCATTCATAACCGCAGTCAAACATTTTCCTACCGTGTCTATCAAGGATATACCTCTATAATTATTAACATCTTTCACACTTCCCTTCTTATGTAAAGGTATAATAATACTTTTAGCCCACGTAGAAGGAAACACTCCCGTACGCATGATACAATTAAATAATACTGTCAAATATGGAACTTACGTACTACAACATTTCATAATTTTTTCTGGCGGTAGACCATCTTGTCCAGGTGCAGTCCCGCATTTTAGCCTGTTTATGGCACTATATACTTCACTCTCTGATATATCTGAGTTCAAAATGCTATTTAAGGTTACATCTTGACAGAAGTTACAGTTCTCCTCAGTGTGGTTGCATTCATATCAAGTTGCAGACTCCATATTATCAGGGTCCACTTGAATATCCGTCAGATTAAGAACTCGTTTAAAGTACTCAGTCAACTCCTCCGGAGGGATATTATCTCTATTTGTCTTATCCTTTGTCTGAGTTAATGATTTGAGCTTTCTCCAAAATAATTTACCGTTAATACTGGTGGCCACGAGATCATTTACACAGTCATCTTCATATACACTTTTCTTGTTTCTGCACAAACGTCGGTATTCATTTCTAACGTGTTGGTATTCTTTAAGAGTTTCTTTATCCCCCGTTCTTCTGAAAATATCCAACGTCTTGAACTTTTTCTGTTTTAACGCAGTACACGCATCGTCATACCATTTGTTGTTATTTTCAAATCTTTGACGATGTCGAGGAGATAAGTGCTTCTGAAGACCACAAAGTCGAGCAGATTCTTGAATAATGTTCACAAGTGTGTCAACAGCCACATCAATATCATTCAATCAACAGGCCTCACAATCCGCTAACATAAAATTTTCAAGAATATTCGACAAGTTAGTAACAAGAGAAGCACCCGTACTATTATTCCATGTGAATCTGGGTAAAGTTGATGTATTAACCGTTTCCTCCCGATTTGGTTCTATATAAACATTCGCATTCTTTGGCATAGTCATTACAATAGGAAAATGGTCAGAGTCACATCGTGTTTCAACACAAAAGTCAATATCATACAAGAATATACTACTGGAACATAAGCAATAGTCGACTAAACTCGCCCCGTCTCCTCGGAGGCACGTGTAAGCGATATTATAATCACCCTGATATCGGCCATTTAGTGGTAATCTAGATATTGTTCTGGATCCAATGACAGTGGCACAAGCCACAGCGCCACCGTCCTTGGACCCATCTGTAAATAAGGATTTATAATTGCTATATTTATGTTTTAATTGATTATATTCTTTTTTAAACTGTAATTCATTCGTTTCTGCTTTTGTAAATGTCGTTAATGTTAGGTCAACTTGTGGCCTAACCAATTGCCAAGGAGGAGAAGAAAGAAGACGGGGAGGAGCTATATTGTCCAGCTCAATACCAGGAGCAGCAATAAACGGCTATATTCTGAGCCCAAGAGGTGGAACAAGAGAAGACTTTTTGCTATACAAATCCTCATAAAGAGGATTGAAGACACAGTTATATACAGGGTTAGATTCGTTAGAGTATAGTTTTGTGATATATTGTAAAGATAATTTGATGCGGAGTTGTACAAGAGTTGGTTCATCGGCCTCAACGTAAAGGCTGTCAATAGGTGAAGTTCGGAAAGAACTTTAAGGTTGCTTTTGTTTAAGGTTGCTTTTGCAGGCTCCACCATATACGATGGAGCCATAATCAAGTTTAGACCGCACGAGAGATCGATAGAGATGGAGAAGGGTAGCTTGATCACCTCCCCATTTAGAATTTGAAACCACTTTCAATAAGTCAAGTGCTTTCAGGCATTTAGTTTTAAGTGACTTAATATGCGGTAAAAACGTTAAGTGTGAGTCAAAAATGAGACCCAAGAACTTGGCTTCCTTCACAACTTTAACTGGTGTGCCATCTAGAGATAGTTCAGGGTCTTTATGTGGTTTATATTTACGACAAAAATGTATACAGTTAGTTTTCGATTTAGAAAATTTAACGCCGTTTTCAAGACACCATATATTAATCTTGTTTAAACACAACTGTAGTTGCCGTTCACTGGTATGCATATTTTTACCACGACAAGAAATATTAAAATCATCCACAAATAACGATACATCAATTGAATCGTTTAAAACTTTTGATAAACTGTTTGTCTTTATACTAAAATGTGTGACTGACAAAATACTGACTTGTGGAACACCCTGATCCTGATTGTAATGATCAGACAGGGTAGAACTGGTATTGAGCTGGACAATATAGCTCCTTTCCGTCTTCTTTCTTCTCCTAGGCACCCGTGGCGAGCCACCTCCTCGTGGTGGGTGCTGGGTAACGCCAAGAGCTCGCAGACACCCCCGTTGTGGACCCGGGGGGATATTTGGTCCACCAACCCGTTTGCCGTGGGTTGCGTCCCGTGTCGGTGGAGGACGGTAGTCTGGTGGTTGAGGGCAGCAGGAGCCTGGAACCGCGCTCCTATTGCTCAACACACCACTTCGGCCCTTACTTCACCTAGACGGGTGGTAGAATCGGCCCGATTCTATCAATCGGCTGGTCATGCCAAGCCCTGTGCATGGTGACTGTATTTTGCACATTTAACTATTATTGGGTATTCGCCGTTTCTATGTCAAATATATACACTATTTATTGATTGAACTGCCTAGAGTCCTATGCCAGAAGGCGGTGGCTCATGGGCCAATCTGGCACTATTGACCTCCAGGTTCAAATTGTCATCAAATAAATGTAGGGTCTGAACCAATCTGACTTTTATTCTGTTTGGCAAAATTTGCTACCTGTGTTGATATTGTTTGAGTATAACATCCTTGTAGCCCTAGTGTTTGTCGTTGGTTTCCACTACAGCACTGTCCTCGTTGAGACTCGATGGCGGGTGGGGAGCAGGGATGTCGAATGTTTACCTTCAACATGGCTTCCCCACAAATCACTGGTTCTCGGTACTCAACTAAAAGACGTCATATTGATATAGACACTATTTCGTCTTCTGATGATGAAAGTTCTGGTTTAAATGTAGAGTCATGGCCACGATTTCTGGTTGTGGAAGGTGCTAAGGGTCTCCCGCTTAAGATAAACCCTTTTGTTGTCTCTAAGGCTGTGGAAGGAATATGTGGCACTGTGCAAAATATTACTCGTCTCCGTTCTGGCTCTTTGTTGATTGAATGTGCTAAAAGGCGGCAGTCTCTAAATTTGCTCAAAGCAACCCATTTTGCTGATACTGAGATTGTTGTATCTGTCCACAAGACATTAAATTCGTGTCGAGGCATTGTTCGAGAGCGTTCAAATAGTTTGTCTGACATGTCAGAAGAGGAGATTGTGGCAGAACTCAAGACTCAAGGGGTGACATCCGTGAAACGTTTCACTAGAAAAGTTAATGACAGGGTTATCCCTACTACCACCTATCTCTTTACCTTTGCGCGAGCCAAACTACCCAAATCCATCAAAGCTGGATATCTTAACATCGGTGTGGATACATATATCCCAAATCCACTCCGTTGTTTTAAATGTCAGCATTTTGGTCATGGGGCAAGTTCTTGTAACAACTCCCCAATTTGTTCCCGCTGCAGTGGAAATCACGAGAACACTGATTGTACAAATGCCATGAAATGTGCAAACTGCAGTGGTGAGCATATGTCTTACTCTAAGCAATGTCCAGTGTATGAGAAAGAATCTAGGATTATTAAAATCAAATATTCAAACAACATTTCTTTCTCTGAGGGCAAAAAATTAGTTGCCAGCCAGACACAAAACAACAATTTAACAAAGCCATATTCTGTCGCAGTTTCTTCTTCTATCCAAAAAGTGGATAGTGTGTGCCACAGCCATTAGCTGGGTCAACGATCAGCAAACACTCCTCTACTCGCTCAGTGCAGTAACTTCAACAACTGACACGCAGACTGATGCACCATCTACCCCCCAGTCTCAAACAGTTGATCGTAGACCAGAATCTGTGCCAGAACCCCATACTGGGAGAAAAACTGAACCAAACAAAACTGTCCTTTCCAAAGCAGAAAGAAAACAACATAAAAGAAAAGAAGCAAAAGCTCTTAAGCACCTTGACGTATCTTTGAACAATTCTGTCGAGGTTCGTAACAGCTGTGAACCTCTGGATATGGAAACCTCTCCATAACAGTGCAGAAGACCTTCCCCTCATTCACGATCTCCTGTTAAACCACCATGACTTCCTCCACTTGTTTATTACAATGGAATTTTAGAGGACTTCGGAACAATTATAATGACCTCCAGCTATTAGTCCAGGATTACAAACCATCAGCTTTTTGTTTACAAGAAACCTTCCTCAAAACAACTGATACATTAAATTTAAGACAGTACGACTCGTACCATTACTTTTCACCTGCAGGTGACAAAGCAACCGGAGGTGCTTCTGTTCTGCTACGACAGGGGGTAATTCACAGTCCAGTTTCTCTGAACCCCCCTCTCCAAGCTGTTGCAGTACTGAATATTGTTTTCACCTTGTGTTCTTTGTATATCCCACCGTCCTATTCTCTTCACCAGTCTGATCTTCAGGCACTTTATGACCAACTTCCCAAACCCTGTGTAATAATGGGTGATTTGAACGGTCATAACCCACTTTGGGGCGGTAATGACACTAATGCAAAAGGAAAATTACTTGAAGATTTTTTCTCAAATAACAATTTATGCCTTTTTAACGATGGTACTAAAACCTATCTACACCCTGGAACTGGCTCGTATTCCTGCTTGGACCTATCAGCTGTTGATTCCAATTTACTAAATGAATTCGAATGGTCAGTTCATGATGACCTGTGTGGTAGCGATCATTTTCCTACTGTATTAAAGTCAATTACACCATCTGATGTTCCTCCTTCTTCAAGATGGAATTTTGCTAAAGCAAACTGGGCTCGCTATGAAACTCTTTGTTCAGAAAAGCTAACACCAGATGTTTTCATTGATGTTCCCGACTCTATACAGCTCTTTTTTTTCACAAAATAGCTGATGAATGTTTTCCGAAATCCTCTATCATTCCCCACATACGTAAACCTTGGTTTACTGCAGACTGCAAACAAGCTAGGAAGGCACGGGAGAAGGCTAAGCAATATTTCCGTCGTCATCCAATGGTCCATAATTTGAATAAATTTAAAATACTCAATGCAAAAGCCCGGCGTACTTTTAAGCAAAACAAGCGCCAATCATGGCGAAATTATGTCTCGAAGATAAATTCACGAACGCCAATGTCAAAGGTATGGAACATGATCCAGAAAATTAAAGGTAAGGGTAGCAAATCAAGCATACACCATCTCAAATGCGGAGATGAACTGCTGACGGATAAATCTGATATCGCAAATAAACTGGGTGAAACACTTGCGAAAATTTCTTCCTCAGCTAACTATATTCCTCAATTTCAAACATACCAGAAACAGCAGGAAAAGACAATTCTCAATTTTCATTCAGATAATGGGGAAGATTATAACGAAATCTTTTCTATTCATGAGCTTCATACTGCTCTTGACCAATCCCATAATACTGCTACAGGAACTGATGGTATACATTATCAGCTCCTAAAACACTTACCAGAATCCTGTTTAGAGACACTATTGAATATTTTCGATGACATTTGGACATCAGGTAAATTTCCTCCATCCTGGCGTGATGCCATAGTTATACCTATTCCCAAACCATGACGTGACCATACCGATCCATCAAATTATAGGCCCATTTCTTTGACTAGCTGTGTTTGCAAAACCATGGAACACATGGCCAATAACAGATTAACTTGGTACCTGGAATCTAATAATTTAATCACAAATATCCAATGTGGTTTTCGTAAAAATCGCAGTACCGTTGACCATTTAGTTCGACTGGAGTCATTTGTCAAGAATGCCTTTATCAGCAAGCAACATGCAGTGTCGATCTTTTTCGATTTAGAAAAGGCTTATGATACCACCTGGAAGCACGGCATCTTAAAAGACTTACATGACTTTGGTTTACGGGGCCGTATGCCTCAGTTTATATCACAGTTTCTAACTGACAGGCAGTTTCAAGTCCGAGTGGATTCTACCCTGTCTGATCATTACCATCAGGATCAGGGTGTCCCGCAAGGTAGTATTTTGTCTGTCACTTTATTTAGTATCAAGATCAATAGCTTAGCTACAGTTTTAAATGATTCAGTTGATGGTTCACTTTTTGTGGATGATTTTAATATTTCTTGTCGTGGTAAAAATATGCATACTATTGAACGGCAATTGCAACTGTGCTTAAACAAAATAAACAAATGGTGTCTTGAAAACGGCTTTAAATTTTCTAAATCAAAAACCAATTGTATACATTTCTGCCGCAAATATAAACCACACAAGGACCCAGAACTCTTCTTAAATGGCACTCCCATCAAAGTTGTCAAGGAGGCCAAGTTCTTAGGTCTGATTTTCGACTCGCATTTAACTTTTCTGCCGCATATCAAATCCCTCAGAACTAAATGCCTGAAGGCACTCGATTTATTGAAGGTCGTGTCTAATTCAAAGTGGGGAGGTGATCAAGCTACCCTTCTACATCTATATAGATCACTTATCCGTTCGAAGCTTGATTATGGCTCAATTGTATATGGTGGAGCCTGCAATAGCAACTTAAAATTATTAGATTCAGTGAGAGTGAGTTAATATTTAACGTCACATCGGCAATATCTCAGCCATATCGTGACGAGAACATTCAATACTAACATGAAACATATGTCTATTATAAAATCTGTCAGCGAAGGACAGTAAAACAACTAGGATATCACAGATTATAACATAAAACTAGTAACTATACCTAAAACAATTTATCTATACAGGACAATACAATGTAAAAATGGGCTATAGATTGATTATACAACTGAACGTATGTCACCATACTAGGGACCATGGGGACTTACAGTACTTTTGCTACCTGCATGGACCCTAGCTGGATTTACATCATTCCCTCAGCTGTCAGCAATTTGTGAAATCTAGCCATACAATAAAAAGACATTTATTCTACGATTAAAAACCTGGAAATTTAGAATTTACTTTCACTGTTTGTGGACTTACGTACCCTCTCAGGAGGACAATAATTTTACAATACTTCAACCCCCTTTGAAAGTACAGCCACTAACAATTCTAAGTTACAAATCTAAACAACCAAGAATTAAAATACATCTATTTACAGAACATGTTATTCAAAATTCAATCAAAAAATCAATTTCTTTTAAAAAACCTATAATTAAATGAGAATTAATGTTTGTAAAAAGATCCTTGACAGTTTTGACATTGAAATATTTATCCCTTGTGATGGAGAATTCAACACAGTCAAGCAGAATATGCTTGACCGTGACTCTCTCATCACAAGGGATACAAAATGGAGGATCCTCACCTTTTAAAAGATATGAATGAGTATATCTAGTATGGCCAATACGACATCGTCGTAAAATAACCTCTTCAAATCTGGACTGACAACCCAAGTGGGTATAACCAATGTAAGGTTTTATCTCATGTAATTTATTTATACCCACTTGGGTGTCCCACTTCTTCTGCATCAGATCACGGATATAAGATCTAATGCTCGCTTTGTAATCACTGTAAGGAATAAGCAATGCTGTCACAGATTTGTTGAGTGCTGCCTTAGCAGCAAGGTCAGCCAATGTGTTACCAGAGATCCCTACATGGCTGGGTAACCAACAGAAGACGATGTCGTATTGGCCAGTTGCAAGATCATTATACAATTCAATAATTTCAATTAAAAGTGGATGTTTGCAAGAAATGTTTTTAATAGCCTGAAGGCAAGAAAGAGACTCGGAATAGATTATATACTGTTTACGTTTAGGGTGTCTTTGAATATATTTGAGAGCTGTTAATATGGCGTTAGCTTCTGCTGTAAGAATAGAACTATTATCTGGTAATCTAGAAGATATTGTTCTGGATCCAATGACAGATTATATACTGTTTACGTTTAGGGTGTCTTTGAATATATTTGAGAGCTGTTAATATGGCGTTAGCTTCTGCTGTAAGAATAGAACTATTATCTGGTAATCTAGAAGATATTGTTCTGGATCCAATGACAGTGGCACAAGCAACTGCGCCACCGTCCTTGGATCCATCTGTAAATAAGGGTTTGTAATTCCTATATTTATGTTTTAATTGATGATAGTCTTGTTTATATTGTAAGTCATTTGTTTCTGATTTTTTAAATGATGTTAATGTTAGGTCCACTTGTGGCCTAACCAATTGCCAAGAAGAAGGAAAGGCGATATACTTTCCAGCTCAATGCCGGCAGAAGAAATAAATGGTTTAATTCTGTGCCCAAGAGGTGGAACAAGAGAAGGTTTTTTGTTATACAAATCCTCATAAAGGGGATTGAACACACAGTTAAAGGCAGGGTTAGATTCATTAGAATATAATTTAGTAATGTATTGTAAAGACAATTTTATACGACGTTGTGAAAGAGATGGTTCATCGGCCTCAACGTAGAGACTATCAATAGGTGAAGTTTCTGAAAGACCCAAGACAAAGTCTTAAGCCTTGATGGTGGACAAAATCAAGAAGTTTAAGGTTGCTTTTGCAGGCTCCACCATATACGATGGAGCCATAATCGAGATTCGAACGCACGAGTGATCGATATAGATGTAAGATGGTTGCTTGATCCCCTCCCCACTTTGAGTTGGAAACAACTTTCAACAAGTCAAGAGCCTTCAGGCATTTAGTTTTAAGGGACTTAATATGAGGTAGAAATGTTAAGTGGGAGTCAAAGATTAGTCCCAAGAACTTGGCCTCCTTTACAACTTTGATGGGAGTGTCATCTAGAGATAGTTCAGGGTCCTTATGTGGTTTATATTTTCTGCAGAAATGTATACAATTAGTTTTTGATGTAGAAAATTTAAAGCCGTTTACAAGACACCATTTATTTATTTTGTTTAAACACAACTGCAGTTGCCGTTCAATAGTATGCATGTTTTTCCCACGACAAGAACTATTAAAATCATCCACAAAAAACGATCCATCAATTGAATCGTTTAAAACTTTTGATAAACTATTTATCTTTATGCTAAAAAGTGCAACAGACAAAATACTGCCTTGTGGAACACCCTGATCCTGGTTGTAATGATCAGACAGGGTAGAACCCACTCGAACTTGAAACTGTCTATCATTTAAAAAGTTGGCTATAAATTGAGGTAAACGACCTCGCAAACCGAAGTCATGTAAATCTCTTAAAATACCATATTTCCAGGTTGTGTCATATGCTTTTTCTAGATCAAAAAAGATAGACACAGCATGTTGTTTATTAATTAGTGCATTTTTAACAAATGATTCTAAACGCACTGAGTGATCAACAGTACTTCTGTTTTTGAGAAAACCACACTGTATATCAGTTATAAGGTTATTTGTTTCCAAGTACCAAACTAGTCGATTATTTATCATGCGTTCCATGGTCTTGCAAACACAACTAGTTAATGAAATCGGACGATAATTGGATGGATCCGTATGGTCACGTCCAGGTTTAGGTATTGGTACTACTATGGCGTCACGCCATGAAGGAGGAAAGTTACCCGATGTCCAAATACCATCAAAAATATTTAGGAGAGTTACCAGACAGGATTCTGGTAAATGTTTCAGGAGTTGATAATGTATGTTATCAGCTCCTGAAGCAGTATCATGAGCTTGATCAAGTGCAGTATGGAGTTCATGAATAGAAAACGTTTCATTATAATCTTCCCCATTATCAGAATTGAAATTAATAGTTTTCTTTTCTTGTTGTTTTAGATATTGCTAGAATTTTGGTACGTAATTTGAAGAGGAAGAATGTTTCAGGGCCAGGGTTTCACCCAGTTTATTAGCAATATCTGATTTATCAGTAAGTAATTGATCTCCATGTTTAAGATGATGGACACTAGATTTAGTACCTTTACCTTTGATTTTCTGGACCATGTTCCATACCTTGGACATGGGTGTCCGAGAATTAATTTTGGATACATAATGTAGCCAAGATTGGCGTTTGTTCTGTTTAAAAGTACGCCGTGCTTTAGCATTTAACATCTTAAATTTATTTAAAGTATGCACCATAGGATGGCTACGGAAATAATGTTCTGCTTTTTCCTTGCCTTCCTAGCTTGTTTGCACTCATCGTTGAACCATGGTTTCCTTATGTGTGGAACTACCGAGGACTTTGGTATACACTCATCAGCTATGGAATTCAGTTCATCAGAAAAGCATTTAATAGCATCGGAAACGTCAATAAAACTTTCAGGTGTAAGTTTTTCAGCACAGAGTGTTTCATACAAAGCCCAGTAAGCCGTTTTAAAATTTCGTCTTGATGATGGAGGAACATCAGATGGAGTTATAGCTTTTAATATAGTAGGAAAAATGGTCACTTCCTCATAGGTCATCGTGGACTGACCATTCGAATTCATTTAGTAGTTCAGAATTTGTCAATGACAAGTCGAGAGCAGAATAAGTCCCTGTACCAGGATGTAAATATGTGCTGGAACCATCATTATAAATACATAAATCATTGTCAGAACAAAAGTCCTCCAACAATTTCCCTTTAGTGTTTATATTTACACTACCCCAGAGTGGGTTGTGCCCATTTAAATCTCCCATTATAATACAGGGTTTTGGGAGTTGGTCATAGAGAGCTTGCAGATCAGTTTTGGCAAACGTTGAAGACGGCGAAATATAGAGCGAGCATAGTGTAAACGCTACATGTAAAGTAATTCTCACAGCAGCAGCCTGCATATTAGTATTTAGTGAAACAGGGCTTTGAATAACGTTTTGTCTGACTAGAACGGATGACCCACCAGTGGCTCTATCACCCGGAGGTGAAAAAGAATGATATGCATTAAAATGACGAAGGTCAAATGTATCTGTTTGTTTTAAATATGTCTCTTGGAGACATAACGCTGAAGGTGTAAAATCCTGGACTAATAGCTGTAATTCATGTAAATTAGTCCTCAGTCCTCTACAGTTCCACTGTACAATATTAGTGGAATAAACTATCTTTTGGGGGGATTTATGGGGGATCTACCCCGCACTCTCTTGGAGGGCGACAAGCTATGTGCCCTAGAATGGGCGTTTTCAGAAACGTCCATGTCCTCAAGAGACCCGTATTTATTGAACATTTGAATTTTGTTCTGTGACCCTTTAGGAGCTCTGCCACTTTGTTGTTTTGGAGCATCAGGCTTTGACTTCGGTTTACCTTTTCCAGCTTGCAGACTATCAGCTGTCGACTGAGACTTTGAGTGTGACTGAGATGATGATTTGTTATCAGAAGAAGACTTTGAAGTACTGGGAAGTGATTCTTTGGTCTGTGATGATATAGCAGGGTACACAAGCTGTGGAGAATCGCAATTTACCCAAGTCAAAGTAGTTTGGCATCCTGTGGTTGATGTTGTTTTAGAACTAGATCCCGATGATGTTTTTGTTATTGTAGCATAACTCTCTGGAAGATCAGACCTCTTTACCAGTTTTTTTGCCTCAGAAAAGGAGATATTCTGAGTAAACTTTATTCTGTTAATTGCCATTTGCTCTTTCCAAATTGGACACTGTTTCGAAGAAACACCCCTCTCCAAGCTGTTGCAGTACGTTTGACACTGAATATTGTTTTCACCTTGTGTTCTTTGTATATCCCACCGTCCTATTCTCTTCACCAGTCTGATCTTCAGGCACTTTATGACCAACTTCCCAAACCCTGTGTAATAATGGGTGATTTGAACGGTCATAACCCACTTTGGGGCGGTAATGACACTAATGCAAAAGGAAAATTACTTGAAGATTTTTTCTCAAATAACAATTTATGCCTTTTTAACGATGGTACTAAAACCTATCTACACCCTGGAACTGGCTCGTATTCCTGCTTGGACCTATCAGCTGTTGATTCCAATTTACTAAATGAATTCGAATGGTCAGTTCATGATGACCTGTGTGGTAGCGATCATTTTCCTACTGTATTAAAGTCAATTACACCATCTGATGTTCCTCCTTCTTCAAGATGGAATTTTGCTAAAGCAAACTGGGCTCGCTATGAAACTCTTTGTTCAGAAAAGCTAACACCAGATGTTTTCATTGATGTTCCCGACTCTATACAGCTCTTTTCCGATAGGCTTCACAAAATAGCTGATGAATGTTTTCCGAAATCCTCTATCATTCCCCACATACGTAAACCTTGGTTTACTGCAGACTGCAAACAAGCTAGGAAGGCACGGAAGAAGGCTAAGCAATATTTCCGTCGTCATCCAATGGTCCATAATTTGAATAAATTTAAAATACTCAATGCAAAAGCCCGGCGTACTTTTAAGCAAAACAAGCGCCAATCATGGCGAAATTATGTCTCGAAGATAAATTCACGAACGCCAATGTCAAAGGTATGGAACATGATCCAGAAAATTAAAGGTAAGGGTAGCAAATCAAGCATACACCATCTCAAATGCGGAGATGAACTGCTGACGGATAAATCTGATATCGCAAATAAACTGGGTGAAACACTTGCGAAAATTTCTTCCTCAGCTAACTATATTCCTCAATTTCAAACATACCAGAAACAGCAGGAAAAGACAATTCTCAATTTTCATTCAGATAATGGGGAAGATTATAACGAAATCTTTTCTATTCATGAGCTTCATACTGCTCTTGACCAATCCCATAATACTGCTACAGGAACTGATGGTATACATTATCAGCTCCTAAAACACTTACCAGAATCCTGTTTAGAGACACTATTGAATATTTTCGATGACATTTGGACATCAGGTAAATTTCCTCCATCCTGGCGTGATGCCATAGTTATACCTATTCCCAAACCTGGACGTGACCATACCGATCCATCAAATTATAGGCCCATTTCTTTGACTAGCTGTGTTTGCAAAACCATGGAACACATGGTCAATAACAGATTAACTTGGTACCTGGAATCTAATAATTTAATCACAAATATCCAATGTGGTTTTCGTAAAAATCGCAGTACCGTTGACCATTTAGTTCGACTGGAGTCATTTGTCAAGAATGCCTTTATCAGCAAGCAACATGCAGTGTCGATCTTTTTTCGATTTAGAAAAGGCTTATGATACCACCTGGAAGCACGGCATCTTAAAAGACTTACATGACTTTGGTTTACGGGGCCGTATGCCTCAGTTTATATCACAGTTTCTAACTGACAGGCAGTTTCAAGTCCGAGTGGATTCTACCCTGTCTAATCATTACCATCAGGATCAGGGTGTCCCGCAAGGTAGTATTTTGTCTGTCACTTTATTTAGTATCAAGATGAATAGCTTAGCTACAGTTTTAAATGATTCAGTTGATGGTTCACTTTTTGTGGATGATTTTAATATTTCTTGTTGTGGTAAAAATATGCATACTATTGAACGGCAATTGCAACTGTGCTTAAACAAAATAAACAAATGGTGTCTTGAAAACGGCTTTAAATTTTCTAAATCAAAAACCAATTGTATACATTTCTGCCGCAAATATAAACCACACAAGGACCCAGAACTCTTCTTAAATGGCACTCCCATCAAAGTTGTCAAGGAGGCCAAGTTCTTAGGTCTGATTTTCGACTCGCATTTAACTTTTCTGCCGCATATCAAATCCCTCAGAACTAAATGCCTGAAGGCACTCGATTTATTGAAGGTCGTGTCTAATTCAAAGTGGGGAGGTGATCAAGCTACCCTTCTACATCTATATAGATCACTTATCCGTTCGAAGCTTGATTATGGCTCAATTGTATATGGTGGAGCCTGCAATAGCAACTTAAAATTATTAGATTCAGTGAGAGTGAGTTAATATTTAACGTCACATCGGCAATATCTCAGCCATATCGTGACGAGAACATTCAATACTAACATGAAATATATGTCTATTATAAAATCTGTCAGCGAAGGACAGTAAAACAACTAGGATATCACAGATTATAACATAAAACTAGTAACTATACCTAAAACAATTTATCTATACAGGACAATACAATGTAAAAATGGGCTATAGATTGATTATACAACTGAACGTATGTCACCATACTAGGGACCATGGGGACTTACAGTACTTTTGCTACCTGCATGGACCCTAGCTGGATTTACATCATTCCCTCAGCTGTCAGCAATTTGTGAAATCTAGCCATACAATAAAAAGACATTTATTCTACGATTAAAAACCTGGAAATTTAGAATTTACTTTCACTGTTTGTGGACTTACGTACCCTCTCAGGAGGACAATAATTTTACAATACTTCAACCCCCTTTGAAAGTACAGCCACTAACAACCAAGAATTAAAATACATCTATTTACAGAACATGTTATTCAAAATTCAATCAAAAAATCAATTTCTTTTAAAAAACCTATAATTAAATGAGAATTAATGTTTGTAAAAAGATCCTTGACAGTTTTGACATTGAAATATTTATCCCTTGTGATGGAGAATTCAACACAGTCAAGCAGAATATGCTTGACCGTGACTCTCTCATCACAAGGGATACAAAATGGAGGATCCTCACCTTTTAAAAGATATGAATGAGTATATCTAGTATGGCCAATACGACATCGTCGTAAAATAACCTCTTCAAATCTGGACTGACAACCCAAGTGGGTATAACCAATGTAAGGTTTTATCTCATGTAATTTATTTATACCCACTTGGGTGTCCCACTTCTTCTGCATCAGATCACGGATATAAGATCTAATGCTCGCTTTGTAATCACTGTAAGGAATAAGCAATGCTGTCACAGATTTGTTGAGTGCTGCCTTAGCAGCAAGGTCAGCCAATGTGTTACCAGAGATCCCTACATGGCTGGGTAACCAACAGAAGACGATGTCGTATTGGCCAGTTGCAAGATCATTATACAATTCAATAATTTCAATTAAAAGTGGATGTTTGCAAGAAATGTTTTTAATAGCCTGAAGGCAAGAAAGAGACTCGGAATAGATTATATACTGTTTACGTTTAGGGTGTCTTTGAATATATTTGAGAGCTGTTAATATGGCGTTAGCTTCTGCTGTAAGAATAGAACTATTATCTGGTAATCTAGAAGATATTGTTCTGGATCCAATGACAGATTATATACTGTTTACGTTTAGGGTGTCTTTGAATATATTTGAGAGCTGTTAATATGGCGTTAGCTTCTGCTGTAAGAATAGAACTATTATCTGGTAATCTAGAAGATATTGTTCTGGATCCAATGACAGTGGCACAAGCAACTGCGCCACCGTCCTTGGATCCATCTGTAAATAAGGGTTTGTAATTCCTATATTTATGTTTTAATTGATGATAGTCTTGTTTATATTGTAAGTCATTTGTTTCTGATTTTTTAAATGATGTTAATGTTAGGTCCACTTGTGGCCTAACCAATTGCCAAGAAGAAGGAAAGGCGATATACTTTCCAGCTCAATGCCGGCAGAAGAAATAAATGGTTTAATTCTGTGCCCAAGAGGTGGAACAAGAGAAGGTTTTTTGTTATACAAATCCTCATAAAGGGGATTGAACACACAGTTAAAGGCAGGGTTAGATTCATTAGAATATAATTTAGTAATGTATTGTAAAGACAATTTTATACGACGTTGTGAAAGAGATGGTTCATCGGCCTCAACGTAGAGACTATCAATAGGTGAAGTTTCTGAAAGACCCAAGACAAAGTCTTAAGCCTTGATGGTGGACAAAATCAAGAAGTTTAAGGTTGCTTTTGCAGGCTCCACCATATACGATGGAGCCATAATCGAGATTCGAACGCACGAGTGATCGATATAGATGTAAGATGGTTGCTTGATCCCCTCCCCACTTTGAGTTGGAAACAACTTTCAACAAGTCAAGAGCCTTCAGGCATTTAGTTTTAAGGGACTTAATATGAGGTAGAAATGTTAAGTGGGAGTCAAAGATTAGTCCCAAGAACTTGGCCTCCTTTACAACTTTGATGGGAGTGTCATCTAGAGATAGTTCAGGGTCCTTATGTGGTTTATATTTTCTGCAGAAATGTATACAATTAGTTTTTGATGTAGAAAATTTAAAGCCGTTTACAAGACACCATTTATTTATTTTGTTTAAACACAACTGCAGTTGCCGTTCAATAGTATGCATGTTTTTCCCACGACAAGAACTATTAAAATCATCCACAAAAAACGATCCATCAATTGAATCGTTTAAAACTTTTGATAAACTATTTATCTTTATGCTAAAAAGTGCAACAGACAAAATACTGCCTTGTGGAACACCCTGATCCTGGTTGTAATGATCAGACAGGGTAGAACCCACTCGAACTTGAAACTGTCTATCATTTAAAAAGTTGGCTATAAATTGAGGTAAACGACCTCGCAAACCGAAGTCATGTAAATCTCTTAAAATACCATATTTCCAGGTTGTGTCATATGCTTTTTCTAGATCAAAAAAGATAGACACAGCATGTTGTTTATTAATTAGTGCATTTTTAACAAATGATTCTAAACGCACTGAGTGATCAACAGTACTTCTGTTTTTGAGAAAACCACACTGTATATCAGTTATAAGGTTATTTGTTTCCAAGTACCAAACTAGTCGATTATTTATCATGCGTTCCATGGTCTTGCAAACACAACTAGTTAATGAAATCGGACGATAATTGGATGGATCCGTATGGTCACGTCCAGGTTTAGGTATTGGTACTACTATGGCGTCACGCCATGAAGGAGGAAAGTTACCCGATGTCCAAATACCATCAAAAATATTTAGGAGAGTTACCAGACAGGATTCTGGTAAATGTTTCAGGAGTTGATAATGTATGTTATCAGCTCCTGAAGCAGTATCATGAGCTTGATCAAGTGCAGTATGGAGTTCATGAATAGAAAACGTTTCATTATAATCTTCCCCATTATCAGAATTGAAATTAATAGTTTTCTTTTCTTGTTGTTTTAGATATTGATAGAATTTTGGTACGTAATTTGAAGAGGAAGAATGTTTCAGGGCCAGGGTTTCACCCAGTTTATTAGCAATATCTGATTTATCAGTAAGTAATTGATCTCCATGTTTAAGATGATGGACACTAGATTTAGTACCTTTACCTTTGATTTTCTGGACCATGTTCCATACCTTGGACATGGGTGTCCGAGAATTAATTTTGGATACATAATGTAGCCAAGATTGGCGTTTGTTCTGTTTAAAAGTACGCCGTGCTTTAGCATTTAACATCTTAAATTTATTTAAAGTATGCACCATAGGATGGCTACGGAAATAATGTTCTGCTTTTTCCTTGCCTTCCTAGCTTGTTTGCACTCATCGTTGAACCATGGTTTCCTTATGTGTGGAACTACCGAGGACTTTGGTATACACTCATCAGCTATGGAATTCAGTTCATCAGAAAAGCATTTAATAGCATCGGAAACGTCAATAAAACTTTCAGGTGTAAGTTTTTCAGCACAGAGTGTTTCATACAAAGCCCAGTAAGCCGTTTTAAAATTTCGTCTTGATGATGGAGGAACATCAGATGGAGTTATAGCTTTTAATATAGTAGGAAAAATGGTCACTTCCTCATAGGTCATCGTGGACTGACCATTCGAATTCATTTAGTAGTTCAGAATTTGTCAATGACAAGTCGAGAGCAGAATAAGTCCCTGTACCAGGATGTAAATATGTGCTGGAACCATCATTATAAATACATAAATCATTGTCAGAACAAAAGTCCTCCAACAATTTCCCTTTAGTGTTTATATTTACACTACCCCAGAGTGGGTTGTGCCCATTTAAATCTCCCATTATAATACAGGGTTTTGGGAGTTGGTCATAGAGAGCTTGCAGATCAGTTTTGGCAAACGTTGAAGACGGCGAAATATAGAGCGAGCATAGTGTAAACGCTACATGTAAAGTAATTCTCACAGCAGCAGCCTGCATATTAGTATTTAGTGAAACAGGGCTTTGAATAACGTTTTGTCTGACTAGAACGGATGACCCACCAGTGGCTCTATCACCCGGAGGTGAAAAAGAATGATATGCATTAAAATGACGAAGGTCAAATGTATCTGTTTGTTTTAAATATGTCTCTTGGAGACATATCGCTGAAGGTGTAAAATCCTGGACTAATAGCTGTAATTCATGTAAATTAGTCCTCAGTCCTCTACAGTTCCACTGTACAATATTAGTGGAATAAACTATCTTTTGGGGGGATTTATGGGGGATCTACCCCGCACTCTCTTGGAGGGCGACAAGCTATGTGCCCTAGAATGGGCGTTTTCAGAAACGTCCATGTCCTCAAGAGACCCGTATTTATTGAACATTTGAATTTTGTTCTGTGACCCTTTAGGAGCTCTGCCACTTTGTTGTTTTGGAGCATCAGGCTTTGACTTCGGTTTACCTTTTCCAGCTTGCAGACTATCAGCTGTCGACTGAGACTTTGAGTGTGACTGAGATGATGATTTGTTATCAGAAGAAGACTTTGAAGTACTGGGAAGTGATTCTTTGGTCTGTGATGATATAGCAGGGTACACAAGCTGTGGAGAATCGCAATTTACCCAAGTCAAAGTAGTTTGGCATCCTGTGGTTGATGTTGTTTTAGAACTAGATCCCGATGATGTTTTTGTTATTGTAGCATAACTCTCTGGAAGATCAGACCTCTTTACCAGTTTTTTTGCCTCAGAAAAGGAGATATTCTGAGTAAACTTTATTCTGTTAATTGCCATTTGCTCTTTCCAAATTGGACACTGTTTCGAAGAAACACCCCTCTCCAAGCTGTTGCAGTACGTTTGACACTGAATATTGTTTTCACCTTGTGTTCTTTGTATATCCCACCGTCCTATTCTCTTCACCAGTCTGATCTTCAGGCACTTTATGACCAACTTCCCAAACCCTGTGTAATAATGGGTGATTTGAACGGTCATAACCCACTTTGGGGCGGTAATGACACTAATGCAAAAGGAAAATTACTTGAAGATTTTTTCTCAAATAACAATTTATGCCTTTTTAACGATGGTACTAAAACCTATCTACACCCTGGAACTGGCTCGTATTCCTGCTTGGACCTATCAGCTGTTGATTCCAATTTACTAAATGAATTCGAATGGTCAGTTCATGATGACCTGTGTGGTAGCGATCATTTTCCTACTGTATTAAAGTCAATTACACCATCTGATGTTCCTCCTTCTTCAAGATGGAATTTTGCTAAAGCAAACTGGGCTCGCTATGAAACTCTTTGTTCAGAAAAGCTAACACCAGATGTTTTCATTGATGTTCCCGACTCTATACAGCTCTTTTCCGATAGGCTTCACAAAATAGCTGATGAATGTTTTCCGAAATCCTCTATCATTCCCCACATACGTAAACCTTGGTTTACTGCAGACTGCAAACAAGCTAGGAAGGCACGGAAGAAGGCTAAGCAATATTTCCGTCGTCATCCAATGGTCCATAATTTGAATAAATTTAAAATACTCAATGCAAAAGCCCGGCGTACTTTTAAGCAAAACAAGCGCCAATCATGGCGAAATTATGTCTCGAAGATAAATTCACGAACGCCAATGTCAAAGGTATGGAACATGATCCAGAAAATTAAAGGTAAGGGTAGCAAATCAAGCATACACCATCTCAAATGCGGAGATGAACTGCTGACGGATAAATCTGATATCGCAAATAAACTGGGTGAAACACTTGCGAAAATTTCTTCCTCAGCTAACTATATTCCTCAATTTCAAACATACCAGAAACAGCAGGAAAAGACAATTCTCAATTTTCATTCAGATAATGGGGAAGATTATAACGAAATCTTTTCTATTCATGAGCTTCATACTGCTCTTGACCAATCCCATAATACTGCTACAGGAACTGATGGTATACATTATCAGCTCCTAAAACACTTACCAGAATCCTGTTTAGAGACACTATTGAATATTTTCGATGACATTTGGACATCAGGTAAATTTCCTCCATCCTGGCGTGATGCCATAGTTATACCTATTCCCAAACCTGGACGTGACCATACCGATCCATCAAATTATAGGCCCATTTCTTTGACTAGCTGTGTTTGCAAAACCATGGAACACATGGTCAATAACAGATTAACTTGGTACCTGGAATCTAATAATTTAATCACAAATATCCAATGTGGTTTTCGTAAAAATCGCAGTACCGTTGACCATTTAGTTCGACTGGAGTCATTTGTCAAGAATGCCTTTATCAGCAAGCAACATGCAGTGTCGATCTTTTTTCGATTTAGAAAAGGCTTATGATACCACCTGGAAGCACGGCATCTTAAAAGACTTACATGACTTTGGTTTACGGGGCCGTATGCCTCAGTTTATATCACAGTTTCTAACTGACAGGCAGTTTCAAGTCCGAGTGGATTCTACCCTGTCTAATCATTACCATCAGGATCAGGGTGTCCCGCAAGGTAGTATTTTGTCTGTCACTTTATTTAGTATCAAGATGAATAGCTTAGCTACAGTTTTAAATGATTCAGTTGATGGTTCACTTTTTGTGGATGATTTTAATATTTCTTGTTGTGGTAAAAATATGCATACTATTGAACGGCAATTGCAACTGTGCTTAAACAAAATAAACAAATGGTGTCTTGAAAACGGCTTTAAATTTTCTAAATCAAAAACCAATTGTATACATTTCTGCCGCAAATATAAACCACACAAGGACCCAGAACTCTTCTTAAATGGCACTCCCATCAAAGTTGTCAAGGAGGCCAAGTTCTTAGGTCTGATTTTCGACTCGCATTTAACTTTTCTGCCGCATATCAAATCCCTCAGAACTAAATGCCTGAAGGCACTCGATTTATTGAAGGTCGTGTCTAATTCAAAGTGGGGAGGTGATCAAGCTACCCTTCTACATCTATATAGATCACTTATCCGTTCGAAGCTTGATTATGGCTCAATTGTATATGGTGGAGCCTGCAATAGCAACTTAAAATTATTAGATTCAGTGAGAGTGAGTTAATATTTAACGTCACATCGGCAATATCTCAGCCATATCGTGACGAGAACATTCAATACTAACATGAAATATATGTCTATTATAAAATCTGTCAGCGAAGGACAGTAAAACAACTAGGATATCACAGATTATAACATAAAACTAGTAACTATACCTAAAACAATTTATCTATACAGGACAATACAATGTAAAAATGGGCTATAGATTGATTATACAACTGAACGTATGTCACCATACTAGGGACCATGGGGACTTACAGTACTTTTGCTACCTGCATGGACCCTAGCTGGATTTACATCATTCCCTCAGCTGTCAGCAATTTGTGAAATCTAGCCATACAATAAAAAGACATTTATTCTACGATTAAAAACCTGGAAATTTAGAATTTACTTTCACTGTTTGTGGACTTACGTACCCTCTCAGGAGGACAATAATTTTACAATACTTCAACCCCCTTTGAAAGTACAGCCACTAACAATTCTAAGTTACAAATCTAAACAACCAAGAATTAAAATACATCTATTTACAGAACATGTTATTCAAAATTCAATCAAAAAATCAATTTCTTTTAAAAAACCTATAATTAAATGAGAATTAATGTTTGTAAAAAGATCCTTGACAGTTTTGACATTGAAATATTTATCCCTTGTGATGGAGAATTCAACACAGTCAAGCAGAATATGCTTGACCGTGACTCTCTCATCACAAGGGATACAAAATGGAGGATCCTCACCTTTTAAAAGATATGAATGAGTATATCTAGTATGGCCAATACGACATCGTCGTAAAATAACCTCTTCAAATCTGGACTGACAACCCAAGTGGGTATAACCAATGTAAGGTTTTATCTCATGTAATTTATTTATACCCACTTGGGTGTCCCACTTCTTCTGCATCAGATCACGGATATAAGATCTAATGCTCGCTTTGTAATCACTGTAAGGAATAAGCAATGCTGTCACAGATTTGTTGAGTGCTGCCTTAGCAGCAAGGTCAGCCAATGTGTTACCAGAGATCCCTACATGGCTGGGTAACCAACAGAAGACGATGTCGTATTGGCCAGTTGCAAGATCATTATACAATTCAATAATTTCAATTAAAAGTGGATGTTTGCAAGAAATGTTTTTAATAGCCTGAAGGCAAGAAAGAGACTCGGAATAGATTATATACTGTTTACGTTTAGGGTGTCTTTGAATATATTTGAGAGCTGTTAATATGGCGTTAGCTTCTGCTGTAAGAATAGAACTATTATCTGGTAATCTAGAAGATATTGTTCTGGATCCAATGACAGTGGCACAAGCAACTGCGCCACCGTCCTTGGATCCATCTGTAAATAAGGGTTTGTAATTCCTATATTTATGTTTTAATTGATGATAGTCTTGTTTATATTGTAAGTCATTTGTTTCTGATTTTTTAAATGATGTTAATGTTAGGTCCACTTGTGGCTTAACCAATTGCCAAGGAGGAGAAGAAAGAAGACGGAAAGGCGATATACTTTCCAGCTCAATGCCGGCAGAAGAAATAAATGGTTTAATTCTGTGCCCAAGAGGTGGAACAAGAGAAGGTTTTTTGTTATACAAATCATCATAAAGGGGATTGAACACACAGTTAAAGGCAGGGTTAGATTCATTAGAATATAATTTAGTAATGTATTGTAAAGACAATTTTATACGACGTTGTGAAAGAGATGGTTCATCGGCCTCAACGTAGAGACTATCAATAGGTGAAGTTTCTGAAAGACCCAAGACAAAGTCTTAAGCCTTGATGGTGGACAAAATCAAGAAGTTTAAGGTTGCTTTTGCAGGCTCCACCATATACGATGGAGCCATAATCGAGATTCGAACGCACGAGTGATCGATATAGATGTAAGATGGTTGCTTGATCCCCTCCCCACTTTTAGTTGGAAACAACTTTCAACAAGTCAAGAGCCTTCAGGCATTTAGTTTTAAGGGACTTAATATGAGGTAGAAATGTTAAGTGGGAGTCAAAGATTAGTCCCAAGAACTTGGCCTCCTTTACAACTTTGATGGGAGTGTCATCTAGAGATAGTTCAGGGTCCTTATGTGGTTTATATTTTCTGCAGAAATGTATACAATTAGTTTTTGATGTAGAAAATTTAAAGCCGTTTTCAAGACACCATTTATTTATTTTATTTAAACACAACTGCAGTTGCCGTTCAATAGTATGCATGTTTTTCCCACGACAAGAACTATTAAAATCATCCACAAAAAACGATCCATCAATTGATTCGTTTAAAACTTTTGATAAACTATTTATCTTTATGCTAAAAAGTGCAACAGACAAAATACTGCCTTGTGGAACACCCTGATCCTGGTTGTAATGATCAGACAGGGTAGAACCCACTCGAACTTGAAACTGTCTATCATTTAAAAAGTTGGCTATAAATTGAGGTAAACGACCTCGCAAACCGAAGTCATGTAAATCTCTTAAAATACCATATTTCCAGGTTGTGTCATATGCTTTTTCTAGATCAAAAAAGATAGACACAGCATGTTGTTTATTAATTAGTGCATTTTTAACAAATGATTCTAAACGCACTGAGTGATCAACAGTACTTCTGTTTTTGAGGAAACCACACTGTATATCAGTTATAAGGTTATTTGTTTCCAAGTACCAAACTAGTCGATTATTTATCATGCGTTCCATGGTCTTGCAAACACAACTAGTTAATGAAATCGGACGATAATTGGATGGATCCGTATGGTCACGTCCAGGTTTAGGTATTGGTACTACTATGGCGTCACGCCATGAAGGAGGAAAGTTACCCGATGTCCAAATACCATCAAAAATATTTAGGAGAGTTACCAGACAGGATTCTGGTAAATGTTTCAGGAGTTGATAATGTATGTTATCAGCTCCTGAAGCAGTATCATGAGCTTGATCAAGTGCAGTATGGAGTTCATGAATAGAAAACGTTTCATTATAATCTTCCCCATTATCAGAATTGAAATTAATAGTTTTCTTTTCTTGTTGTTTTAGATATTGCTAGAATTTTGGTACATAATTTGAAGAGGAAGAATGTTTAGCCAGGGTTTCACCCAGTTTATTACCTTTGATTTTCTGGACCATGTTCCATACCTTGGACATGGGTGTCCGAGAATTAATTTTGGATACATAATGTTGCCAAGATTGGCGTTTGTTCTGTTTAAAAGTACGCCGTGCTTTAGCATTTAAAATCTTAAATTTATTTAAAGTATGCACCATAGGATGGCGACGGAAATAATGTTCTGCTTTTTCCTTGCCTTCCTAGCTTGTTTGCACTCATCGTTGAACCATGGTTTCCTTATGTGTGGAACTACCGAGGACTTTGGTATACACTCATCAGCTATGGAATTCAGTTCATCAGAAAAGCATTTAATAGCATCGGAAACGTCAATAAAACTTTCAGGTGTAAGTTTTTCAGCACACAGTGTTTCATACAAAGCCCAGTAAGCCTTTTTAAAATTTCGTCTTGATGATGGAGGAACATCAGATGGAGTTATAGCTTTTAATATAGTAGGAAAATGGTCACTTCCTCATAGGTCATCGTGGACTGACCATTCGAATTCATTTAGTAGTTCAGAATTTGTCAATGACAAGTCGAGAGCAGAATAAGTCCCTGTACCAGGATGTAAATATGTGCTGGAACCATCATTATAAATACATAAATCATTGTCAGAACAAAAGTCCTCCAACAATTTCCCTTTAGTGTTTATATTTACACTACCCCAGAGTGGGTTGTGCCCATTTAAATCTCCCATTATAATACAGGGTTTTGGGAGTTGGTCATAGAGAGCTTGCAGATCAGTTTTGGCAAACGTTGAAGACGGCGAAATATAGAGCGAGCATAGTGTAAACGCTACATGTAAAGTAATTCTCACAGCAGCAGCCTGCATATTAGTATTTAGTGAAACAGGGCTTTGAATAACGTTTTGTCTGACTAGAACGGATGACCCACCAGTGGCTCTATCACCCGGAGGTGAAAAAGAATGATATGCATTAAAATGACGAAGGTCAAATGTATCTGTTTGTTTTAAATATGTCTCTTGGAGACATATCGCTGAAGGTGTAAAATCCTGGACTAATAGCTGTAATCCATGTAAATTAGTCCTCAGTCCTCTACAGTTCCACTGTACAATATTAGTGGAATAAACTATCTTTTGGGGGGATTTATGGGGGATCTACCCCGCACTCTCTTGGAGGGCGACAAGCTATGTGCCCTAGAATGGGCGTTTTCAGAAACGTCCATGTCCTCAAGAGACCCGTATTTATTGAACATTTGAATTTTGTTCTGTGACCCTTTAGGAGCTCTGCCACTTTGTTGTTTTGGAGCATCAGGCTTTGACTTCGGTTTACCTTTTCCAGCTTGCAGACTATCAGCTGTCGATTGAGACTTTGAGTGTGACTGAGATGATGATTTGTTATCAGAAGAAGACTTTGAAGTACTGGGAAGTGATTCTTTGGTCTGTGATGATATGGCAGGGTACAAAAGCTCGCAATTTACCCAAGTCAAAGTAGTTTGGCATCCTGTGGTTGATGTTGTTTTAGAACTAGATCCCGATGATGTTTTTGTTATTGTAGCATAACTCTCTGGAAGATCAGACCTCTTTACCAGTTTTTTTGCCTCAGAAAAGGAGATATTCTGAGTAAACTTTATTCTGTTAATTGCCATTTGCTCTTTCCAAATTGGACACTGTTTCGAAGAAGATGAGTGATCGCCTGAGCAGTTGGTGCATTTTTTAAAATCACTGTCACAATCTTCTGTTGTGTGTGTCTTCTCACCACAGTGAGCACACACAACAGACAATGTACAGGTAGATACACCGTGTCCGTATTTCTGGCATTTAAAACACCTGAGCGGGTTGGGAATGTACGTATCAACTGGAATGTTACAGTAGCCTGCCTTCACTGATTTGGGTGCATTTGGAGACGAAAAAGTAAACAGGTACGTATTCGTTTTGATGGTTTCATTGTTTCTCCGCGTTGAAAAGCGCTTGACATAGAGCACACCTTGATCCTTCATTTCAGATCCTATATCAAGTTCCGACATATCATCCAACAATCGATCACGATCTCTCACAATACCTTTACTTGTATTCAAGGTCTTGTGAGCAGAGACCGTGACCGGAATGCCCACGAAAGATTTCATGTTCATCAGGTTCGTTGCTTGTTGTTTTTTCTCACATTCAACTAGCAGCGCACCCGAACGCAAGCGTCTAATGTTTTTCACCTCCCCTGCAATACCCTGAATACCCTTGGACACAGCAAAGGGGTTCAGTTTTAACGGTGTCTTGTCAGGTGTCTCAATCACAATGAAACGTGGCCAATATTCAATCGATGCAGATGGTCTCAGGTCAGTATCAACAGGGTCAATATCAAGTGGACGTTTTGTTCATCATCCGAGCTCCCCACCCACCACGGAGTATCACAAGGACAATGCTAAGGCAAGCGGGCCTCCAGCTTGCAGCACCAAGGATACCCGGATGATATACTCCAGCAGAAGAATTAAAAGATTAATAATTCTACCAGATTGGCCCATGAGCCACCGCCTTCTGGCATAGGACTCTAGGCAAAATACAGAACAACATATTTCAAATTCAAAAATGTTTTAGATTATAAAGTCAAGTCCAAATTTACAGCAATTCCAAATGGTATATGTGCATTGATAAATATAATAATACCCCATGCACAGGGCTTGGCATGACCAGCCGATTGGTCGAACCGGGCCCACTTGACCACCCGTCTAGGCGAAGTCAGGGCCAAAGTGGTGTATTGAGCAACAGGAACACGGTTGCAAGCTCCTATTGCCCTCAACCACCAGGATCCCTTCCTCCGCCGACACAGGGCTGCAACCCATGGCAAACGGGTTGGTGGACCAAATATCCCCCCGGCTCCACTACGGGGGTGTCGGCGAGCTCCTGGCATTACCCAGCACCCACCACGAGGAGGTGGCTCGCCACGGGTGCCATTAGATTCAGTCCATCATCAAGGTCTAAGACTTTGTCTTGGCTCCTTTCGTACTTCACCTGTTGACAGCCTGTATGTCGAGGCTGATGAACCATCTCTTGAGCAGCGCGGTATAAAATTAGCCTTACAGTATATAACAAAACTACATTCCAATGAGTCAAACCCTGCATATAACTGTGTTTTCAATCCTCTGTATGAGGATTTATACAATAAGAAATCTCTTGTTCCACCTGTTGGTTTAAGTGAGTGAGTGAGTGAGTTAATATTTAACGTCACATCGGCAGTATTGCAGCCATATCGTGACGAGAGCATTCTTATGAAAGGAATCTATGTATATGAGAAAAATCTGTCAACGAAGGACAGTAAAACAACTAGAATATCACAATAAGAAATAAAACTAGCGTGAAAAGTTAAAACTTATATCCCTATTCAGACAATACAAGATAAAAACAGGCTATATGGATCACCAACAACTGAAGGTAGATCACCACACTAGGGGCCATGGGGACTTACAGTACTTCTGCTACCTGCATGGTCCCTAGCTGGGTTTACATCATCCTCTCAGCTGCTGGTGATTGTTTGCAAGATTAGCCACAAATTAAAATGACAGAAATACTACGGCTAAGAAAAAATGGAAGATCAAATTTGACTTCAAATGTTTTGGGACTTACATACCCTCTCAGGAGGACAATAATGTTACAGTGCTTTAACCCCCCTCGAGGATACAGCCACTAACACTCTAAGTTACGAATTCACACTTCCAAGCATAAAATATTTATCTATTTACAATTCATTCAGCAAATCTAATTCTTTTAAAACTGAAATAATTAAATGAGAGCTAACATAATTAAAAAGATCCTTCAAAGTTTGTGAATTAAAATATTTATCCCTTGTGATGGAATATTCAACACAGTCAAGCAGGACATGTTTGACTGTGATTCTTTCATCACAAGGGATACAAAATGGAGGATCTTCACCTTTTAATAGATAACCGTGAGTATACCTCGTATGGCCAATGCGACATCGTCGAATAATGACCTCCTCAAATCTGGACTGACAACCCAAGTAAGTATAACCGATATAAGGTTTTATTTCATGTAATTTATTTATACCTACTTGAGTGTCCTACTTCTTCTGCATCAGATCACGGATATAAGATCTTATTGTAGCTTTATAATCTGAGTATGGAATAAGAAGTGGTGTAACGGATTTGTTGAGTGCTGCCTTGGCAGCAAGATCGGCCATTGTGTTACCAGAAATGCCAACGTGACTAGCTAGGTAACCAACAAAGGACGATGTCGCACTGGCCAGTAGCAAGATTTTTGTACAGTTCAATAATTTCTATTAAAAGTGGATGTTTACAAGAAATATTTTTAATAGCCTGAAGGCAAGAAAGAGAGTCGGAATAGATTATATACTGTTTATGTTTAGGGTGTCTTTGTATGTATTTGAGAGCCGTTAGTATGGCGTTAGCTTCTGCTGTAAAAATAGAGCTATTATTTGGTAATCTAAAAGATACTGTTCTGGATCCAATGACAGTGGCACAAGCCACTGCTCCACCGTCCTTGGACCCATCTGTAAATAAGGGTTTATAATTGCTATATTTATGTTTCAATTGATTATATTCTTGTTTATACTGTAATTCATTCGTTTCTGATTTTTTAAATATAGTTAATGTTAGGTCCACTTGTGGCCTAACCATCTGCCAAGGAGGAGAAGAAAGAAGACTTGAGGGAGCTATATTTTCCAGCTCAATGCCGGCTGAAGAAAGAAAGGGTTTAATTCTGAGCCCAAGAGGTGGAACAAGAGAAGACTTCTTGTCGTACAAATCCTCATACAGTGGATTGAACACACAGTTATATGCAGGGTTAGATTCATTAGAGTGTAATTTAGTAATGTATTGTAAGGATAATTTAATACGGCGTTGTGTAAGAGAAGGTTCATCAGCCTCAACGTAGAGACTGTCAACAGGTGAGGGTCTGAAGGACCCAAGACAAAGTCTTAGACCTTGGTGGTGGATAGAATCAAGAAGTTTTAGGTTGCTTTTACATGCTTCACCATATGCGATGGAGCCATAATCAAGTTTAGACCGTACTAATGATCTGTATAAGTGAAGGAGGGTAGCTTGATCCCCTCCCCACTTTGAATTTGAAACCACTTTTAACAAATCTAGTGCCTTCAGGCATTTAGCTTTAAGGGATTTAATATGCGGTAAGAATGTTAAATGAGAGTCGAAAATTAAACCCAGGAACTTGGCCTCCTTTACAACTTTGATAGGGGTGCCATTTAAAGATAATTCTGGGTCCTTATGCAGCTTATATTTTCTACAAAAATGTATACAATTAGTTTTTGATTTAGAAAATTTAAAGCCGTTTTCAAGACACCATTTATTTATTTTATTTAAACACAACTGTAGTTGCCGTTCAATAGTATGCATATTTTTACCACGACAAGAAATATTAAAATCATCCACAAAAAGTGATCCGTCAATCGAATCGTTTAAAACCTTGGATAAACTGTTGATCGTAATACTAAATAAAGTGACAGACAAAATACTGCCTTGTGGAACACCCTGATCCTGATTATAATGGTCAGACAGGGTAGAACCCACTCGGACTTGAAATTGTCTGTCTTGTAAAAACTGTGATATAAAATGAGGCAAACGCCCTCTCAAACCAAGATCATGTAGATCCTTCAAAATGCCATGCTTCCAGGTAGTATCATATGCTTTCTCAAGATCAAAGAAAATTGATACAGCATGTTGCTTATTGACTATAGCATTTTTAACAAAGGATTCTAAACGTACCAAATGATCAATGGTGCTACGGTTTTTCCTGAAACCACATTGAATATTTGTGATAAGGTTATTGGTTTCAAGATACCATGTTAATCTATTGTTTACCATCCGTTCCATGGTTTTGCAGACACAACTCGTTAATGAGATTCGTCTGTAGTTAGACGGATCAGAATGATCCCGGCCAGGCTTAGGAATGGGAACTACAATGGCATTACGCCAGGAATGTGGGAAATTCCCCGAAGTCCATATGGTATCAAATACATATAGCAGCGTTTCTAAACACGACTGGGGCAAATGCTTCAAGAGCTGGTAGTGGATATCATCAGCTCCTGTTGCTGTATCATGAGCCTGCTCAAGGGCGGTATGGAGCTCATGTAGTGAAAATAATTCGTTATAATCTTCACCATTGTGTGAGGTAAAATTGATTTTCATCTTTTCCTGTTGTTTCTGAAGTCTTTGAAACTCAGGAATATAATTTGATGAAGATGAATGTTGGGCTAAAGTTTCACCAAGTTTATTTGCAATGTCAGTTTTATCAGTTAAAAGACTATCACCATCCTTCAGATGGTGAACTGTAGATTTAGAACCTTTGCCCTTAATCCTTTGCACCATATTCCACACCTTGGACATAGGTGTACGTGAGTTTATTTTGGAAATATAGTTCCTCCAAGACTGACGCTTATTCTGTTTGAAGGCGCGTCGAGCCTTGGCATTTGATATTTTAACACTGTCTAAATTATGGACTGTAGGATGTTTGCGGAAATATTTTTCTGCTTTCTTCCTAAGCTTTCTGGCCTGTTTACATTCATTATTAAACCATGGTTTACGAATATGTGGAATTGCAGTGGACTTTGGTATAGCTTGGTCAGCAATGGTGTTTAGTATAGTCTGGTTCATAATTATTGAGAATTTTTCTTCTTACTTTGAGCTATCCTAACACCTCAACTGATTCACTGATACTTAAAACTAAGTAATGGTATAAGGGAGGTAACTCATCTTCGCCTACTGGGTATAGTACAATTAGAGTTACCTCCCCTGAATTTGTAGCAGACGTCATTTTCCTCAGCACTGTCAACAATGTCTGCTGAAGATAAAAGAAGGTTGATTTTTGAGTTGTGTAATCAAGGAATTGATGATGTAAATACATTGGCAGAGAGAACAGGAACTCCTCTTTCTACTGTGTATAGGATTAGGAAGAATTTTAAAGAGGGAAAGGATTTGGAACACCAGAAAGGAGCAGGGAGACCCAGAAAATTGGACTTCTCAGATCGCGTCCGGCTGGGAATTCTAGCGTCTAAAAAGCAAAGAGCAAGCATCTCCAACATCAGGTATGAAATGATAGAAAGGGGATCAACAGTTGTATCAAAATCTACAGTTAGAAGAAATTTGATTGATCTTAGATGGGAGAAAAAGACTGGAATTCCTTCTCCTCTCATGAAACAAGAACATAAAGACAGGCGTGTTGAGTGGTGTTTGGCACATGAAAACTTTGACTGGGAAAATGTGATTTTTACTGATGAAAGCTCAGTATGGGTATATCCCAATAATGTGAAAATATGGACAAAGTCTGCGTCAGCACCGTTGTATCGACGACCTAAATACAGCCCAAAGTTTCATGTATGGGGAGGGATATCCTTATTAGGAACGACCCCGCTGTGTGTGTTTGAGGGAAATCTGACAAGTCAACGCTACACTAACATATTAGATAATTTTCTCCTTCCAAGTGCACATGTGTTTTATGGAAATGACTGGATTTTGCAGCAAGATAATGATCCTAAACACACCGCAAAACATGCCAAGCAGTGGTTTCAGGAGAAAAATGTGACTGCATTACCATTTCCTGCATATAGTCCTGACTTAAATCCCATTGAGAACATTTGGGGGATGATGAAGGAATGTGTGAATCTAAAGGGGTTGACAAAAATTGAAGACATGAAGAGAGAAGTGGTCCGATACTGGGACAGCATAACTCACGAGACACTAACCTCTCTGATAGGAAGTATGCCTACCCGTCTTAGACTGTGCCGTGAAGCTCAAGGAGACTTGATAAAATATTAAAATTGTTACCTACACAACATGAAAAGGTCAGTTCACTTTTACAATACATTCAATTTTATCTGATTTGTTCTCGTTTAATAATATGAAATGCTTTAGCTATTCTCAATAAGTTTGAACCATACTGTATATCTGAAAATAACTGTATAGGATCTTCGCTGTTCGCTAAGACATCATGTTTTAAGTGATCAGCACATAGAGTCTTATATAATGACCAATCAGCCTTGGCAAAGTTCCGTCGTGATATAGGTGGATCATCACCTGGGCTGATCGTTTTGAGAATGGTGGGGAAATGATCACTCCCACATAGGTCATCGTGGACCATGTAATGTTATGGGCCCAGTGAAATATGGGAGACAACTCCTGTAGCCTTGAGTGACACAAGCCAACAGGAAGTAGCCAGTTATCTTCCCTTAGATCCAGGCAGTATGGATTACCTCCCTTAGTAATGGCCGATTAAAAACATGTGATCTGAGCCAATGTGTTTGTCATCCAGGAACATCAGCGTGTACAGAATACAACATGGTGTCAGAATAGCGGAAAAAGCAAGTTCCATGCCTGCAGCCCATTCTACAAGTGTCATTTCATTCTGAAGGCTGATTTCTACTCGGAATAGACTGTTTTGTGGACAATAGTGTGAACAAGCTCCAACCAGCATGGCTACCTCACAAGTAAATCCCTGCATTGACTGGAGCGCCAAAAATCTCCCAGAAGAGTGGAAGAAGTTTAAGCAACATGTGAAATTAATGTTCAAAGGACCCTTGAAGAAAGTTAGTGAAGAAGAACAGTGCTCATATTTGCTGATATGGGTTGGCGCCAAAGGTAGGGACATTTACAACACATTTACCATGTCCGAAATTGAAGAAAAGAGTCTCCAAAGTCACTTTGACAAATTTGGACGATATGTAGCACCGAAAACAAGCATCATCTTTGCACGTTACAAGTTCCATACACGTTCACAAAAAGAGGGCGAGTCAATTGAAGAGTTCGTAACACACCTACAACTCCTCGTCAAAGACTGTGCATATGACAAACCTGAGGAAATGGTCCGCGATAGAATCATTTGCGGCATTATTTCAAAAACGATCTGCGAGAAATTACTCACAGAAGGCGACACACTGACAATGCAGCAGGCCATCGAGATCACCAGATCCTATGAAATAACTCAGTCTCACCTGAAGCTGATGTCTGCCTCGCACAGTGCTGAGAACGTTGATGCTATCTACAAACACAGAACAAGATCCTACCCATACCGACATGGATCAGAACACAAATCTGGTCAGAATGAATGCGGAAATTGTGGGGGGCACCATGAACATAACAAGAAGAAATGCCCTGCCAGAGGTACACAGTGCCACAAGTGCAAGAAGTGGAACCATTTCTCCAAAGTCTGCCGCAGCAGTATACAGGAACAGAGGCCAGCAGGTCACACAAAGGGCAAAAAGAAGATCCACACGATTGATTATGCTTCAGACTCAGATTCAGACGGTAACCTGTATATTGACGTCATCAATGTTGAAGCTAATGAGTTCCCCAACCAAGCCTTCGCCGATATCAGTGTGGATGGAGACCACACAATCAGCTTCCAGATCGACACAGGAGCACAAGTCAACGTCATTCCCAAGAAGGAATACGACGAGATGCCCGTCCAGCACCCACTTGAAGAAGCTGATCAGCGTCTCACAAACTACTCAGGACATGCTCTCAAAGTCCTTGGACGTATTCAACTCCAGTGCCAGTACAAGGAACGGTCAGCAACCGAAAGTTTTTACGTCGTGGAAGCCAACGCACCGCCAGTAATAGGCCTTCCAACATCCTTGTCACTGCAACTCATCAAGCTCGTCCTTGCCCTGGAAGCCCAACCAAAGGCAGAATCTCCTAACCCAATGACAACTGAATCAGTTCTTTCTGACTTTAAGGATGTCTTCACGGGTGTGGGAGAATTTGAAGGTGAATGCTCGATACATCTCAAGCCAGATGCTACCCCTTCCGTGCATCCACCAAGACGCGTCCCAATCGCAATCAGAGATCGGCTGAAAGAGGAGCTTGACAAGATGGAGAAGATGGGCATAATCTCCAAAGTAACCGAGCCTACAGACTGGGTCAACTCCCTGGTTGTTGTTGAGAAACCTCACAGTGGGAAGCTCCGAATATGTCTGGACCCACTTGATCTCAACAACGCCATCAAACGTCCACACTACCACATGCCGACACTTGAAGATGCGCTCACCAAACTGACTGGATCCAAGTACTTCAGCAAACTGGATGCAAGATCTGGGTACTGGAACATAAAACTCTCTGAAAAATCATCATACTTGACAACGTTCAACTCAGTATATGGCAGATACAGATTCATGCGGATGCCATTTGGACTTGTCTCAGCCCAGGACGAATTTCAACGCAAGATAGATGAAACATTCGGAGACCTCACAGGAACAGTTGCAATAGTAGACGACATCCTGGTTCATGGAAGGACCAGGAAGGAGCACGATGCCAATCTACAAGCTGTGCTAAGTCGTTGCCGACAAAAGAACGTCCGCCTCAACCCTGACAAACTATCCATTGGTGTCACAGAGGTCAGTTACTTTGGTCATCTCATCACAGCAGAGGGCACAAAACCAGACCCGGCAAAAGTTGAAGCCATCAGGCAAATGTCGCCTCCAAAAGATAAACAAGAGTTGGACACAATGCTTGGCATGATCACCTACCTTGCCAAGTTCGCACCTTCGCTTTCAGCAGTCACTAGCCCAATGAGGGAACTGTTGAAGCAAGACGTAGAGTTCCACTGGGACAAACGCCAAGACGACGCACTGGAGAAGGTCAAGCTGCTCATCACAAGTGAGCCCGTCCTCGCTTTCTTCGATCCGGAAAAGCCCATTACCCTACAAGTAGATGCCTCGAAGAATGGATTGGGCGCCACCTTGCTTCAAGACAAGAAACCAGTGGCGTATGCCTCCAAAGCTTTAACCCCCAGCGAACAGAACTATGCCCAAATCGAGAAGGAGCTTTACGCAATCCTGTTTGGTTGCAAGCGGTACCATCAGTGCATCTATGGTCACACCGTGACTGTTGAATCAGATCACAAACCGCTTGAAGCTATCATGAAGAAACCCTTGACTGCAGCACCTGCACGCCTCCAGCGTATGCTCCTGCAATTACAGAAGTATGATCTACGCATCGTCCATGTTGCAGGAAAAGACATACCAGTTGCTGACACGCTCTCGCGCAAGTTTCTGTCTACGAAAGACGATGGGATGGCAGAAGAAATGGAAGCACAAGTCCATATGGTACTCGCAAATCTCCCTGTGAGTGACCACAAGATGTCACAACTACGAGACGCCATCAACAATGATGTTCAGATGCAACAACTTAGGACAACCATCCTCAATGGTTGGCCAGATTCCAGAAGCGAATGTCCAGAAAGCATCATCGAATACTGGAATCATCGGGACCAACTTACCATCATGGATGGTCTCATATTCAAAGGGGAAAAGATCATCATTCCCAAAGGACAGAGATCTGAGCTCCTCCAGAAGATGCACTCCAGCCATTTCGGAATGGAGAAGTGCAAAGAGCGAGCCCGTGACATTCTATTCTGGCCAGGCATGAATGCAGAGATTGAAGCTATAGTTGCCAATTGCACGGTATGCTGTGAGAAACAGAGAACAAACAGCAAGGAGCCACTACAGCCACATGAAATACCATGCCGTCCCTGGCAGAAGGTGTGTGCAGACCTGTTCACTTGGAACAACAAAGAGTACATTGTTCTGGCTGACTACTACAGTCGTTTCTTTGAAATAGACCAGCTCAGAAGCCTGTCTTCATCAGCAGTGATCCGCAAGTTGTCCGCCAACTTTGCACGTCATGGGATTCCTGAAATCCTGATGAGCGACAATGGTCCACAGTTTGCATCAGCTGAATTTGCAGACTTCGCCAGCAGATGGGACTTCAAGCATATTACATCAAGCCCCAGATATCCTCAATCCAACGGTCTGGCTGAAAAGTGCGTGCAAATATCGAAGAACATTCTGGACAAAGCAAACATGAGTGGCACTGACCCACTCCTTGCACTGCTGGAATATCGAACGACACCAGTGGACAACCTGGCTTCACCCGCACAACTACTGATGAGCCGACGTCTGCGGTCAGTGCTCCCAACCACTGGCAAACAACTTCAGCCGAAAGTTGTTGAACCTGCCGATGTATGTGCAAGACGCGAACAAGTTCAGTCCCGACAAAAGCTGTTCTACGATCGAGCCGCCAAGAAACTGCCACCTCTCCAAGTGAATGACAGGGCCTATTTGCAGACCTCCGACAAGAGCTGGAAGCCAGCCCAGATCACCAGGGTAGATCAAAATCGATCGTACCAGGTGCAGACTGCTGATGGTGCCCAATATCAACGCAACAGGCGCCACCTAAGACACACACAAACTGGAAACTGCAGCAACAATGCCGACGATACACCGACAGACTCCAGACCAGTACCACTCCAGAAGGTGACAGCACCGACATCGTCCAAACCGACTCCGTCCAAATCAATGACTGTTACCAGATCTGGAAGAGTCGTCAGAGCTCCCAAAAAATTAAATCTATAGACTGAAAAGTGACTGTAGTTGATAGTTCTTAGTTGCTCAGTTAGTGTTGTTTTAATTTGTTTGTTATCAGTTCACGTTTCTCATTACCGGAGAATATTAACAAAACGATTGAACTGACCTTACTCCGAGCTGTGCCAAAGACATCTGGTCCGCCAGTGCCAAGCAACAATACGGGTGAACATTCACGTGCATCAGTGTTGAAGTTATATCCAAGACATATCCTCCTATATCATTCTGATAGTGTAGCATCCACATCATAGTGGTTATGACACGATCCTTTTGTTCAAAAGAAAGGGGATGTAATGTTATGGGCCCAGTGAAATATGGGAGACAACTCCTGTAGCCTTGAGTGACACAAGCCAACAGGAAGTAGCCAGTTATCTTCCCTTAGATCCAGGCAGTATGGATTACCTCCCTTAGTAATGGCCGATTAAAAACATGTGATCTGAGCCAATGTGTTTGTCATCCAGGAACATCAGCGTGTACAGAATACAACAGACCACCCACTCAAATTCATTGTATAAGCTGGAATCAGCAATTGACAGATCCAGGGAAGAATATGTTCCCGTAGCTGGATGTAAATAAGTGGCTGAATCATCATTGAAAAGACATAAATGATTATCGGATATGAAGTCCTCAAGGATTTTACCTTTAGAATCAGTGCGGTCACTCCCCCAAAGCGGGTTGTGTCCGTTGAGGTCACCCATAATTAGACATGGCTTAGGGAGCTGATCATATAGATTTTGAAGTTCCGATTGTCGAACATCAGAAGAAGGAGGGATATACAAACTGCATAGAGTCAATGCAATGTGCAGGGACAGACGGACAGCGACGGTCTGAAGATTAGTTTTAAGAGATACAGGGCTATGAATAATACCCTGGCGTACCAAAATGGTAGCACCTCCAGTTGCTTTATCTCCCGGAGGAGAAAAGGAGTAATAATCTGTATCTGTATACTGTCTTAGATTAAAGTTATCAGTATTTTTTAGATAAGTCTCTTGAAGACATAACGCTGACGGTTTACAATCTTGTATCAACAAGTGGATCTCATTGAAGTTATTATTCAGTCCTCTACTGCATTAAAGTAGACAACTGAGTCATGGTGCCTCAATTGGAGATCGTTCTCGCGAACGTGACGTGGAAGTATTCCCCCGTCTGTCTTGCGTAGACAGGGTAACCTCCATATCGAGAGGCCCAAATGAGTTTTCAGTAGGAACCTCTGGAGGGGAAGGGTTGGTTGGGGTTCGTTTTCTGTTTAATTTCTTTCCTTTCCTTTTCATGGTACTGGCGTTTGAAGTTTGGGAAGAAGGCGGTTCAGATGATGTGCCAGGCAGACTCTCTGTTTGGCACCCAGATGTAGATTTAATGACAGTAACCTGGGGCGGCAACTGAGTGACTACAGTCGTGGATGGGTTAGCTGACACAGCAGGTTGGTCTGACTTGACCCAAGTCAAGTCAGTCTGACAAGCAATAGTTGATGTTGCCACAGAGCGCGTAACTGCGGCAGAAAAAGTAATATTTATTGGAGGTGTGGTCTGGTTTGTGAAAAGCTTTTTAGCCTCAAAGTATGAAATATTCTTTTCACACTTAAGTTTCATGATTTGAGATTCTTTTTGCCATACAGGGCATGATCTGGAAGAAGCGGGATGCAGCCGTTACAATTTGCACATTTATAATCCTTCTCACAGTCAGTATCATCATGGTGGTCTCCACAACGGTGGCACACCACTGAGTTACGACAGGATTGCGAACCATGGCCAAACTTTTGACATTTATAACAACGTAGTGGACTGGGTACATACACCTCCACTCCGATGTTCAAATATCCAGCTTTGATTGATGATGGAATAGTAGCGCGAGCAAACATCAAGAGATACGTATTAGTTTTAACGGTAACCCCTTCTCTTTTAACTGTAAAGCGTTTCACGGCTGTAACAGCTTGGTCTTTTAACTCCAAAGCAATGTCTTCTTCACTCATGTCAGACAGACAACGAGCTCTGTCGCGAACAATGCCGCGACAGGAATTTAAAGTTCTGTGCACAGATACAGCAACCTCAATATTTGCAAACATTTTGACTGACAAAAGATTCAGAGATTGCTGTGCACACTCAATCAGAAGCGAGCCACTACGAAGACGAGTTACGTTCGCAACTTCACCACAAATTCCAGAAATGGCTTTAGAAATGGCAAAAGGATTCAATTTGATAGGCATATTATCTTTTCCTTCAATAACTAAGAATCTAGCCCATGAGTCACCAGTAGTAGACATATTTCCTGTGTTTTGGTCAAGTTCATCCAAACGCCTTTTCTTTTCACTTCTGTTTGAACCAGATTGTTGTAATGCCATAATGAAAGGAAAATGATTCAGCACCCCTGCTCCCCATCCACCACGGAATGTCAACAAGGACAGTGTCATATAGCACCGGATCTCCGTGATGCTGACACCAAGGATACAGGGATGTTATACTCCAGAGAATATGACATGAACAGATGCATTTATCTACCAATTTAATGTCAGACTGGTTCGACCCTAGACACGAAAGTGGAGACATACATTATTCAGAGGTCAGA
Organism: Haliotis asinina; assembly: GCF_037392515.1. Taxonomy (NCBI): domain Eukaryota; kingdom Metazoa; phylum Mollusca; class Gastropoda; order Lepetellida; family Haliotidae; genus Haliotis; species Haliotis asinina. The sequence continues at coordinate 11,557,685 of NC_090281.1, read as the reverse complement.
TTCACCAGATTGGCCCATGAGCCACCGCCTTCTGGCATAGGACTCTAGGCAAATATGTATAATATAATTTGACATACAATCATTCTGTTTTTCAGAAAAAACAATAATGAGCAATAATTGCAGAGGAATGTTGTCCATGCACAGGGCATGGCGTGACCAGCCGATTGATAGAACCGGGCCAGTTCCACCACCCGTCTAGGTGAAGTAAGGGTCAAAGGGGTGTGTTGAGCAAAGGGAACGTGGTTGCAGGATCCCAGTGCCCTCAACCCCCAGACTCCCGTCCTCCACCGACACAGGGCCGCAACCCACGGCAAACGGGTTGGTTGGCCAAATATGCCCCCGGGTCCACAACGGGGGTGAACGGCTCTCAGCGTTACCCAGCACCCACCACGAGGAGGTGGCCGTTCACGGGTGCCTTGGTTTAAGAATAAAACCACTTATTGTTGCTGCCGGCATTGATCTGGATACTATAGCTCCTTCCCACCTTCTTTGCCTCCTTGGCAGTTGGCTAGGCCCCAAGTGGACCTAACACTGACCACATTTAAAAAATCAGACACAAATGAACTACAATATAAACAAGAATTTAATCAATTACATACTAAATATAAGGCATATAAATCCTTATTTACAGATGGGTCCAAGGACGGTGGCGCAGTTGCTCGTGCCACTGTCACTGGATCCAGAACAATCCCTTCTAGATTGCCAGATAACAGCTCTATTTTTACTGCTGAAGCTAACGCCATCTTAATGCCTCTTAAGTATATTAAAAGACACTATCAACATAAACAGTATATAATCTATTCAGATTCTCTTTCTTGTCTTCAGGCTCTTCAAAATATTTGTTGCAAACATCCACTTGTAATTGAAATTATTGAATTACATAATGATCTTGCTACTGGCCAATACGACATCGTCTTTTGTTGGTTACCCAGCCACGTAGGCATTTCCGGGAACACAATGGCTGATCTTGCTGCCAAGGCAGCTCTCAACAAATCTGTGACACCACTTCTTATTCCATACACTGATTATAAAGTTTCCATTAGATCTTATATCCATGATCTGATGCAGAAGAAGTGGGACACCCAAGTGGGCATTAATATATCACATGCAATAAAACCTTCTATTGGTTATACCTATTTGGGTTGCCAGTCAAGATTTGAAGAGGTCATCATGAGGCGATGTCGTATTGGCCATACGAGATATACACATGGATATTTATTGAAAGGTGAGGATCCTCCATTTTGTATCCCTTGTGATGAAATAATGACAGTCAAGCATGTCTTGCTTGACTGTGTCGAATATTCCATCAAAAGGGATAAATATTTCAAATCACCAACTATGAAAGATCTTTTTAGTAACATGGTGAGTGAGTGAGTGAGTTAATATTTAACGTCACATCGGCAATATTTCAGTCATATCGTGACGAGAACATTTTGATATTGAAATGAAATATGTATACATTATAATCACCTGTCGTCAAAGGACAGTAAAGCAACTAGAATATCACAGTTACAATTAAAACTAGTGTGGAGAGTTAAAACAAATACCACTATTTGGACAATACAATATAAAATACGGGCTGTAGATCGCCAACAACTGAAGGTAGATCACCATACTAGGGACCATGGGGACTTACATTACTTTTGCTACCTGCATGGACCCTAGCTGGATTTACACCATCCCCTCAGCCGTTGGTGATTGTAGGAAAATGTAGCCGAAATTTAAAATGACAAAAATACTACGTTTAAAAAATTGGTCAGTTTAGATTTCACTTTGAAAGTTTTGGGACTTACGTATCCTCTCAGGGGGACATTACGCTACTTTAACCCCCTTTGAGGGCACAGCCACTAACGATCGCAGTTGACAATTCTTACCACCATGGTTAAAATATCAGCTTTCTATTTACAAAACATATTATTCAAAATTTATGTAATAATTCTATTTCCTTTAAAAATGCAATTATTAAATGATAATTAACATTAAAAAAATCCTTCATTGTTTTGACATTAAAATATTTATCCCTTGTGATGGCAAAATCAATACAGTCAAGCAAGATATGCTTGACCGTGATTCCCTCATCACAAGGGATACAAAACGGAGGATCCTCACCTTTAAGTATATATTCGTGAGTATATCTAGTATGGCCAATGCGACATCGTCGCATAACAACCTCCTCAAATCTGGACTGACAACCCAAGTAGGTGTAACCAATATAGGGTTTTATTTCATGTAATTTATTAATACCCACTTGGGTGTCCCACTGCTTCTGCATTAGATCACGGATATAAGATCTAACTGTAGCTTTATAGTCTGAGTATGGAATCAGAAGTGGTGTCACAGATTTATTGAGTGCTGCCTTAGCGGCAAGATCGGCCATTGTGTTGCCAGAAATGCCAACGTGGCTGGGTAACCAACAAAAGACGATGTCGCATTGGCCAGTAGCAAGAACATTATATAACTCAATAATTTCTGTTAAAAGTGGATGGTTACAAGATATGTTTTTAATAGCCTGAAGACAAGAAAGAGAGTCTGAATAGATTATATACTGTTTATATTTAGGATGTCTTTGAATATATTTAAGAGCTGTTAGTATTGCGTTTGCTTCTGCTGTGAAAATAGAGCTATCGTTAGGTATTCTAGAAGATATTGTTCTGGATCCAATGACAGTGGCACAAGCTACTGCGCCACCATCCTTGGACCCATCTGTAAAGAAGGATTTGTATGTATTATATTTATGTTTTAATTGAATGAATTCTTGTTTATATTGTAGTTCATTAGTATCTGATTTTTTAAACATTGTCAGTGTTAGGTCAACTTGTGGCCTAACCAACTGCCAAGGGGGAGAAGAAAAAAGCCGGGAAGGAAAAATATTCTTCAGCTCAATGCCAGCAGCAGAAATGAATTACTGGATTCTGATCCCAAGAGGTGGAACAAGTGAAGTTTTTTTATTATACAAATCCTCAAAAGAGGATTAAAAACGCAGTTATGAGCAGGATTGGAGTCATTAGAATATAACTTTGTGATATATTGTAAAGACAATTTGATACGGCGAAGTTTTAGAGATGGTTCATCGGCCTCAACGTAGAGACTGTCAATGGGAGATGTTCTGAAAGATCCAAGACATAGCCTCAGACCTTGGTGATGTACAGAATCTAATAGCTTTAGGTTGCTTTTGCAGGCTCCACCATACACAATGGAACCGTAATCAAGTTTCGATCGAACCAGAGATCTATATAAGTGAAGGAGGGTAGTTTGGTCCCCTCCCCACTTTGAATTGGAAACAACTTTTAACAAATCGAGTGCCTTCAGACATTTGGCTTTGAGGTACTTAATGTGGGGCAGAAAGGTTAGATGCGAGTCAAAGATGAGACCAAGAAATTTAGCCTCCTTTACAACTTTGATGGGTGTGCCATTTAATGATAATTCGGGGTCTTTATGGGGTTTGTATTTCCTACAAAAATGTATACAATTGGTTTTAGTTTTAGAAAATTTAAACCCGTTTTCCAGACACCATTTATGAATTTTGTTTAGACAAATTTGTAACTGTCTCTCAATAGTTCGCATATTTTTACCACGGCTAGAAATATTAAAATCATCCACAAATAATGATCCATCAATTGAATCACTTAAAAAAAACCTTTGAAAGACTATTTATTTTAATACTAAACAGCGTGGCCGACAAAATACTACCTTGTGGAACACCCTGATCCTGATTATAATGAGCAGACAGAGTTGAACCCACTCGGACTTGAAACTGCCTGTCGGTTAAAAACTGTGATATAAAGAGAGGCAAACGACCTCGCAAACCAAAATCATGTAAATCCTTTAAAATGCCATGCTTCCACGTAGTATCGTATGCTTTCTCAAGATCAAAAAATATAGATACTGCGTGTTGTTTGGTGATAATAGCATTTTTGACGAAGGATTCTAAACGTACTAAATGATCAATAGTACTTCGATTCTTCCGAAAACCACATTGAATATTTGTAATGAGGTTATTAGTTTCCAAATACCAAATTAATCTGTTATTTACCATTCGTTCCATGGTTTTACAGACGCAGCTGGTTAAAGATATCGGTCTGTAATTTGATGGGTCCGTGTGATCCCGGCCAGGTTTTGGTATTGGCACTACAATGGCATTACGCCACGAAGGAGGAAAACTTCCAGACGTCCTTTTTTTTGTCAAATATATCTAAAAGTGTAACTAGACATGGTTCAGGCAAGTGTTTCAATAGCTGGTAATGAACATTGTCATCACCTGCTGCAGTATCATGAGCTTGATCAAGAGCCGTATGGAGCTCATGTAACGAAAACACTTCATTATAGTCTTCACCATTATTGGAATCGAAATTAACTTTTGTCTTTTCCTGGTGTTTCTGATACCTCTGAAACTCAGGAACATAATTTGCTGATGATGAGTTTTGGGCAAGAGTTTCGCCAATTTTATTTGCAATGTCTGATTTGTTAGTTACTAATTTGTCACCATCTTTAAGATGGTGAACTGCAGATTTTGAACCTTTGCCTTTTATTCGCTGAACCATGTTCCACACCTTGGACATGGGTGTACGTGAATTAATTTTTGAAACATAGTTCCTCCAAGATTGGCGCTTGTTTTGCTTATACGTACGTCGTGCCTTAGCACTAGTAATTTTAACGTTGTTGAAGTTATGAACAGTAGGATGTCTGCGAAAATATTTTTCTGCTTTCTTCCTACGTTTTCTTGCCTGTTTGCATTCGTCAGTAAACCATGGTTTACGAATATGAGGAGTTGCAGAGGACTTAGGAATGGTTTGATCAGCAATTTCATTCAGTTGTGTTGAGAACATCAAGATGGGATCCGGCACATCACTGAAGTGATCAGGTGTTAATTTTTCAACGCATAATTGCTGATATACAGGCCAATTTGCCTTAGTGAAATTCCACCGGGATGAAGGTGGATTGTCACCTGGCGTTATAGATTTCAGGAGCGTAGGGAAGTGATCGCTTCCGCAAAGGTCATCATGTACAGACCATTCAAATTCATTGACAATGTTCGACTCTGTGAGAGTTAGATCAAGTGCAGAATACGTTCCAGTGGCTGGATGCAAGTAAGTATTGTAATCATCATTAAAAACACATAAATTATTATCGGAAATAAAATCTTCAATAACTTTCCCTTTATTGTTTGTATTTGTACTACCCCATAGAGGGTTGTGCCCATTTAAGTCGCCCATAATGATGCAGGGCTTTGGGAGCTGGTCATACAAACTTTGAAGGTCAGTTTGACGAAGAACTGATGAAGGTGGTACATACAGTGAGCACAAAGTAAGAGCAATGTGCAAGGTCAGCCGGATAGCAACAGCTTGAATATTAGTATTCAGCGGAACGGCACTATGAATCATGTCCTGTCTGACAAGGATACTAGATCCTCCTGTAGCTTTGTCCCCATGGGGAGAAAACAAATGGTAGCAACTATATTGTCTTACGTTAAAAACATCAGTATGTTTCAGATACGTCTCCTGTAGACACAATGCTGAAGGTTTAAAGTCCTGTAACAATAGAAGAATCTCATTATAATTCTTCCTAAGTCCTCTGCAATTCCATTGTATTAGTGTATCCGTCATTTAGGATGTGTTATCGGTGATAGTTCACGACCCTTTTTCTTAGGAGAATGGCTCCGAGAGCGGGTTGTCAGAGGCGGTGACACCTCCATGTCATCTAAAAGATCAAATCTGTTTACAAGTGACACAGAGCCTCTTTGTCCTTTAGGAAGACGGTCACTTGTATTTTGCTTCTTAGAGAAATCTACATTTACATTCTTCTTCTTGATAATCGGTGTAGGTGCTGTTTGAGTTTCAGAGGATTGTAAAGTTTTTCGTGAGGAAGAAACAGAAGGAAGATCCTGAATACTCATAGGTGTCTGAGCTGTCAGCCAAGTCAGGTCTGTTTGGCAATCAATAGATTTAGTGGAAGGTCTCATCACCTCTGCATATGTTGACTTACCTCTCAATGCAGTGCTACCAGATGGTGTAGTTGAAGTTGCCAACTTCCTTGCTTCTGAAAAACTTATGTTCTTCTCAGTTTTAATACGTTGGACACTCATTTCAAACTGCCATACCGGACATTCTTTAGAAGACGACATGTGAGATCCAGAACAATTTACACATTTGATTTCAGACGAACACGTGCTGCTGTCGTGATCTTTACCAGCACAGCGTGAACAAGAAGCATGATTCTTACAAGTGTTCTGCCCATGGCCAAACTTCTGACAGTGAAAACATCTCAGTGGATTTGGAAGTTTCATGTCAAGTTTCATAGAGAAGCATCCTACTTTAATTGATTGAGGTAAACTGGGTACATCAAACGTAAGCAAGTAAGTATTTGTGGGTAGATATATTCCGTCCTTTTTAAAGCTGAATCGCTTAGCCTCGACCACTCCTTGCATACGCAGCTGACTAACAATGTCATCGGTTGACAGATCAGCAAGACTCTTATCTCTGTCTCGGGTGATTCCTTTGCTAAAATTTAAAGATTTGTGAGCATAGCATTTTACAGAGATATTTGCAAATGATTTTGCTTCCAGAAGATTGGCCGCTTGCTCTCTCTTTAGACATTCTATGAGAATTGAACCAGATCGAGTTTTTGTAACATTCTTGACAGTCCCAGCAATTCCTTGTATTGCTTTCTCAAGCAGAAAGGGAGAACAAGATGTTAACTTTTTCTCACTTGATTCAGCGACAATGAATCGAGGCCATGTGTTACGTTCAGAGTAACAGAGTCTGGTAATGATATCATCCTCATCATCAGTATCATCAATGTGATAACGTTTCTGCTTTTTGGGGTTTTGGTTTGCCATGGTAATAGATTTGTGTTTCATCCTCCTGGCTCCCCACCCACCACGGAGTGTCAACAAGGACGATGCCTAATGCCTGTGGGCCTCCAACAGGCGGCACCAAGGATACCAAGAGGATATACTCAAGCAGTAGCATTAGAGATATGCACCACAAGATTGGCCCATGCGCCACCGCCCTCTGGACATTAGACTCTAGGCAAAGTTCATGTAAACAAAATTATAGTTAAATAATATTACTTAAACCAAGGGCGCCAAGACCAAAATTTAAACAATTCCAAATCACAGTTTGTGCAAATTTCAACATAAACTCCATGCACAGGGCTTGGCATGACCAGCCGATTGGTTGAACCGGGCCCATTCAACCACCCGTCTAGTGAAGTAAGGGTCGAAGGGGTGTGTTGAGCAAAGGGAACGCGATTACAGGGCCCCAGTGCCCTCTACCCCCAGACTCCCGTCCTCCACCGACACAGGGCCGCAACCCACGGCAAACGGGTTGGTGGACCAAATATCCCCCCGGGTCCACAACGGGGGTGTCGGCGAGCTCTTAGCATTACCCAGCACCCACCACGAGGAGGTGGCTCGCCACGGGTGCCTTTTAGTAACATAAGTTCTCGTTTAATTTTTGCATTTTTAAAAGAATTGGATTTGCTAACGGATTTGTAAATAGATAAATATTGTATGATCGGAGGTTTAAATTGATAACAAAGATTGTTAGTGGCTCTATCCTCGAGGGGGATTAAAGTAGTGTAAAATTATTGTCCTCCTGAGAGGGTACGTAAGTCCACAAACATTCCAAGTAAATTCAAACTCTCTGCTATTTTAATCGTAATGTATGTGTCCTTTTAAATGCATGGCTAGACGTGCCTAAATTGCTAACAACTGAGGGGATGGTGTAAATCCAGCTAGGAACCATGCAGGTAGCTAAAGTAATGTAAGTCCCCATAGCCCCTAGTGTGGTGATCTACCTTCAGTTGTTGGCAATCTATAGTCCATTTTTATGTTGTATTGTCCTCTATAATTAGTTACTAGTCTTAGATGGATATCTGTGATATATACTAGTGGTTTTACTGTTCTCCGTCAACAGGGTTTTAGTTTCTTATATTCTTTCATTCTACAATGTTATTCTTACTTGTTCCCGTCACGATATGGCTGCAATATTGCCGATGTGACGATAAAATTTAACTCACTCACTCTTCTCCTCCTTGGCAGATGGTTAGGCGACAAGTTGATCTAACATTAACTACATTTACAAAATCAGAAATGACTGCATTACAGTATAAACAACAATATCATCAATTGAAACATAAATATGGCAGTTATAAATCCTTATTTACAGATGGGTCCAAGAACGGTGGTGCAGTGGCTTGTGCCACTGTCATTGGATCCAGAACAATATCTTCTAGATTACCAGATAATAGTTCTATTTTTACAGCTGAAGCTAACGCCATACTAACGGCCCCTAAATATAGTCAAAGACACCCGAAACATAAAGAGTATATAATCTATTCCGACTCTCTCTCTTGCCTTCAGGCGATTAAAAATCTTTCTTGTAAACATCCACTTTTAATTGAAATCATTGCATTGGCCACACGAGGTATACTCATGATTATCCATTGAAAGGTGAAGATCCTCCGTTTTATATCCCTTGTGATGAAAGGATCACAGGCAAGGATGTCCTGCTTGACTGTGTTGAATATTCCACCACAAGGGATAAATATTTTAATTCACGAGCTTTGAAGGATCTTTTTAATTATGTTACCTCTCATTTAATTATTGCATTTTTAAAAGAATTAGATTTGCTAAATGAATTGTAAATAGATAAATATTTCATGCTTGGAAGTTTGAATTAGTAACTTAGAGTGTTAGTGGCTGTATCCTTAAGGTGAGTGAGTGAGTTTAGTTTTACGCCGCACTCATCAATATTCCAGCTATATGGCGGCGGTCTGTAAATAATCGAGTCTGGACCAGACAATCCAGTGAGCAACAAGATGAGCATCGATCTGCGCAATTGGGAACCGATGACATGTGTCAACCAAGTCAGCGAGCCTGACCACCCGATCCCGTTAGTCGCCTCTTACGACAAGCATAGTCGCCTTTTGTGGCAAGCATGGGTTGCTGAAGGCCTATTCTACCCCGGGACCTTCACGGGTCTGTATCCTTAAGGGGAGTTAAAGCACTGTAAAATTATTGTCCTCCTGAGAGGGTACGTAAGTCCCAAAACATTTGAAGTCAAATTTGATCTTCCATTTTTTCTTAGCCGTAGTATTTCTGTCATTTTTATTTGTGGCTAATCTTGCATACAATCACCAGCAGCTGAGAGGATGATGTAAATCCAGCTAGCGGCCATGCAGGTAGCAGAAGTACTGTAAGTCCCCATGGCCCCTAGTATGGTGATCTACCTTCAGTTGTTGGTGGTCTATATAGCCTGTTTTTATATTGTATTGTCTGAATAGGGATATTAGTTTTAACTTTTCACGCTAGTTTTATTTCTTATTGTGATATTCTAGTTGTTTTACTGTCCTTCGTCGACAGGTGTTATCATACACATAGATTCTTTTTTTAAGAATGCTCTCGTCACGATATTGCTGCAATACTGCCGATGTGACGTTAAATGTTAACTCACTCAGTCACTCACTCACCTTTACCTTTAATTTTCTGGACCATGTTCCATACCTTGGACATGGGTGTCCGTGAATTTATTTTGGATACATAATGTTGCCAAGATCTCCGTTTGTTCTGTTTAAAAGTACGCCGAGCTTTAGCATTTAAAATTTTAAATAGATTTAAATTATGACCATAGGATGGCGACAAAAATAATGTTCTGCTTTTTTCCTTGCCTTCCTAGCTTGTTTGCATTCATCACTCAACCATGGTTTTCGAATATGTGGAACTGCAGAGGAATTTGGTATACACTCATCAGCTATGGAATTCAGTTCATCAGAAAAACTTTTAATAACATAAGGAACGTCAATAAAACGCCCAGGACTAAGTTTCTCCGCACACAGTGTTTCATATAAAGCCCAGTTACCCTTTTTAAAATTTCTCCTTAATGATGGAGGAACATCAGATGGTGTCACAGCTTTTAGTATAGTAGGAAAATGGTCACTTCCACAGAGGTAATGGTGGACTGACTATTTGAATTCATTTAGTAGTTCTTAATTTGTCAGTCAAGAGCAGAATAGGTCCCTGTCCCAGGGTGTAAATATGTGTAGGGACCATCATTATATAGACATAAATCATTGTCAGAACAAAAGTGCTCCAACAATTTACCTTTAGTGTTTGTAGTTACACTACCCCAGACTGGGTTGTGCCCATTTACATCTCCCATTTTAATACAGGGCTTCGGGAGTTGGTCATAGAGAGCTTGAAGATCAGTTTTGGTAAACGTCGAAGACGGCGAAATATAGTGTGAGCATAGCGTAAACGCTACATGTAAAGTAATTCTCACTGCAACAGCTGCATATTAGTGATAAGTGGAACAGGGCTTTGAATAACGTTTTGTCTGACTAGAATGGATGACCCGCCAGTGGCCCTATCACCCAGAGGTGCAAAAGAATGATGTGCATTAAATTGACGAAGGTCAAATGTATCTGTTTGTTTTAAATGTGTCTCTTGAAGACATATCGCTGAAGGTGTAAAATCCTGAACTAATAGCTGTAATTTATGTTCTCAATCCTCTGCAGTTCCACTGTACAATATTATTGGAATAATCTATCTGTTGGGGGGATTTATTGGGGATCTACCCCGCACTCTTTTGGAGAGCGACAAGCTATGTGCCCTAGAATGGACGTTTTCAGAAACGTCCATGTCTTCAAGAGACCCGTATTTATTGAACAATTGAATTTTTGTTTTGTGACCCTTTAGGAGCTCTGCCACTTTGTTGTTTTGAAGCATCAGGCTTAGGTCTAGGTTTACTTTTAACACTTTGTTGAGTATCAGCTGTCGATTGAAACTTTGAGTGTGACTGAGATGATGATGATTTGTGATCAGAAGAAAACTTTGATGTACTAGGAAATGATTCCTCAGTCTGAGATGATATGGCAGGGTACAAAAGCTGTGGCGAATCGCAATTTACCCAAGTGAAGGTAGTTTTGTTATTTTAGAGGTAGACTCCGATGATGTTTTTGCTACTGTATCATAACTTTCTGGAAAATCGGACCTCTTTTCCATTTTTTTGCCTCAGAAAAAGAGATATTTTGAGTAAATTTTATTCTGTTTATCTCCATTTGTTCTTTCCAAATAGGAAAGTGTTTCGAAGAAGATGAATGGTCGCCGGAACAGTTGGTGCATTTTTTAAAATCACTGTCACAATCATCTGTTGTGTGTGTTTTCTCACCACAGTGAGCACACACAACAGATAATGTGCAAGTACTAACACCATGACCAAACTTCTGGCATTTAAAACACCTTAAAGAATTGGGTATACAGGTGTCTACATTGATGTGACAATAGCCTGCCTTTACTGATTTAGGGGCATTTGGACATGAGAAAGTAAACATGTATGTATTTGTTTGGAATGTTTCATTGTTCTTTCGAGTCGAAAAGCGCTTGACGCACAGCACACCTTGATCTTTCGTTTCTGATCCTATGTCAAGTTCGGACATATCAGCAAACAATCGATCACGATCTTTGATGATACCTTTACTAATGTTGGTCTTGTGAGCAGCCACCGTGACCGGAATGCCCACGAAAGATTTCATGTTCATCAAGTTGGTTGATTGTTGCTTTTTCCCGCATTCAACTAGTAGGGCACCAGAACTCAAGCATCTAATGGTTTTCACTTCCCCAGCAATACCTTGAATACCCTTGGATACAGCAAAGGGGTTCAACTTTAATGGTGTCGTGTCAGGAGTCTCAATCACAATGAAACGTGGCCAATATTCAATTGATGCAGACGGTCTTTGGTCAGTATCAACAGGGTCAATATGAAGTGGACATTTTGTTTTGTTAGTGGTATTTCGTAAGCCATGGTTAAGGTAACATGGTTCATCATCCGAGCTCTCCACCCACTACGGAGTATCACAAGGACAATGCTACAGCAAGTGGGCCTCCAGCTTGCAGCACCAAGGATACCCGGATGATATACTCCAACAGAAGAATTGAAAGATTAATAATTCCACCAGATTGGCCCATGAGCCACCGCCTTCTGGCATTGGACTCTAGGCAAATTTCAGAACAACATATTTCAAAATCAAAAATGTTTTAGATAATAAAGCCAACTCCAAAGTTAGAACAATTCTAAATGATATATGTGCATCAATAAATGTAATAATACTACATGCTCAGGGTTTGGCATGACCAGCCGGTTGGTCGAACCGGGCCCATTCGACCACCCGTCTAGGTGAAGTCAGGGCCAAAGTGGTGTATTGAGCAACAGGAACACGGTTGCAAGCTCCTATTGCCCTCAACCACCAGGATCCCTTCCTCCGCCGACACAGGGCCGCAACCCACGGCAAACAGGTTGGTGGACCAAATATCCCCCCGGGTCCACTACGGAGGTGTCGCCGAAAAATGTTTCGTTATAATCCTCCCCATTATCTGAGTTGAAATTAAGAGTTCTTTTTTCTTGTTGTTCTTGATACGGGGTGAAATTTAGCTATATAAGAATGTTTAGCGAGAGTATTGCCCAGTTTATTCGCAATACCGGATTTATTCAGTAAGTAGTTAAACTCCATGTTTAAGACCATCATAAGGGATAAACATTTCAATGTAAAAACAATGAAGGACCTTTTTAATAGCGTAAGTTCTCATTTAATTCTTGGATTTTTAAAAGAAATTGATTTCATCACTGAATTTTGATTATTATGTACTGTAGATAGCTGCATTTAATTCATGGTAGTTTAGAATAGTAACTTGAATTGTTAGTGGCTGTACCCTCAAAGGGGGTTGAAGTACCGTAAAATTATTGTCCTCCTGAGAGGGTACGTAAGTCCCAACATATTTCATGTACCTTTAGACTTCCACTGTTTTTAATCGTAGCATATGTGTATTTTTAATTTTTGGCTAGATGGGACTAAATTACTGACAGGGGACGATGTAAATCCAACTAGGGTCCATGCAGGTAGCAAAGGTACTGTAAGTCCCCATGGCCCCTAGTGTGGTGATCTACCTTCTGTTGTTGGCGATCTATAGCCTGTTTTTATACTGTATTGTCCATATCACGATATCAGTTTTACCTTTCCACACTAGTTTTAATGCTAATTGTGATATCCTAGTTGTTTTACTGTCCTTCGTGGACAGGTTTTATAATGGACACAATAGTCGTTTTTATTGCTGAATGTTCTCGTGGCTGAAATAGTGCCGACGTGACGTTAAATCGTAACTCACTCACTCACTCACCCCATGTTTAAGATGATGCACAGTAGATTTAGTACCTTCACCTTTAATTGTATGGACCATGTTCCATACCTTGGACACGGGTGTCCGAGAATTTATTTTGGGTACATAATTTTCCCAAGATTGGCGTTTGTTCTGTTTAAAAGTACGCCGCGCTTTAGCATTTAAAATTTTAAATAGATTTAAATTATGCACCATGGGATGGCGACGGAAATAATGTTCTGCTTTTTTCCTTGCCTTCCTAGCTTGTTTGCACTCATCGTTGAACCACGGTTTTCTTATGTGTGGAACTGCAGAGGACTTTGGTAGACACTCATCAGCTATGGAATTGAGTTGATCAGAAAAGCATTTAATACCATCAGGAACGTAAATACAGGTGAATACGTTCAGGTTTAAGTTTTTCAGCACACAGTGTTTCATATAAAGCCCAGTTAGCCTTTTTAAAATTTCTTCTTGATGATGGAGGAACATCGGATGGAGTTATAGCTTTTAATACAGTAGGAAAATGGTCACTTCCACACAGGTCATTGTGGAGTGACCATTCGAATTAATTTAGTAGTTCTGAATTTGTCAATGACAAGTCAAGAGCAGAATAGGTCCCTGTACCAGGGTGTAAATATGTGCTGGAACCATCATTATACAGACATAAATCATTGTCAGAACAAAAGTCCTCCAACAACTTACCTTTAGTGTTTGTAGTTACACTCCCCCAGACTGGGTTGTGCCCATTTAAATCTCCCAACATAATACAGGGCTTCGGGAGTTGGTCATATAAAGCTTGAAAATCAGTTTTGGTAAACGTCGAAGACGGCGAAATATAGTGTGAGCATAGCGTAAACGCTACATGTAAAGTAATTCTCACAGCAACGGCCTGCATATTAGTATTAAGTGAAACAGGGCTTTGAATAACGTTTTGTCTGACTAGAATGGATGACCCGCCAGTGGCTCTATCACCCGGAGGTGCAAAACAATGATCTGCATTAAAATGACGCAGGTCAAATGTATCTGTTTGCTTTAAATATGTCTCTTGGAGACATATCGCTGAAGGTGTGAAATCTTGGACTAATAGCTGTAATTCATGTAAATTAGTCCTCAATCCTCTGCAGTTCCACTGTACAATATTATTGCAATAATCTTTTGGGGGGATTTATTGGGAATCTACCCCGCACTCTTTTGGAGGGCGACAAGCTATGTGCCCTAGAATGGATGTTTTCAGAAATGTCCATGTCTTCAAGAGACCCATATTTATTAAACAGTTGCATTTTGTTCTGTGACCCTTTAGGTGAGTGAGTGAGTGAGTTAATATTTAACGTCACATCGGCAATATTTCAGCCATATCGTGACGAGAACATGTAACACTGAAATGGATGATATATATTTCATAAATAAACCTGTCAGCAAAGGACAGTAAAACAACTAGAATATCACAGTTACAATTTAAAACTAGTCTTGAAAGTTAAAACTAAGATCAATATTAGGACAACACAATACAAAACACGGGCTATATATCACCAACGACAGAAGGTAGATCACCATGCTAGGGACCATGGGGACTTACAGTGCATTTGCTTCCTGCATGGACCCTAGCTTGATTTACATCATCCCTTCAGCCGTTAGCAATTCAGAAAATCTAACCATAAATTAAAAGGACACGTATTCTACGATTAGGAATATTTTGATGTACTTTAAATGTTTTTGGACTTACGTACCCTCTCAGGAGGACAATAATTTTACAGTGCTTTAACCCCCCTCGAGGATACAGCCAATAACACTCTAAGTTACTAATTCAAACTTCCAAGAATAAAATATTTATCTATTTACAATTCATTTAGCAAATCTAAGTCTTTTAAAAATGCAATAATTAAATGAGAGCTAACATTATTAAAAAGATCGTGCAAGTTTCGTGAGTTAAAAAATTTATCCCTTGTGATGGAATATTCAATACAGTCAAGCAGGACATGCTTGACTGTGATTCTTTCATCACAAGGGATACAAAACGGAGGATCTTCACCTTTTAATAGATATTCGTGAGTATACCTAGTGTGGCCAATACGACATCGTCGTATAATGACCTCTTCAAATCTGGACCGACAATCCAAGTAGGTGAAACCAACAAATGGTTTTATTGCATGTAATGTATTGATACCTACTTGAGTGTCCCACTTCTTCTGCATCAGATCACGGATGTAAGATCTAATGGTAGCTTTATAATCAGTATAGGGAATATGAAGTGGTGTCACAGATTTGTTGAGTGCTGCCTTGGCAGCAAGATCGGCTATCACATTCCCAGAAATGCCTACATGGCTGGGTAACCAACAGAAGACGATGTCGTATTGGCCAGTAGCAAGATTATTATACAATTCAATAATTTCAATTAAAAGTGGATGTTTACAAGAAATATTTTTAATAGCCTGAAGGCAAGAAAGAGAGTCGGAATATGTTATGTACTGTTTACGTTTCGGGTGTCTTTCAATATATTTAAGAGCTGTTAATATGGCGTTAGCTTCTGCTGTAAAAATAGAGCTGCAATCTGGTAATCTAGAAGATATTGTTTTGGATCCAATGACAGTAGCACAAGCAACTGCGCCACCGTCCTTGGACCCATCTGTAAATAAGGATTTGTAATTGTTATAAAGTTAGGTCAACCTGTGGCCTGACCAACTGCCAAGGGGGAGAGGAAAGAAGATGGAAAGGAGCTACGTTGTCCAGCTCAATGCCAGCAGCAGCAATAAACGGCTTTATTCTGAGCCCAAGAGGTGGAACAAGTGAAGACTTTTTGCTATACAAATCCTCATAAAGAGGATTGAAGACACAGTTATATGCAGGGTTAGATTTGTTAGAGCATAGTTTTGTGATATATTGTAAAGACAATTTTATACGGCGTTGTGTAAGAGAAGGTTCATCAGCCTCAACATAGAGACTGTCAACAGGTGAGGTTCTGAAGGACCCAAGACAAAGTCTGAGACCTTGGTGGTGGATAGAATCAAGAAGTTTCAGGTTGCTTTTACATGCTCCACCATATACGATGGAGCCATAATCAAGTTTAGATCGTACTAATGATCTGTATAAGTGAAGGAGGGTAGCTTGATCCCCTCCCCACTTTGAATTTGAAACAACTTTTAGCAAATCTAGTGCCTTCAGGTATTTAGCTTTAAGGGATTTAATGTGTGGTAAGAATGTTAAATGAGAGTCGAAAATTAAACCCCAGAACTTGGCCTCCTTTACAACTTTGATAGGGGGGCCATTTAAAGATAATTCTGGGTCCTTATGAGGCTTATATTGCCTACAAAAATGTATACAATTCGTCTTGGATTTAGAAAATTTAAAACCGTTTTCAAGACACCATTTATTTATTTTGTTTACACATAGCTGCAGTTGCCGTTCAATTGTATGCATATTTTTACCACGACAGGAAATATTAAAATCATCCACAAATAATGATCCATCAATGGAATCATTTAAAACCTTGGATAGACTATTGATCTTGATGCTAAAAAGTGTGACAGACACAATACTGCCTTGCGGGACACCTTGATCCTGATTGTAATGATCAGACAGGGTTGAACCCACTCGAACTTGAAATTGTCTGTCTTTTAAAAATTCTGATATAAAAAGAAGCAAACGGCCCCTCAGACCAAAATCATGCAAATCTTTCAAAATGCCATGCTTCCAGGTTGTATCATAAGCTTTCTCAAGATCAAAGAAAATTGATACAGCATGTTGTTTATTTACTATAGCATTTTTAACGAAGGATTCTAAACGTACCAAATGGTCAATGGTACTACGATTTTTCCTGAAACCACACTGAATATTGGTTATTAGGTTATTGGTTTCAAGATACCAAGTTAATCTATTATTCACCATACGTTCCATGGTTTTACAGACACAGCTAGTAAGAGATATTGGTCTGTAGTTGGACGGATCTGTATGATCCCTGCCAGGCTTTGGTATTGGGATTACAATAGCATTACGCCATAATGGGGGAAATTCCCCCGACGTCCATATTTTATCAAATATATCTAAAAGTGTCATCAAGCATGATTCAGGTAAGTGTTTCAGAAGCTGGTAATGGATATTATCATCACCGGTAGCAGTGTCATGAGCTTGCTCAAGAGCAGTTTGTAGCTCATGTAATGAAAACACTTCATTGTAATCTTCACCGTTATTTTTTTTTTTTTGATTCAAAATTAAGTTTTGTCTTTTCCTGTTGTTTCTGATATCTCTGAAACTCAGGAACATAATTTGTTGATGAAGAATTTTGGGCAAGAGTTTCGCCGATTTTATTTGCAATTTTAGACTTATTAGTAATTAAATTATCACCATCTTTGAGATGGTGTACGGCAGATTTGGAACCTTTGCCTTTAATTCTTTGAACCATGTTCCAGACCTTGGACATCGGCGTGCGTGAATTACGTTTGGAGACATAATTTCTCCAAGATTGTCGTTTGTTTTGTTTAAACGTACGACGCGCCTTTGCATTCAGTATTTTGAATTTATTTAAGTTATGGACAGTTGGATGACGGCGAAAATAATGTTCTGCCTTTTTCCTCGCTTTTCTGGCCTGTCCACAATTTGCATTGAACCATGGTTTTCGTACATGTGGAGTCGTAGAGGACTTTGGTATACACTCATCAGCTATTTTATTTAAAATGTCAGAAAAAGTTTCAATGGGATCATTGATATTAGTGAAACACTCAGGTCACAGTTTTGATTCACACCTAGTTTGATATAAAGACCAGTTAGCCTTCGAAAAGTTCCATCTTGTAAACGATGGAGAATCGGATGGAGTAATTTGTGAGAGGATAGTTGGGAAGTGGTCACTTCCACAAAGGTCATTATGAACAGACCAGTCAAATTCATTGAGGAGGTTAGAATCTGCAAGAGATAAATCAAGAGAAGAATAAGTGCCAGTTGCAGGGTGCAGATAGGTGCTTGAATCATCATTAAATATGCACAGATCATTATTTGAAACGAAATCTTCAAGTAGTTTGCCCTTAGCATTAGTGTTAGTACTGCCCCATAATGGGTTGTGACCGTTTAGGTCCCCCATAATAATACATGGCTTCGGGAGTTGATCATATAGTGATTGAAGATCAGTCTGTTGTAGTGTTGAAGAAGGCGGAATATACAGAGAGCATAGTGTAAATGCTACTCCCAGAGTCAGTCGCACAGCAACAGCTTGTAGATTAGTTTTAAGTGTAACAGGGCTGTGAATAACATCCCGTCGTATGAGGATAGTGGAACCTCCAGTGGCCCTATCACCTGGAGGGAAAAAATAATGATACGCTTCAAACTGACGTAAACTAAAGTTATCTGTCTGTTTCAGATATGTCTCTTGCAGACAGATCGCTGATGGTGCTAAATCCTGGATTAACAACTGGATTTCATTAAAATTTGTTCGCAGTCCTCTACAGTTCCATTGCACGATATGCTGAGATGGACCTATCTCTTAGGTGGATTAATATGGGATCTACCCCGTACCTTTTTCGAGGGCGACAAGCTATGTCACGTCCATGTCCTCAAGCGATCCGTATCTGTTAAATAATCTGATCTTTTCATCTGACCCCTTTGGGGCCCTGCCACTTTGCTTTGTGAAAGAATCTGGTTTTGGTTTGGTTTTGCTTTTGACAACTGGTTGAACGTTCCTGTTAGACTGAGTCATTTGAGATTCCTGAGAAGATGTATCACAAGCAGACGAAGGTTCTGATTGGGTTTGGGGCTTGTCAGGAAGTGGTTCCACAGTTTGTGTAGATATTACAGGCGGTACCATCATAGGAGATTCGGTTTTAAGCCAAGTCAAGTTCGTTTGACAGCTTGCAGATGACGTGGTTACTGTATGGGTTTTATCAGACGGTGTTTTTGCAATGGAAGCATACGTTTCCTTAATCTCAGAACCTAAGACAATCTTTTTTGCATCAGAGAAACTAATGTTTTGAGTAACTTTGATCTTGTTGATCTCCATATGCTGTTTCCAAACTGGACAATCTTTGGAAAAAGATGAGTGAGCACCCGAGCAGTTGGTACATTTCTTAAAAGTACTCTCGCAATCTTCTGTTGTATGTGTCTTCTCACCACAGTGAGCACATACAACGGACAATGTACAAGTACTAACACCATGACCAAATTTCTGGCATTTGAAACACCTCAAAGGATTTGGTATGTAGGTGTCAACGGTCATGTTACAATATCCTGCCTTTATTGATCTGGGAGCATTGGGAGAAGAAAATGTGAACAGGTAAGAATTCGTCAGAACGGTTTCTTGGTTTTTCGTGTTGCAAAACGCTTGACGTAAATGACTCCTTGGTCTTTCATTTCCGAAACAATATCAAGTTCGGACATGTCAGCGAACAATCGATCTCTGTCTCTAACAACTCCTTTGCTGGTGTTAAGTGTTCTGTGAGGAGAGACTGATACCGGAATGCCGACGAACGTTTCAGTTGACATCAAATTAGTTGCTTGTTGCCTTTTGCTGCACTCAATGAGCAATGACCCAGAACGTAAAAGTCTAATGTTTTTCACATCACCAGCTATGCCTTGTATGCCTTTTTGCACTGCAAAAGGATTTAACTTCAATCGTGTGTTATCTTTAGTCTCCATTACTAAAAAACGTGGCCAGTAGTCAATTGATTTTGGCTGTCTGTGGTCATCGTGATCAGGATCAGTGTCGAGAGGACGTTTTGTTTTCTTTAGGGGAGTTTCGTAATCCATGTTTAGTGTTTTAAGATTCATCATCCGAGCTCCCCACCCACCACGGAGTATCATGAAGACGATGCTAAACACATGTGGGTCTCCAACTTGCAGCACCAAGGATACCCGGATGATATACTCCAGCAGAAAAACCAAAAGATTAATTCTTCCACCAGATTGGCCCATGAGCCACCGCCTTCTGGGCATAAGACTCTAGGCAAAGTTCATGTATACAAAATTCAAGTTAAATAATATTCTATAATCCAAAGGCGCCAAGACCGAAATACGGACGATTTAAAATCCCATTTTGTGCAATTACATAAAATCCATGCACAGGGCTTGGCATGACCAGCCGATTGGTCGAACCGGCCCTATTCGACCACCCGTCTAGGCGAAGTCAGGGCCAAAGTGGTGTATTGAGCAACAGGAACACGGTTGCAAGCTCCTATTGCCCTCAACCACCAGGATCCCTTCCTCCGCCGACACAGGGCCGCAACCCACGGCAAACGGGTTGGTGGACCAAATATCCCCCCGGGTCCACTACGGGGCTGTCGGCGAGCTCTTAGCGTTACCCAGCACCCACCACGAGGAGGTGGCTCTCCACGGGTGCTGTGACCCTTTAGGAGCTCTGCCACTTTGTTGTTTTGAAGCATCAGGCTTTGGCTTCGGTTTACTTTTCACAGTTTGTTGACTATCAGCTGTCGATTGAGACTTTGAGTGTGACTGAGATGATGATTTGTGATCAGAAGAAGACTTTGAGGTACCAGGAAGTGATTCCTCAGTCTGAGATGATATGGCAGGGTACAAAAGCTGTGGAGAATCACAATTTACCCAAGTTAAGGTAGTTTGGCAGCCTGTGGATGATTTTGTTATTTTAGGGGTAGACTCCAATGATGTTTTTGCTACTGTAGCATAACTTTCTGGAAGATCAGACCTCTTTACCATTTTTTTTGCCTCAGAAAAGGAGATATTTTGAGTAAACTTTATTCTGTTTATCTCCATTTGCTCTTTCCAAATAGGACACTGTTTTGAAAATGAGGAGTGGTCGCCTGAGCAGTTGGTGCATTTTTTGACGTTACTGTCACAAGCTTCTGTTGTGTGTGTCTTTTCACTGCAGTGAGCACACACAACAGACAATGTGCAAGTATTGACACCGTGGCCGAACTTTTGGCATTTGAAACACCGAAGGGGATTCGGAATGTACTTTTCCACACTGATATTACAGTATCCAGCTTTAAGTGATGTTGGAGCAGTAGGTGATGAGAAAGAAAACAGATAGGTATTAGTTTGAATAGTTGTGTTGTTTTTACGGGTTGTGAAACGTTTGACATATAATACACCCTGATCTTTCATTTCGGAATCGATATCAAGTTCAGACATGTCTGCCAGTAAGCGATCTCGATCACTTACGATTCCCTTGCTCGTGTTCAGTGTTTTGTGGGCCGTGACAGTAACCGGAGTGCCAACGAAAGTGTCAGTGTTCAAAAGGTTCGTTGACTGTTGCCTTTTGGCGCACTCGATCAACAGTGCACCAGAACGTAATTTTCGAATGTTCTTTACATCACCGGCAATGCCTTGAATACCTTTAGACACCGCAAAAGGGTTTAACTTTAAAGGTGCATTATCTTTGGTCTCAATGACAATAAAACGTGGCCAGTAGTCAATGTGTTTAGACGGTCTGAGGTCATCAACAGGGTCATTTTCAAGAGGACGTTTGCTCTTTTTAGTGGAGGTTTCGTAAGCCATGGTGAGTTATTTAGGTTTCATCATCCGAGCTCCCCACCCACCACGGAGTATCACAAGGACAATGCTAAAGCAAGCGGGCCTCCAGCCTGCAGCACCAAGGATACCCGGATGATATACTCCAGCAGAAGAATTATGAATAATTAATCCACCAGATTGGCCCATGAGCCATCGCCTTCTGGGCATAAGACTCTAGGCAAAGTTTTGAACGTCAGAATTCAAATCAAACATGTTTATAAAAATAAAACCAAGACCAAAATTACATCAATTTCAAATTATACTTGTGCAATGATAAATATACATAGATTTCATGCACAGGGCTTGGCATGACCAGCCGATTGGTCGAACCGGGCCCATTCGACCACCCGTCTAGGCGAAGTCAGGGCCAAAGTGGTGTATTGAGTAACAGGAACACGGTTGCAAGTTCCTCATTTTCAAGAGGACGTTTGCTCTTTTTAGTGGGGGTTTCGTAAGCCATGATGAGTTATTTAGGTTTCATCCTCCGAGCTCCCCACCCACCATGGAGTATCACAAGGACAATGCTAAAGCAAGCGGGCATCCAGCCTGCAGCACCAAGGATACCCGGATGATATACTCCAGCAGAAGAATTATGAATAATTTATCCACCAGATTGGCCCATGAGCCATCGCCTTCTGGGCATAAGACTCTAGGCAAAGTACATCAATTTCAAATTATACTTGTGCAATGATAAATATATATAGATTCCATGCACAGGGCTTGGCATGACCAGCCGATTGGTCGAACCGGGCCCATTCGACCACTCGTCTAGGCGAAGTCAGGGCCAAAGTGGTGTATTGAGCAACAGGAACACGGTTGCAAGCTCCTATTGCCCTCAACCACCAGGATCCCTTCCTCCGCCGACACGGCCGCAATCCACGGCAAACGGGTTGGTGGACCAAATATCCCCCCGGGTCCACAACGGGGGTGTTGGCGAGCTCTTGGCGTTACCCAGCACCCACCACGAGGAGGTGGCTCGCCACGGGTGCCGGGTGCATTTGGAGATGAAAAAGTGAACAGATACGTTTTTGTTTTGTCGGTATCGTTTTTCCGAGCTGAAAAGCGCTTGACATAGATATGACCATGATACTATATCAAGGTCTAAATTATCATAAATTATCATCAAACAGTCGATCCGGATCTTTAACGATACCTTTACTCGTCTTCAAGGTTTTGTGTGCAGAGACTGTGACCGGAACGCCCAAGAAAGATTAAATGTTCATCAGGTTGGTTGATTGTTGTATTTTCGCGCATGCAACTAATAGCGCTTCCGAACGTAAGCGTCTAATATTTTTCATATCCCCAGCAAAACCTTGAATACAACAAAGGGGTTCAACTTTAACGGTGTCTTGTCAGGAGTCTCAATCATAATGAAACGCGGCCAACACTCAATCGATGCAGACGGTCTATGGTCAGTATCAACAGGGTCATTTTCAAGTGGACGTTTTGTTTTTAGAGTGGTATTTCATAAGCCATTGTTAGTGTAATATGGTTCATCATCACCACGGAGTATGACAGGTGAGGATCCTCCGTTTTGCCATTCCTTGTGATAAAATAATCACAGTCACGCATGTCTTGCTTGAAAGTGTCGAATATACCATCACAAGGGATACCTATTTCAATTCAAGAACAATGAAGAATCTTTTTTAAATAATATAACTTCTCATTTAATCATTGCATTTTAAAAAGAATTGGATTTGTTAAATGACTTGTAAGTAGATAAATATTTTAGTATTGGAAGTTTAAATTCGTAACGGTACATGCTAGTGGCTGTATTATTAAAGTACTATAAAATCATTGTCCCCCTGAGAGGGTACGAAGTCCACAAACGTTCAAGGAAAATTAAAACTGTCCATATTTTTAATCGTACAATATGTGTCTTTTTTAAATATATGGCTAGAATTCCTCAATTGCTAACAGCTGAAGGGATCATGTAAGTCCAGCTAGGGTCCATGCAGGTAGCAAAAGTACTGTACGTCTCCATGGTCCCGAGTATGGTGATCTAGCTTCAGTTGTCAGAAATCTATAGCCCAGTTTTATATTGTATTGTCCTCTATAGATAATCAGTTTTAGGTATAATCACTAGTGTTACATTCTTTTCTATGATGTTCTTTGTCGACAGGTATTTGTGATACACATTTATTCCATTTCAGTGTTATGTTCCCGTCACGATATGGCTGAAATATTCCCGATGTGACGTTAAATATTATGCATACACACAAAAGAAACGACTTACACCATGATGATTGTCCGGATGGGAACTTGATCTACTCGTCTTCACAGTAATCTTGGATGCCTCACTTTCACTTGTCCCATGACAAGATGCAAATATGAGGGAGTCTTCAATACATTCTGTTTGGCACAGCTTCATGCCAACATTTCTGAAAACAACAGATCTGTTCTTCATCTTCTCTTTTAACCGAAGTCCACATTTCTTTGAGTTACATGTGGAAATCACAACCATGAAGTAAAGAGCTGGTATTACAAGAGCCTGCAGGCCGCCACGTGAACCCAACAGCAACATCATGGAGTGAGCACATGGGACTGATGGCTTCACAAACTGACTGGAGGTCTATTGGAGGCAGCAGCACACTGATTGGAGGACTCCTGCAGGGAGTTACACACCGATTGGAGGACCACTGTAGGCAGCTAAACAACTGGTACGAAGTTACATCACTGCAGAGTGGATATTGATATGAAGACGTTAGTTGGGCCCACTTGAGATTTACTGTGGTGAGTGAGGAGCAAATCAACGAAAAGAGATCAGATAACACTAGGAAGCTAGCTGAACCGCTTACAGGTCTACAACAATGACATTGGCGATGCACATATCTATTTCAGTTAACTGGTACATTGTGTCAGTTTGAAAACCCTGACCTCAACCCAGTCACCCCTAAAGCCACGGTACTATTATCTGCATCATTCACATACCAGCCACATACCATGATACCATCAATCCATCAAGCAATCGTCTCAAAATACTGACCAGACATCCCGTCGCCATTCCAGCAGGTAACCCCATACACCGTCACCCTCCGAAAAGGCCAGCCACATACCCTGTTGAAATTCTAGAAGGCCAGCCACACAGGCCATCACCATCCAAACGGCCAGTCACACATGTTGTTTGGAGTGAGTGAGTGAGTTAATATTTTACGTGACATCGGCAATACCTCAGCCATATCGTGACGAGAACAACTAATATCAAAATCAATTATATGTCTACTATAAAACCTGTCAACGAAGGACAGTAAAACAACTAGAATATCACGAATGGAATTAAAACTAGCATGGAAAGTTAAAAACATCACCATTTGGAGAATACACTATAAAATCAGGCTATAAATCGCCAACAACTGAAGGTAGATCACCATACTAGGGACCATGGGGACTTACAGTACCTTTCCTACCTACATGGACCCTAGTTGGATTTACACCATCCCCTCAGCTGCTGGCGAGTGTACAATATGCTAGCCAAAATTAAAACAACAGGAATACTACGATTAAAAACAGTGGTAGACTTGAATTTACTATCAATGTTTTTGGACTTACGTACCCTCTCAGGAGGACAATAATTTTACAATACTTCAACCCCCTTTGAGGGTACAGCCACTAACAATTCTAGATACGAATCCAAACTACCAATTATTAAAATACATCTTTTTACAGAAACATATTGCTCAAAATTCAACCAAAAAATCAATTTCTTTAAAAACAAGAATTAAATGAAAACTAACGCTGCTAAAAAGATCCTTCATTGTTTTAACTGTAAAATATTTATCCCTTGTGATGGAGAATTCAACACAGTCAAGCAGAATATGCTTGACCGTGACTCTCTCATCACAAGGGATACAAAATGGAGGATCCTCACCTTTTAACAGGTGCACATGAGTATATCTAGTATGGCCAATACAACATCGCCTTAAAATAACCTCTTCAAATCTGGACTGACAACCCAAGTAGGTGTAACCAATATACGGTTTTATTTCATGTAATTTATTTATACCTACTTGGGTGTCCCACTTCTTCTGCATCAGATCACGGATGTAAGTTCTAATGCTAGCTTTATAATCAGAGTATGGAATAAGAGGTGGTGTCACAGATTTGTTGAGTGCTGCCTTGGCAGCAAGATCGGCCATTGCGTTTCCGGAAATGCCCTTGGCTGGGTAACCAACAAAAGACGATGTCGTATTGGCCAGTGGCAAGCTTATTATACAATTCAATAATTTCAATTAAAAGTGGATGTTTGCAAGAGATATTTTTAACAGCCTGAAGACAAGAAAGAGAGTCGGAATATATTATATACTGTTTACGTTTCGGGTGTCTTTGAATATATTTAAGAGCTGTTAGTATGGCGTTAGCTTCTGCTGTAAAAATAGAACTCTTATCTGGTAATCTAGACGATATTGTTTTGGATCCAATGACAGTGGCACAAGCCACAGCGCCACCGTCCTTGGACCCATCTGTAAATAAGGATTTATAATTGCTATATTTATGTTTCAGTTGATTATATTCTTGTTTATACTGTAATTCATTCATTTTTGATTTTTTTAAATGTCGTTAATGTTAGGTCAACTTGTGGCCTAACCATCTGCCAAGGAGGAGAAGAAAGAAGATGGGAAGGAGCTATGTTTTCCAGCTCAATGCTGGCAGCAGAAATATGTGGTTTTATTCTTAAACCAAGAGGCGGAACAAGAGAAGATTTCTTATTGTATAAATCCTCATACAGGGGATTGAGAACACAGTTATATGCAGGGTTTGACTCATTTGAATATAGTTTTGTTACATACTGTAAAGCTAATTTTATACGTCGCTGCTCAAGAGATGGTTCATCAGCCTCGACATACATGCTTTCAACAGGTGAAGTTCTGAAGGAGCCAAGACAAAGTCTTAGACCTTGATGATGGACAGAATCTAATAGTTTTAAGTTGCTTTTGCAGGCTCCACCATATACGATGGAGCCATAATCAAGTTTAGACCGCACGAGAGATCGATAGAGATGGAGAAGGGTAGCTTGATCACCTCCCCATTTAGAATTTGAAACCACTTTCAACAAGTCAAGTGCTTTCAGGCATTTAGTTTTAAGTGATTTAATATGCGGTAAAAACGTTAAGTGTGAGTCAAAAATGAGACCCAAGAACATAGCTTCCTTCACAACTTTAATTGGTGTGCCATCTAGAGATAGTTCAGGGTCTTTATGTGGTTTATATTTACGACAAAAATGTATACAGTTAGTTTTCGATTTAGAAAATTTAAAGCCGTTTTCAAGACACCATTTATTAATCTTGTTTAAACACAACTGTAGTTGTCGTTCAATGGTATGCATAATTGTACCACGACACCCAAATAGGTATCAATAAATTACATGAAATGAAACCCTATATTGGTTACACCTACTTGGGTTGTCAGTCCAGATTAGACTAGGTCATCATGCGACGATGTCGTATTGGCCACACAAGATATACCCATAGGTACCTGTTAAAAGGTGAGGATCCTCCATTTTGTATCCCTTGGGATGAGAGAGTCACGGTCAAGCATATTCTGCTTGACTGTGTTGAATTCTCCATCACAAGGGAGAAATATTTCAATGTTAAAACTGTTAAAAATCTTTTACAAACGTTAATTCTCATTTAATTATTTGTTTAATTTGCAAAGTTTAATTTACAGAAATTGATATTTTGATTGAATTTTGAATAATATGTTCTGTAAATAGATGTATTTTAATTATTGGTAATTTAGATTTGTGACTTGCATTGTTGGTGGCTGTACCCTCAAAGGGGGTTGAAGTATTGTAAAATTATTGTCCTCCTTAGAGGGTACGTAAGTCCGCAAACATTCAAAGTAAATTCTAAATTTCCAGGTTTTTTAATCGTAGAATAAGTGTTTTTTATTGTATGGCTAATTTTCCCAAATTGCTAACGGCTGAGGGGATGATGTAAATCCAGCTAGGGTCCATGCTGGTAGCAAAAGTACTGTAAGTCCCCATGGTCCTTAGTATCGTGATCTACCTTCAGTAGATCAATATATATAGCAATCTATAGCCCAGTTTTATAGTGTATTGTCCTCTATAGATAAATTGTTTAAGGGATAGCTACTAGCTTTACATTCTTTTCTGTGATGCTCCTGTCTTTCGTCAACAGGTTTTTATAATACTCATATATTCCATTTGAATGTAATGTTCCCGTCACGATATGGCTGAAATATTGCCGATGTGACGTTAAATATTAACTCACTCACTCATTGATTTTGTACAGACACAAAACGCACGAATAACTGGAGTACATCAAACTGCCTGCCAATTGTCAACGCTCGACCTACATGATCGCTGCCTGGCCGCTCGCCGTGTTAGAATCAGTATGACTGTTTCTCACTCTGTAACCAAGACCTTGGTGAGCTGATATTATATTTGTGACCCATTGATTTGACTCATTGGCTTTGTACATGAAATCTCAGCCTCAGTGGTGGAGTGTAAAGAAATACACTGAGTCTAACAAAACCTAGTAGAAGGTCGCGTCAAGCAACCTTTGAGCGACCAATGACCGTCCAGTCAAACGCGAGACGGTTAAATAGACTTCACCAATCACACAACGGTTACTATTTAGGGATCGGAGGGATTTTCAAAATATTCAGGTCACTGATACAGATCTTTCCTTAAACAAAAATCTGTATAAAACACAGTTATTTGACCTGCGGTATATACGCTTTGGGGTGTCTGTTGACATGGTAACCATTAGCTCATATTTCCGCAAGATGACTTCCTTGAAACTTTCAACGACTGTTTACTCACCGTTGTCAACGGATGTGCATCACCCGGAAGCAAGTTTACGTTAAATAGAATTCGGAATCGTTCGGGTACGAACCTTTTCGAGATAAAAGGTCGAAAGGTATGTGTGAATGTCCACTTTCAAGACTTGGCGAGCTGTGTTCTGATTGGTAATCTGAAAAGGTACCTGACGCGACCTCCCATAAGGTTTTGTTAGACTGAGTAGTGCAGTGTAACGAAAAGTACTGATATGTTTACTTAGACTGCATGAAATCTCTCTTGTGAATCTTTGTAAAATGTTCTCTGCTCAATAGAAATAATAAATATTTTAGACTTGTCTGATAGTGAGTGAGTTATCATTTAACGTCACGTCGGCAATATTGCAGCCATATTGTGACGAGAACATATGTGACATAAAACGGAATATATAATCATATTATGAAGAACCTGTCGACGAAGGACAGTAAAACCACTAGACTATCACAGTTAGTATTTAAAACTAGCGTAGAAACTTAAAAGCTAATATTATCACTATTGGGACAGTACAATATAAAAACAGGCCATAGATCGCCAACAACCGAAGGTAGATCACCATACTAGGGACCATGGGGACTTACAGTACCTCAGCTACCTGCATGGTTCCTAGTTGGATTTACACCATCCCCTCAGCTGCTGGCGACTGTATGCAAGATTAGCCACAATTTAAAATTACACATATTCTACGACTAAAAACGTGGAACATTAAATCTGACTTCAACTGTTTGGGACTTACGTACCCTCTTAGGAGGACAATAATTTTACGGTACTTCAACCCCCTTCGAGGATACAGCCACTAACAATCTCAGTTGCTAATTCAACTTCCAATCATAAAATATTTATCTATTTACAAGTCATGTAACAGGTCTAATTCCTTTAAAAACGCAATGATTAAATGATAACTAACATTACTAAAAAGATCCTTCATATTTCTTGATTTGAAATACTTATCCCTTGTGATGGAATATTCCACACAGTCAAGCAAGACATGCTTGACTGTGATTCTTTCATCACAAGGGATACAAAAAGGAGGATCCTCACCTTTAAGCACATATTCATGTGTATATCTAGTGTGGCCAATACGACATCGTCGCATAATGACCTCTTCAAATCTTGACTGACAACCCAAGTAGGTGTATCCAATATACGGTTTTATTTCATGTAATTTGTTAATACCTACTTGGGTGTCCCACCTCTTCTGCATCAGATCATGGATGTAAGACCTAATGATTGCTTTATAATCAGTGTATGGAATAGGAAGTGGTGTCACAGATTTGTTGAGTGCTGCTTTTGCAGCAAGGTCAGCCAGCGTGTTCCCAGAAATGCCAACGTGGCTGGGTAACCAACAGAAGACGATGTCGTATTGGCCAGTAGCAAGATCATTATACAATTCAATAATTTCAATTAAAAGTGGATGTTTACAAGAAATATTTTTAATCGCCTGAAGGCAAGAAAGAGAGTCTGAATAGATAATATATTGTTTATGTTTAGGGTGTCTTTGAATATATTTGACAGCCGTTAATATGGCTTTTGCTTCTGCAGTAAAAATAGAACTGTTATCTGGTAATCTAGAAGATATTGTTCTGGATCCAATGACAGTGGCACAAGCTACTGCACCACCGTCCTTGGAACCATCTGTAAATAAGGGTTTGTAGTGACTGTATTTACTTTTTAATTGATTATATTCTTGTTTATATTGTAATTCA
This sequence comes from Haliotis asinina, assembly GCF_037392515.1. Classification (NCBI taxonomy): domain Eukaryota; kingdom Metazoa; phylum Mollusca; class Gastropoda; order Lepetellida; family Haliotidae; genus Haliotis; species Haliotis asinina. Next base: position 11,527,567 of record NC_090281.1, on the reverse strand, counting down.
TTAGTTTCGGATTTTTTAAAAGAAGATAATGTTAGGTCGACTTGTGGTCTAACTAACTGCCAAGGAGGAGAAGAAAGAAGACGGCAGGGAGCTATGTTTTCCAGCTTAATGCCGGCCGAAGAAAGAAATGGTTTAATTCTGTGTCCGAGAGGTGGAACAAGAGAAGACTTCTTGTCGTACAAATCCTGATAAAGTGGATTGAACACACAGTTATATGCAGGGTTAGATTCATTAGAGGATAATTTAGTAATGTACTGTAAGGATAATTTTATACGACGTTGTGTAAGAGAAGGTTCATCGGCCTCAACGTAAAGACTGTCAACGGGTGAAGTTCGGAAAGATCCAAGACAAAGTCTCAAACCTTGGTGATGGACAGAATCAAGAAGTTTAAGGTTGCTTTTACAGGCTCCACCATATACGATGGAGCCGTAATCAAGTTTCGAACGGATCAATGATCGATAAACTTGTAGGAGGGTAGCTTGGTCTCCTCCCCACTTACAATTAGAAATGACTTTCAACAAGTCAAGTGCCTTCTGGCATTTAGTCTTAAGGGATTTGATATGGGGAAGAAACGTTAAATGTGAGTCAAAAATCAATCCCAAGAACTTGGTCTCTTTAACAACTTTAATAGCAGTGCCATTTAGAAACAATTCAGGGTCTTTATGTGGTTTATATCGTCTACAGAAGTGTATACAATTAGTTTTCGATTTAGAAAATTTGAAACCGTTTTCAAGACACCATTTATTAATTTTATTTAAGCATAACTGCAGTTGCCTCTCAATAGTACGCATATTTTTACCACGACAGGAAATATTAAAATCATCCACAAAAAGTGATCCGTCAATCGAATCATTTAAAACTTTGGATAAACTGTTGATTTTAATGCTAAATAAAGTAACAGACAAAACACTCCCTTGTGGAACACCCTGGTCCTGATTATAATGTTCAGACAGGGTAGAACCCACGCGGACTTGAAATTGCCGGTCTTGTAAAAACTGTGATATAAAAAGAGGTAAACGGCCTTTCAAACCAAAATCATGCAAATCCTGTAAAATACCATGCTTCCAGGTCGTATCATAAGCTTTCTCAAGATCAAAGAAAATTGATACAGCATGCTGTTTATTAACTATAGCATTTTTAGCAAAGGATTCTAAACGTACCAAGTGATCAATGGTACTACGATTTTTCCTGAAACCACATTGAATATTTGTTATAATGTTATTGGTTTCAAGATACCAAGTTAATCTATTATTCACCATACGTTCCATGGTTTTACAGACACAACTCGTTAGAGATATTGGTCTGTAATTAGACGGATCAGTATGATCCCGGCCAGGCTTTGGAATAGGGACAACAATGGCATTACGCCATGAAGTTGGGAAATTCCCCGACGTCCATATTTGATCAAAAATTCCTAAAAGGACTTCTAAACATGATTCGGGCAAATGCTTTAGGAGTTGATAGTGAATATTATCGGTTCCTGTTGCTGTATCATGAGCTTGCTCAAGGGCAGTATGGAGCTCATGCAACGAAAATAATTCGTTATAGTCTTCACCATTGTCTGAGTTAAAATTGATTCTTTTCTTTTCCTCTTGTTTCTGATACTTTTGGAACTCAGGGACATAATTTGATGAAGATGAATTTTTGGCTAAAGTTGCGCCAAGTTTATTTGCTATGTCAGTTTTATTAGTTAATATGGCATCCCCGTCCTTCAGATGATGCACAGTAGATTTGGAACCCTTGCCCTTTATTCTTTGGACCATATTCCACACCTTTGACATTGGTGTACGTGAATTTATTTTGGAAACATAATTTCGCCAAGACTGACGTTTACCTTGTTTAAAAGCACGTCTAGCCTTTGCGTTAGTAATTTTGACTTTGTCTAGATTATGAACTGTAGGATGTTTGCGAAAATATTTTTCGGCTTTCTTCCTACATTTTCTGGCCTGTTTACACTCGTCATTAAACCATGGTTTACGAATATGTGGAATTGCAGAGGACATAGGAATTGTTTTGTCTGCAATGGCATTTAGTATATCCGAAAAAGACTGTATTGGATCTTCACTGTTCTTAAAAAGATCATGCTTCAAGTGTTCAGCACACAGTGTCTGATATAATGACCAATCAGCCCTAGCAAAGTTCCGTCTTGATACAGGTGGATCATCACCAGGGTTGATGGCTTTCAGCATGGTGGGGAAGTGATCACTCCCACATAGGTCATCATGGACCAGCCATTCAAATTCATTGTATAAGTTGGTATCAGCTAGTGATAAATCCAGGGAAGAGTATTTTCCCGTAGCTGGATGTAAATAAGTAGCTGAGTCATCATTGAAAATACACAAATTATTATCGGAAATGAATTCCTCAAGGATTTTGCCTTTATTATTAGTATTGTCACTTCCCCATAATGGATTGTGTCCGTTGAGGTCCCCCATAATAATACATGGTTTGGGGAGCTGATCATATAGACTTTGAAGATCTGACTGACAAATATTGGAAGATGGAGGGATATACAAACTGCACAATGTCAAAGCAATGAGTAATGTCAAGCGAACAGCAACTGCTTGAAGGTTTGTTTTTAGAGTAACAGGGCTATGTATTACGCTCTGATGAACGAGAATAGAAGAGCCTCCAGTAGCCCGATCTCCCGTAGGAGAAAAAGAATGATAAGCGCTGTACTGTCTCAAATTCAAGGTATCTGTATTTTTAAGATATGTCTCTTGGAGACATAGCGTAGATGGCTGAAAGTCCTGTATCAGCAATTGTACCTCGTTGAAATTAGTTTTTAGTCCTCTACAATTCCATTGCAATAGATTGGACTGGTTCATGGTGGCTCAATTGGTGATCTTCCACGCGAATGTGTGGAGGGTAAATTCCTCCTGCTGTCCTGTGAGGACAGAGTGATATCCATCTCCAGAGGCCCAAAAGAGTTTTCTACAGGAACTTCTGAAGATGAAGGGATGATGGGAATTGATTTCCTGTTTAATTTTTTTCCTTTCTGTTTTTGACTGTCAGTCTGTTTATCATACGATTGTGATTTGGGCTCAGGCTGTCTCTCAGTCTGTGATCCAGATGTAGATTGAGTTACTGGGGAAGATGGTTTTGCAACTGAGGATAAGGTAATGGGTTTTGCAGACTTAACCCATGTCAAGTCTGTCTGACAACTTACAGGAGATGTCATAACAGCGTGCGTGACGGCAGCAGAGTAGGTCTTATTTAATGGAGGTGTGGTTTCAGCTGTCAACAGTTTTTTTGCGTCAAAGTATGAAATATTCCTTTCACATTTAAGTTTCATTATTTTGGACTCCTTTTGCCAAACAGGACAAGATTTTGATGTAGCAGCATGAGATCCCGAACAGTTTGCGCATTTCAACTCATTGTTGCAGTCTGTATTATCATGTTGTTCACCACAACGATGACATACAGCCGAACCACGACAAGAACTAACCCCATGACCGAACTTCTGACATTTAAAGCAGCGAAGCGGGCTGGGGACATACACGTCCACTCCAATATTGAAATACCCTGCTTTGATTGAAGGTGGTAAGGATGCACGAGCAAACGTCAAGAGATATGTATTGGTATTGACACTGATTCCTTCTTTCTTGACGGTGAACCGTTTTACAGCTGTGACTCCCTGATCATGAAGTTCAGTTACTATGTCTTGTTCTGACATGTCAGACAGGCAGCGAGCCCTGTCCCGAACAATGCCCCGGCAGGAATTTAATGTTCTGTGCACGGACACAGCAACCTCAATATTGGCAAATGTTTTGATAGATAAAAGATTTAGAGATTGCTGTCTCCGTGCACATTCCACCAGAAGTGAACCACTACGAAGACGGGTGACATTGCGAACCTCTCCACAAATACCTGAAACAGCCTTAGAAATGGCAAAGGGGTTTAATTTAACAGGAAGATTGTCTGTTGCCTCAATCACTAAGAAACGTGCCCAGTTATCAGCATTGGAAGAAACACTTCTTGTTGATTCATCAATATTTTCAATTCGTCGCTTTTTTTCATTTCGCCAAGAACCAGATGATTGGGGATCCATGATTGAAAGAAAAAATTCAGCATCCTTACTCCCCACCCACCATGGAGTGTCAACAAGGACGATGTCAAATAGCATCGGATCTCCAAGATGCCGACACCAGGGATACAGGGGTGCTATACTCCGGCAACTATGACACAAATAGCAACATTTGTATACCAAATAAATTGCCAGGGTGGTTCTGCCCGTGACAAATGATTGGATACATATTGAACTTGGAGGTCAACATTGCCAGATTGGCCCATGAGCCACCGCCTTCTGGCATAGGACTCTAGGCATTAAATATGTTAATATTTTGGAAATGGCCAAGACCCAATAAGTAGTTGAGTGTGCAAAAAAATTTTTACTATGCACAGGGCATGGCGTGACCAGCCGATTGATAGAACCGGGCCAGTTCTACCACCCGTCTAGGCGAAGTCAGGGCCAAAGTGGTGTGTTAGGCAACAGGAACATGGCTTCAAGCTCCTATTGCCCTCAACCACCAGGATCCCTTCCTCCGCCGACACAGGGCCGCAACCTACGGCAAACGGGTTGGTGGACCAAATATCCCCCCGGGTCCACTACGGGGGTGTTGGCGAGCTCTTGGCGTTACCCAGCACCCACCACGAGGAGGTGGCTCGCCACGGGTGCCACTTGTCTGATATATTTTGCTGGTTCGGGGGAGGAGGGGGGGATTTGTCCTGGCAGTTTTTAACCCTGACAGTATTTATGATGAAGTTAAACGCTTGTATAGTCACGACATGGCGGAAACATTGACTCTCTCTATAGCTCAAAAGATTATCTGGACTCTTAAATAAGAGTGAGTGAGTTAATATTTTACGTCACATCGGCAATATCTCAGCCATATCGTGACGAGAACATTTAATACTGAAATGAAATATATGTCTATTATAAAACCTGTCAACGAAGGACAGTAAAACAACTAGAATATCACAGATGAGAATATAAAACTAGTAACTATACCTAAAACAATTTATCTACAGAGGACAATACAAGATAAAAATGGGCTATAGATTGCCAACAACTGAAGGTAGATCACCATACTAGGGACCATGGGGACTTACAGTACCTTTGCTACCTGCATGGACCCTAGCTGGATTTACATCATCCCCTCAGCCGTCAGCAATTTTGGAACATCTAGCCATGCAAATAAAAAGACACTTCTGCTACGATTAAAAACGTGGAAAGTTTGAATTTACTTTGAATGTTTGTGGACTTACGTACCCTCTCAGGGGTACCCTCAACCCCCTTTGAAGATACAGCCACTAACAAGCACAGTTATGAATTTAAACTTCCAATAATAAAATATTTTTCTATTTACAATTCAGTCAATAAATCTAATTCTTTTAAAAATGCAATGATTAAATGAGAGCTTGTGTTATTAAAAAGATCCTTCAGAGTTTGTGAATTAAGATACTGACACACTGTGATGGAATAGTCAACACAGTCAAGTAGGATATGCTTGACTGTGATTCTTCCATCACAAGGGATACAAAACGGAGGACCCTCACCTTTCAGCAAATATTTATGTGTATATCTTGTGTGCCCAATACGACATCGTCGCATGATGACCTAGTCTAATCTGGACTGACAACCCAAGTAGGTGTAACCAATATACGGTTTCATTTCATGTAATTTATTGATACGTACTTGGGTGTCCCACTTCTTCTGCATCAGATCACGGATATAAGTTCTAATGGAAGCTTTGTAATCTGAATATGGAATAGGAAGTGGTGTCACAGATTTGTTGAGTGCTGCTTTAGCAGCAAGATCAGCCATCACATTCCCAGAAATACCTACGTGACTGGGTAACCGACAAAAGACGATGTCGTATTGGCCATTCGCAAGATAGTTATAAAGTTCAATAATTTCTATTAAAAGTGGATGTTTACATGCTAGGTTTTTAATAGCCTGAAGGCAAGAAAGAGAGTCTGAATAGATTATATACTGTTTATGTTTAGGATGTCTTTGGATATATTTAAGAGCTGTTAACATGGCGTAAGCTTCTGCTGTAAAAATAGAACTATTATCAGGTAATCTAGAAGATACTGTTCTGGATCCAATGACAGTGGCACAAGTCACAGCGCCACAATCCTTAGACCCATCTGTAAATAACGATTTATAATTGCTATATTTATGTTTCAACTGATTATATTCTTGTTTGTATTGTAATTCATTCATTTCTGATTTTTTAAATGCAGTTAATGTTATTAGGTCGACTTGTGGCCTAACCAATTGCCAAGGAGAAGAAAGAAGACGGGAAGGAGCTATGTTTTCCAGCTCGAAGAAAGAAAGGGTTTAATTCTGTGCCCGAGAGGTGAAACAAGAGAAGACTTTTTGTTGTACAAGTCCTCGTAGAGAGGATTGAAAACACAGTTATATGCAGGGTTAGATTCGTTAGAGTATAGCTTTGTTATATATTGTAAAGATAATTTTATACGGCGTTGTGTAAGAGATGGTTCATCGGCCTCAACATATAGACTGTCAACAGGAGACGTTCTAAAGGACCCAAGGCAAAGTCTTAGACCTTTAAGTTGCTGTTGCAGGCTCCACCATAGACGATGGATCCATAATCAAGTTTAGAACGGACAAGTGATCGATGTAGATGGAGGAGGGTAGCTTGATCACCTCCCCATTTAGAATTTGATACCACTTTCAACAAATCAAGGGCTTTCAGGCATTTAGTTTTCAGAGATTTAATATGAGGCAGAAACGTTAGGTGTGAGTCAAAAATTAATCCCAAGAACTTGGCTTCCTTGACAACTTTAATGGGAGTGCCATCTAGAGATAGTTCAGGGTCTTTATGTGGTTTGTACTTACGACAAAGATGTATGCAATTTGTTTCGATATAGAAAATTTAAAGCTGTTTTCAAGACACTATTTATTTTGTTTAAACACAACTGCAACTGCCGCTCTATGGTATTCATATTTTTACCACGACAAGAAATATTAAAATCATCCACAAATAACGATACATCAATTGAATCGTTTAAAACATTAGAAAAACTGTCTATCTTTATACTAAAAGGTGTGACTGACAAAACACTGCCTTGTGGAACACCCTGATCCTGATTGTAATGATCAGACAGGGTAGAACCCACTCGGACTTGAAATTGTCTGTTATTCAAAAATTTGCCTATGAATTCAGGCAAACGACCACGCAAACCGAAATCATGTAGATATCTCAGAATGCCATACTTCCAGGTTGTGTCATATGCCTTCTCAAGATCAAAAAAGATAAACACAGCATGTTGTTTATTAATCAGCGCGTTTTTCACAAGTGATTCTAAACGCACTAAGTGATCGACAGTACTTCTGTTCTTACGAACACCACATTGTATATCTGTGATAAGGTTATTTGTTTCCAAGTACCAAACAAATCGATTATTTATTATGCGTTCCATGGTCTTGCAAACACAGCTAGTTAATGAAATCGGACGATAATTGGATGGATCCGTATGATCACGTCCAGGTTTAGATATTGGTACTACTATAGCATCACGCCATGAAGAAGGAAATTTCCCGGATGTCCAAATACCATCAAATATTGATATACCTGATAATACTGATGATACCTTTTCTAGAGTTCAACGTCTTGTGAGCAGAGACCGTGACCGGAATGCCCACAAAAGATTCAATACTCATCAGATTGGATGCTTGCTGTTTCTTGCTCCTGTCAACTAGTAGTGCACCCGAACGTAAGCGCCGAATGTTCTTAACATCCCCAGCAATACCTTGAATGCCTTTAGATACTGCAAAAGGGTTCAGCTTTAATGGGGTCTTGTCCTGAGTCTCAATAACAAGGAAACGTGGCCAATACTCAATCGATAGAGACGGTCTGTGGTCAGTATCAACAGGATCAATTTCAAGTGGACGCTTTGTTTTTTTTGTGGGGTACTTCATAAGCCATGGTTGGTGTCATATGGTTCATCATCCGAGCTCCCCACCCACCACGGAGTATCACAAGGACAATGCTAAAGCAAGCGGGCCTCCAGCTTGCAGCACCAAGGATACCCGGATGATATACTCCAGTAGAAGAATTATAAATAATCAAACTACCAGACTGGCCCATGAGCCATCGCCTTCTGGCATAAGACTCTAGGCAAAGTTCATATTAGAATTCACAATCAAAACTTACAGATCACCAGCAGTGCCGAAGCCGAAATTCAAAACAATTCCAAATCAAATCTGTGCCAAAGACACATACACAAATCATACTTGTGCAATGATAAATATAGTATAATCTATGCACAGGGCTTGACATGACCAGCTGATTGGTTGAATTGGGCCCATTCAACCACTTGTCTAGGTGAAGTAAGGGCCGAAGTGGTGTGTTGGGCAAATGAAACGCAGTTAAAAGCCCATCTGTCCTCAACCACCAGGATCCCGTCCTCCACCGACACGGGACGCAACCCACGGCGAACAGGTTGCCCAATTTAGTCGCCTCTTACGACAAGCAATGGGGTGCTCACTGTGAACACATTTTGTCCCGGATCCACACGGGAGAAGAGCATTTAGCGTTACCCAGCACCCACCACGAGGAGGTGGCTCTTCATGGGTGGCTCTTAAATAAGAAACGACTCGTGTTTAGCTTGTGTGAAAAGTTGTTTCTTAACATTCTACATCATTATCCTCGATGAGATACTTTAAAGTGACTCCATTGCTGAAACATTAGTTTAAAAACGTGGAGAGTTCAAATACAGTTAAGTAACTATAGGCACAGTTTGGGGACAAACTGACAAAAATGAAGATAAACGTCTTGAAAAAGAAAATTGTGAAATATTGTGTGTTCTCATTGATATTATCCATGTCACGTTTGACCAATATTTTTAAAACAACTTCAGGTATAATAATGATCTCATATTATTCAGTAATCATCAATCCATGATTTACTCAACTGAAATAGAAGAACCGGTAGAAATAACCTTGTCGGATACATATCTAGATATATGCATGATGATTGAGAACCAAACAACCTTCTCAATGTTTATAGGACCGTCAGGCAGAGATCTTGCTTTTCGCTGAATGACTGGGTAGCATACTTGACTTCGTTTGATCAAAAGTCTCAGTCTGAGACTGTATTTTCAATACCTGATTTGGGCTACTATACAAAGGCATTACTGACACAACATGGTTATCAATAGGTACATCACTGTGATAAAAAAGATTGGTTGGAGCATAACTAAGTTCCATGTGCATATTGTCTGTGAAACAAAGTTAAACTAGGTTTTGGTTTCCGTAGATATCATCTATCATGCATGGCAAGGCATAATAAAGTATCAAAGCAGTGACGTGTAACAAAAAAATCTGTGGAACCTGAATATTTTAGGTAGCATACTTACATCTAATATGTAGATCAGGTTACTCCTGACTGGTTGTAGCGGATGGAATGTGACACAGTTCTTCAATGCTGGCACTGTGACATTCAAAGAGAATGAATATATACTCAGAAGCAAAGGTTACTGTGACGTAAAATAAAGAGTACTTGAAGGAAACACGTTGTATTTCAAAATGAGGCACCCGTGGCGAGCCACCTCCTCGTGGTGGGTGCTGGGTAACGCTAAGAGCTCGCCAACACCCCCTGTTGTGGACCCGGGGGCATATTTGGTCCACCAACCCGTTTCCCGTGGGTTGGTGTCCTGTGTCAGTGGAGGAAGGGACCCTGTAATCGTGGTCTGTTGCCTAACACACCACTTTGGCCTTGACTTCACCTAGACGAAAGGTTGAATGGGCCCGATTCAATCAATCAGCTGGTCACGCCAAGCCCTGTGCTTAGTGATTGTCATTATTGCACCTTTTCTACTATTGGGTCTTGGTTATTTGAAAATTTCAATACACAAATTATCATTATGTCTCGTTTGCCATTTCAAAAGGTATTGAAAGTATCTGTGGAGTCGTAAAAAATGTTACACGCCTTCGAAATTTTTCACTCTTAGTTGAATGCACACGAATGCAACAATCCCTAATCTGCTGGGGTTACAACAATTTGTCAATATCAAGGTTGTTGTCTCAGCACACAAAACTCTCAACTCCTGGGCACCCGTGAAGAGCCACCTCCTCGTGGTGGGTGCTCGGTAACGCTAAGTGCTCTTCTCCCGTGTGAACCCGGGAACCCGGGACAGAATGTGTCCACAGCACCCCATTGCGACTAAATTGGGCAGTGGCGACTAAATTGGGCAACCTGTTTGCCGTGGGTTGCGTCCGTGTCGGTGGAGGACAGTAGTCTGATGGTTGAGGACAGTAGGAGACTGAACCAATTTGCTCTTATTGCTCAATACACCACTTCGGCCCTTACTTCACCTAGACGGGTGGTAGAACTGGCCCAGTTCTATCAATGGTCACGCCAAGCCCTGATCTACAACTATGTAATGCTCAAAATTTATAAAACTGTTGATTTGATTTTTCATGCTTGGCTATTTTGAGATTGTTATTTCAAATGCATCATTGTATGTATGTTTTTGCCTAGAGTCGTATGCCCAGAAGGCGATGGCTCATGGGCCAATCTGGTGGAACTATTAATCTTTTAATTTTTCTGCTGGAGTATATCATCCAGGTATCCTTGGTGCTGCTGCGCTTGTTTTTAGCATTGTCCTTGTGACACTCCGTGGTGGGTGGGTAGCTCGGATGACGAATCATTACCACTTAGCATGGAATACCAAACCCAAAACAAAAAACGAAACGTCCACTCCACAGTGATTATGATGAACAGCGACCTTCGAAACCTGTTGATTATTTACCTCGTTTCCTAATTCTTGAGACTCTTGATCAAACTCCATTAAAGCTGAATCCGTTTGCCATATCAAAAGGTATCCACGGAATAGCAGGAGAAATTACAGACGTGAAACGCTTGCGTTCAGGATCTCTGTTGCTCGAATGTAAGAGAAAACAACAAGCAACCAATCTGCTGTCCACTGAAATGTTTGTTGGAGTTCCGGTCAAGGTGTCTGCACATAGAACTCTGAACACCAGTAACAGTATTGTAACAGATCGAGACCGTCTATTTGCAGATATGACTGAGTTTGACATTGTATTGGAAATGAAGGATCAAGGAGTGATAGATATAAAAGATTTTCAAGACGGAAGAACAATGAGGTTGTAACACGTATCTGTTTTCGTTCTCTGCACCAAATGCGCCCAAATCAATCAGGGCAGGTTACTACAATGTTAACGTTAATTTGTACATCCCCAATCCTTTGCGGTTTTTTAAATGCCAGAAATATGGATATGGTGTGAACTCTTGCACATTGTCTGTTGTGTGTGCTCACTGTGGTGAGAAAACACACACAACAGAAGATTAAATATTGTGACAGTGATTTTAAAAAATGCACCAACTGCTCAGGCGATTATTCGTCATTTTCTAAACACTGTCCTATTTTGAAAGAGCAAATGGAGATAAACGGAATAGAGTTTACTCAAAGTATCTCCTTTCCTGAGGCAAAAAATCTGGTAAAGAGATCTGATCTTCCAGAAAGTTATGCTACTGTTACGGTTAATAAATTTGCCGTGACAAACTATTTACGAAATCCCCTTGTAAACCAGCAAAACAGAACGTACAAATAATATACTGTTAAACCACGAGAGCGAGATATACAGAGTCACAAGTCAATATATCAATGCTGATTACAAATACATTTCAAGAGAGACAAAATCTAAGTCAGAGGGTCACAAAAATACAATATATCAAACTCACCAAAGTCTTGATGTGAGAGGGAACAACTATGGCGAAATGTAAACAAAACGATCGGTGCGACAGCAGATAATGTAGACGGGATTTCAAGTGTGTTGGTAGTATATCCAAGCGTGGCAGAGAAGTAAATCCAGCAGATATGAATGAATATCAGTGAGAGTGTCGCCCTCCACACGGCAACCAGATTATTTATATATAAACTAAGTCACTTCCCGAAAGTTCGGGCACAAACGGACGTCGTCAGCACTGTAGAATGGTCTCGAAACAGTAACCCGGAAGTGAAACATCAAAAACTAGGAGCAGGTAAATTCCGGAATGCCAGAATGCTAAAAGTGTTGACCAGATATTAAAACGAAATGTGACCCATAATATTTTCTATTCAAAACACTAAACATTGTGACCCAATAATAATTACTACTGAACAAAATACACAGGAAATACACACTCGTAACACACATTGAACTTGTTGGGTATTGGTCCTTTTGATTTGAAATGTAAAGACTATGTATATATTAAATTGCCTAGAGTCCTATGCCTAGGCGGTGGCTCATGGGCCAATCCGGTGATGTCGACCTCTAAATTCTGTATGTCTCCAAGTTTTTGTTAAAGCCGAACCAGCATATTCAGCATATTCACTATTCAAAACACCAAACATTGTGACCCAATAATAATTAATACGGAATTAATAACAAAATATACAGGAAATACACACTCGTAACACTACAGTAGCAAAAACACCATATGAGTCTAGCTCTAAAAGAGCTATAACATCACAGACTGAGGAATCACTTCCTAATACATCCAAGTCTTCTTCTGATCCCAAATCATCATCATCATCTCAGTCACATTCAAAGTCTCAATCGACAGCTGATAGTCAACACACTGTTAAAAGTAAACTTAAGCCTCAGCTTGATGCTTCAAAACAAAGTGGCAGAGCTCCTAAAGGGTCACAAAATAAAATTCAATTGTTCAACAAATGTGGGTCTCTTGAAGACATGGACGTTTCTGAAAACGTCCATTCTAGGGCACATAGCTTGTCGACCTAAAAAAAAGTGCGGGGTAGATCCCCAATAAATCCTTCCAAAAGATAGTTTATTCCTACAATATTATACCGTGGAACTGCAGAGGATTGAGGACTAATTTACATGAATTACAGCTATTAGTCCAAGGTTTTACACCTTCCGATCTGTCTTCAGGAGACCGACAGATACTTTGGATCTTCGTCATTACAAAGAATATCATTGTTTTTCACCTCCAGGTGATAAGGCCACGAGAGGATCTTCCATTCTAGTCAAAGAAAACACTATCCATAACCCCGTTTCACTTAATACTAATACTTAACTCCCGAAGCCCTGAGTTATAATGGGAGATCTGAATGGGCACAACCCACTCTACAACTACAAACGCTAAAGGTAAATTGTTGGAGGACTTTTGTTCTGACAATGATTTATGTATTTATAATCACTACAAAAATGACTTGGTTTCCAGAAACGTGGAAACCATCCGTAATGTGGGTAATTGCAGAATCCAGTTGGTTTCCATTCCCTGAAACTCACTGAGTTTCCAACTAGATTCCATTTTGGAATCTGTGATTGTGGAATTCTGTAAATGGAAACCAAAATGAAACTAAGTTCGGGGGTTTCTTGTTGGTTTCCATATCTGGAATTTGCAATTCTCACATCTCACTGAATGGAAACCAACATAAAAGCAGAAAATGTGGTTTCATGTTGGTTTCCAATGGGCTGTTTTGAACTAAGTAACATAAAATGGGTAATTGTTTGTCATCCTGACATCCAGTTGGTATCCATTCAGTGAAACTGGGTGACCTAGTTTCCAAATAGAATCCATAATGGATACTCTAAGCTCTGGTGATGGAAACTGACACGAAGCTATGGTCATGTGTTGGTTTCCATTCCTGACAACAAAAGTAAATTGTTGACGCATGATTCGGTGGATATCACAATATTAAATGTGGCTTCAAACTAATGATACAAGAACAAACTATACACTTTGTTCCTTCACATTCTTGTTTATTCATGATGTAATGAAGCATCATATTCCAACTACCATGCACACAAACTTCACAATAACCGTACTAAACATACAAATGGTGAAAGGACGAATGGCTATAAATGGCCTTTGTCCAGCTATGTGCGCGAGGCACACTTAGTCTGGTTTCTCTAGATTGGGATGAATGAGGCAAGTCCAGGTTTCGGTTGTCTGCTTTCTCAAATTAAGGATCAGACGCTTTCTGTATCTGAAAAGAAATAATAAAACTCTGATATCTATATACAAGAATAAAAGGTGAGTTGACTCTGCATAGGAACATTGCTCAAACTTTTATTATATATTAATTATAATTTATTGGATCATTGAGTTGTGTATGGGCTTGTATTCCTTTCAGTAAATATATTGTATAAAAATAAGTAAAATTAAAACCACTTTAGCAATAGCAGTAGTTCAGATATATATTATTAATTAAAAGGTAAATGATGCAATATATAAAAACAGGCTATAGACTGCCAACTCCTAGGAATGTGAAAGAGTATAAGCATTTAGGAAGATTAGTATAAGTCATTAAAACAATTGTCATTTCGGTACTTACATGATGGTATTTCTTAATATCCAGAATATACGTGAATTATACAATAAACTGAGGCAGTGCGTAAAGTTTAGCATTAAAAGCATTTATAGTTGTAATACTTTGACACTGAGTTCAAATACTTGACAATTAATCAGTGTCAGGTCAATTAGTGTGTCGGGGTTCGTGTGTCGGCTTCATTGGGGCAGTCCCCACTTAACAGGTTCTATTATCAAAATTAGCTAGCTGTAAAAACAATGGAACTTACCTGAGTCAGGTGTTGACAGACGAAACCGGAAGTAATGACTCGGTAATCCATGGGCACGCGAACTCGTGACATTTTATAAAAGCAACAGTTTAATGTACTGAAGTGGTCGTTTTCAGTCTTTGTCTTAAAATCACATCGTAATTGGGTCAGAGAAGGATTTCATGCCTGCCAATCGAAAAAGGATCAGGTATTTGTTATTACCCACAATGCCCCAACGCACAGTTGCCGCCATTTTGTCACTTGATCCCAAGTTGTTTTGAGACGACTATTTTGAAAGCAGTTCTCAACCGGTATGTCCAGTAACGACAACAAGGAAGTCAACACAATGCAGTATTCCTACGTTTGCCCGTGTTATCTGATTCAAGAGACTGGCAATGAGATTTACAATAGAAGCTTTGGAGATTCGGTTACGTGAAAAATTGAGAACAGCAGCAGTCGTTGATCGCAGCGGGAGAAAAGGAACATTCCACGATCTGGTCAGGTACAGTGTTATTTTCTTGAAATAAGCAATAGCACATGTTATTCGTAATGTTTAACGTAAATAAGTAACTACCACAATACATATGAAAGTTTAGACTTGATGAACCTCTGTAAACAAATGCGTGTTGAATTCTTAGCAAGAGAGATGGCTTCCTTCACTCAGCACTCGGTTAATTCAAGAACTCAATATTACTGTGACTTGAATCAGCTCACACACGATTAAAATGGTTCATTGTGTTAATGAATGAAAAATTATCGTTGCAAGAAGAAAATAAGTAACAAATATCTCTAGTATATTATTGCTAATGTGCTTGTTACGACTCAAAATAACTTCAAACGTATTATAGATACGAATACTTATTTAAGAAATCCTTTTCATAAAGCTTTTGATATTTGCACGTTTGAAAACGATGTAGTTGGGGATAGTGTGTCATTTTGCATTTATAGGTTAGTGATTCTCTGACCAGATTTGGTGCATTGTTTGAAATTTCACAATGTTTTCAAACTAATATTGAATATTCTTATATCATTGATTTATGAGATAATTTAGGTTTGCCGTCTGATGTAAGTAGTGTTATGCTTATCATATCAAGATTTAACGAAGCCTGAATGAAGAATTGTGGATTGTGTTTAGGCCCACAGAAAAGGTTGCGAAGAGTTTTTGATATAAAGAATATATGGGTATACAATGATGGATTGCCAACCCAAAATAGTATATGAATTTGTTGACCTGGATTCTTTTCATCTAGCATAATCTGCACTTTGCAAATTGATATTTATTCTTTTTATTCGGCACTTTATTGTTATCAAGAGTGCAATATGACAAGTTCCTGTTTTTTAATCGTTTCTACGTTTCCAGCATAAAGGAGGGCAGTGTTGGAAATTCTGAAGAAGGCAGCCAGGACCAACTCATTTTGACATACAAAAGGTATGTATAACCTGAACCGTCCAGTACATAATGTACATCAACATAACCAAATAATGTAAATCCTAGGAATCTGTAAAAATGAATGGCACAGTCACTATTGTTGTAACCTCCAACTGGAAACATGTTTCACTTATAGTTATGCATCATGCACATGTCTCTTTTCAGAAGCTTTTTGACGGGTTTGGATTAACAAGATGGATCTCTTAAGAAGGTGTGGGGAAAGCAGAGGCCCACGGCTTGTACGCAAAGAACGGCAAAAGGTTCAGAGTAAGTAAACGTATTCTAGTCATTTTACATCTTGCACATATTAAAAATTTAAAGGAATCCTTTAAAATATCAAGTTAATTTGGATTCTTTCTATGTACATTCAAGGAATTTCAAAATGAACACTGTTGAAAAAGTGCAATTTATCCTTTGAAATTTACAGCTTAAAAAGTTTTAAATAGCACATATTATGCTGCAGTGTATGCTTGTGACCCCATATTCATAGCTTGTCTGCCTGAATGACTGCATATTATTGGTTAAGAAAATATGTCTTTTCACAATAACGGATAAGTCCTAGTTCTATACACCTAATGTGTATTGTAAGTAACATTCAGAAAATAAATTATGGAGAATTTTTCATGTCTCTGCACTCTCATATATCAATAGGCTGTTCTGGGATTGAAACTTTTGATGTCAAATGCTCATTTTATACTTTTCGCTTTTTGGACATGGGGTTCAGTGTATTTCACCTCAAGCAATGTTTGACAGTTTTCTTTTCTCTAGCCATGGATATCGTTGACGAATCATTGTTTGTACTGATAGTTTGTTTTTCAAATTTCAGAAGCTGGAAAGCAGGAAGGCTGTGAAACGATTGATTGGCCGGAGGAGAAGAAGCACACAGTTCTTCCTCTCTTGGGGAATGAGCTAACATTTTTCAAACTAGGAAGCCAAGTGATATGGGCTGATCTACATTGATGTGTTCAAGCAAAATATTCTGTACTCACTGCTAATTATTCCCTTGCTTTTGTTTCATTTACTAACTTGAATATTCCGAATATTATTTGTGTACAAACAAATTGTTGAATATAAATAAACTTTTAATGAATTTATGTTTTATTCTGTTATTTGCCATCCTACCATTATGCAATTGTATAAAATACCTGATTTGCTACATGTGATACATGAAACAACATGTTTTCCGGAGGACCGGGTAAAGGGCCGACTACAACACGGAAACCAGGTTGAAACCTACAGTAAACTCATACATGGAAACCAGGTTGAAACCTTAAATAATCTCGAACATGGAAACCAACTGGATCCCGCTTGGAGGAGTGGGTAATGAAACGAACTGGAAACCATCCTGCAGTTTCAGTTGCATGGAAACCACAATAGAACTTTAGGAAACACCCTGGAAACCAACTGGAAATGTTGGTTTCCATGACGTTTCTTCTTGGTTTCAGTGTTCCGGAAATCAGTTTATTTTTGTAGTGATGGAGTTCATGAATAGAAAACGTTTCATTATAATCTTTCAATTATCAGAATTGAAATTAATTGTTTTCTTTTCTTGTTGTTTTTGATGACCTATGTGGAAGTGACCATTTTCCTACTATATTAAAAGCTGTAACTCCATCTGATGTTCCTCCATCATCAAGGAGGAATTTTAAAAAAGCTAACTGGGCTTTATATGAAACACTGTGTTCTGAAAAACTTAAACCTGAACTAAAACGTTTTATGGACGTTCATGATGCTATTAAATGTGTTTTCTGATGAACTGAATTCCATAGCTGATGAGTGTATACCACATTCCTCTGCAGTTCCACATATTCGAAAACCATGGTTGAGTGATGAATGCAAACAAGCTAGGATGGCAAGGAAAAAAGCAGAACATTATTTCCGTCGCCATCCTATGGTTCATAATTTAAATAAATTTAAAATTTTAAAGGCTAAAGCACGGCGTACTTTTAAACAGAACAAACGCAGATCTTGGCAAAATTATGTATCTAAAATAAATTCTCGGACACCCATGTCCAAGGTATGGAACATGGTCCAGAAAATTAAAGGTAAAACTACTAAATCTAATGTCCATCATCTTAAACATGGAGATCAATTGCTTACTGATAAATCCGATATTGCGAATAAACTGGGCGAGGTTCTCGCTAAACATTCTTCCTCTTCTAATTATATACCTAAATTTCAGCAGTATCAAAAACAACAAGAAAAGAAAACAATTAATTTCAATTCTGATAATTGAAAGATTATAATGAAACGTTTTCTATTCATGAACTCCATCACTACAAAAATAAACTGATTTCCGGAACACTGAAACCAAGAAGAAACGTCATGGAAACCAACATTTCCAGTTGGTTTCCAGGGTGTTTCCTAAAGTTCTATTGTGGTTTCCATGCAACTGAAACTGCAGGATGGTTTCCAGTTCGTTTCATTACCCACTCCTCCAAGCGGGATCCAGTTGGTTTCCATGTTCGAGATTATTGAAGGTTTCAACCTGGTTTCCATGCATGAGTTTACTGTAGGTTTCAACCCGGTGTCCGTGTTGTAGTTTCCAACCTTGTTACCATGAACCGCAACTTGCTCGTGCCGGTCCTTTACCGGTTCTTTCATGTCTCACATGTAGCAAATCAGGTATTTTATACAATTGCATAATGGTAAAAGGCTTCAGGATGACCAATGACAGAATAAAACACAAATTCATGAAAAGTTTATTTATATTCAAACAATCCGTTTGTAAACAAATAATATTCGGAATATTCAAATTAGTAAATGAAATAAAAGCAATGTAATAATTAGCAGTGAATATAGAATATTTTGCTTGAACACATCAATGTAGATCAGCCCATATCACTTGGCTTCCTAGTTTGAGAAATGTTAGCTCTTTCCCCAAGACAGGAAAAACTGTCTGCTTCTTCTCCGACCAGTCAATCGTTTCACAGCCTTCCTGCTTTCCAGATTCTGAAATTTAGAAAACAAACTATCAACAAGCATTCGTCAACGATATCCATGGCTAGAGAAAAGAAAACTGTCAAACGTTGCTTGAGGTGAAATACACTGAATCTCCTGTCCAATAAGCGAAGAGCTCAAAAAGAATAAACTGAACATTGACATCAAAAGTGACCGAAGTTTCAATCGCAGGAGAACTTACTGATATTTGATAGAGTGCAGATTCATGAAGAAATTCTCCTTTGAAAGCCATAATTTATTTTCTGAATGTTACTTACAATACACATTATGTGTATAGAACTACGAATTATCCGTTATTGTGAAAAGACATGTTTTCTTAACCAATAATGTGGAGTCATTCAGGCAAAAAAGCTATGAATATGGGGTCACAAGCACACACTGCACCATAATATGTGATATTTAAAACTTTTTTTAAGCTGTATATTTCAAAGGATAAATTGCACTTGTTAAATAGTGTTCATTTTGAAATTCCTTGAATGTACATAGAAAGAATCCACATCAACTTGACATTTTAAAGGGTGATTTCGTAGACGTGTATAAATAATTGAATAATATTATTCTGCAAGCATATAAATTTTGATAACCCACTAGGCTTATATATTGTGAATATTTTTTTGTTTTGTTTTCCGCAAATAAGAAAACAATGAAATAGTTAAACAGTTTTCACTGAAGCCATTCGATTGCGCTTAGTTGTTGTGAATGTTAATTAGGAACTAGTGAGTTGTGTTGATTACGTTTTGTTAATTACTTTGCCGGTGACCCACCTACCTTCTCCACTGCTACTTCTTGGCTTGTGTCTGTATCGTTGAATGTTGATCAATTCTGTGGGATTAGGAAGTAGTGAGTTGTTTTGATTGTGAAATAGTGTGTGTATACTCAAGTGTGTTGTTAATATTTGTCGGTGACCATCACACTCTATCCTTCTTCTCCACTGCTACTTGTTTCCTTAGTTGAATGTTGATCATAGTTATATATTTTGTGGTTTGGTATTTATTTCAGAAAACTCAGAGATTATTATATTATTTGCACGCCTCTCATCATGTTCTCTCAACACCGATCATAATTACCTGATATATTGTTTTATTTCACCAAACTCAAACACTTTTCGTTTGTACTAATCTCATAATTAATAATAATACCAAACTAACATTTACTAACATCATTTACTAACATCATTTACTAACGTCTACGAATCCACAGCTCAATTCGTCTACGAATCCACCGGATTTCTACGTCTACGAACCAGTCTGGTCTACGAATTCAATGCAAGCCTGACTAGAATATGTTTACTTACTCGGAACTTTTTGCCGTTCTTTACGTACAAGCCATGGGCCTTTGGTTTCCCCACACCTTCTTAAGTGATCCATCTTGTTCATCCATACCAATCAAAAAGCTTCTGAAAGGAGACATATGTATACGACTCTTGATCGAGCTCATGACACTGCTACAGGAGCTGATAACACATTATCAACTCCTGAAGCACTTACCAGAATCCTGTTTAGAGACGCTCTTGTATATATCTGATGATATTTGGACTTCTGGGAAATTTCCTTCTTCGTGGCGTGTTGCTATAGTAGTACCAATATTTAAACCTGGACATGATCATACCGATCCGTCCAATTATCGACCAATTTCACTAACTAGCTGTGTTTTCAAAACCATGGAACGCATGATAAATAATAGACTTGTTTGGTACTTGGTAACAAATAACCTTATAACAGATATACGATGTGGTTTCCGTAAAAACAGAAGTACCTTCGATCACCTAGTGGGACTGGAATCATTTGTGAAAAACGCACTAATTCATAAACAACATGCTGTGTCTATCTTTTTTGATCTCGAAAAAGCATATGACACAACCTGTGTTCGGTTTTCGAGGTCGCTTGCCTCAATTCAAAGCACACTTTTTAAATGACAGACAATTTCAAGTCCGAGTGGGTTGGATCATTATTTGTGGATGATTTTAATATTTCTTGTCGTGGTAAAAATATGCATACTATTGAACGGCAACTGCAGCTGTGTTTAAATAAAATAAACAAATGGTGTCTTGAAAACGGCATTAAATTTTCTCAATCCAAAACTAATTGTATACACCTTTGTAGAAATTATAAACCGCATAAAGATCCTGAACTCTTTCTAAATGGATCTCCCATAAAAGTTGTAAAGGAGGCCAAGTTCTTGGGAATAATTTTTGACTCGCATTTAACGTTTCTACCATATATCAAATCCCTCAAAACTAAATGCCTGACTTTTTGGAAGTGGTGTCAAATTCTAAGTGGGGAGGAGATCAAGCTACTTACCTGCGGCTTTATCGTTCACTGATCCGGTCAAAACTTGATTATGGCTCCATCGTATATGGTGGAGCCTGTAAAAGCAACCTAAAACTTTTAGATTCTGTTCACCATCAAGGTTCAAGACTTTGTCTTGGCTCCTTTAGAACTTCACTTGTTGACAGCCTGTACGCTGAGGCTGATGAGCCATCTCTTGAGCAGCGACGTATAAAACTAGTTTTACAGTATGTAACAAAACTATATTCCAGTGAGTAAAAATATAAATGTGTTTTCAGTTCTCTGTATGAGGATTTATACAAAAAAGAAATCTCTGGTTCCACCTCTTGGTTTAAGAATTAAACCATTTCCTTCTTCAGCCAGCATTGAACTGGAATATATAGCTCCTTCCCGTCTTCTGTCTTCTGCTCCTTGGCAATTGGTTAGCCCCGAGTGGACCTAACATTAACTACATTTAAAAAATCAGAAACTAATGAATTACAATACAAACAAGCACGCGTGGCGAGCCACCTCCTCGTGGTGGGTTCTGGGTAGCGCTAAGAGTTCGCCGACAGCCCCGTTGTGGACCCAGGGGGATATTTGGTGCACCAACCCGCTTGCCCTGAGGAGGGGATCCTGGTGGTTGAGGGCAATAGGGGCCTGCAATCGTGTTCCAGTTGCTCAATACACCACTTTGGCCCTGACTTCGCCTTGACGGGTGGTCGAATGGGCCCGGTTCGACCAATCGGCTGGTCATGCCAAGCCCTGTGCATGTATTATATAATTGTACAAATTTGATTTTGCATTGTTTCAATTTTGGTCTTGGCTTTTCACTCATATAACACTTGCAGATTTGAAAAGTGATGTTATTAACTTTGCCTAGAGTCTTATGCCCAGAAGGCGGTGGCTCATGGGCCAATCTGGTAGATCGATTAATTTTCTATTAATCTTCTGCTGGAGTATACCATTTCAGTATCCTTGGTGCTGCCAGTCGGAGACCCACTGGTGTATAGCATTGTCCATGTGATACTCGGTGGATGGTGGGGGAGCTGGG
Organism: Haliotis asinina; assembly: GCF_037392515.1. NCBI lineage: Eukaryota > Metazoa > Mollusca > Gastropoda > Lepetellida > Haliotidae > Haliotis > Haliotis asinina. The sequence continues at coordinate 11,505,293 of NC_090281.1, read as the reverse complement.
ATGGTGAACTTTCTATTATTAAAAATGGGTCAACCAAACAAAAGGAATGAGGAAAATATCACAAACAGATATCCAGATACATGGAGTAGATTCTTGGTTGTATCTTCGACTGATGGTGAACCACTCAAGCTAAATCCACATCAAAGGCAATTTATGGACTTGTTGGTGATGTCCACGCTGTTAGAAAAATTAGATCAGGGTTTCTCCTCATAGAGTGTAAAACAGCAAAACAATCAGCTACCCTCATAGCCACAAAACAGCTTGCAAATACTGAAGTTTCAGTTTCTCCTCACAAGTCTTTGAAGAGTAGCAAAGGCATCTTGAGGGACAGAGACAGCTGACTTGCCCACATGAGTGAAAAGGAAATAGTTACTGAACTGCAAAACCAAGGAGTCACTCATGTTAAAAGATTCACGTTTAAGAAAAATGGAGAAAATATGAATACAAACACATACTTAATTTCTTTTTCTCAACCCCAACACCCAAAGTACATAAAGGCAGGATATTGTAACATCGAAGTGGAACAGTATATTCCAAACCCGCTTCGTTGGTACAAGTGTCAAAAGTTTGGTCATGCTATAGATGTGGTAAAGATGATCATGAAGGTTCTGACTGTTTGTTTTCTGCAAAATGTGTCAATTGTCTTGGATATCATATGTCTTCGTCAAGGTCATGTCATGTCTGGAAACGTGAATGTGAAATTGTCAAAATCAAAATCCAAAAGAATGTCACATATCATGAGGCAAAACGTTAAGTTAATGTAGTCTCCCCTCAGTCATCAGGTGTACCATATTCTGCAGTTGTTGCTCGCCCCAATACTATGTCTGTTCTGTCAGCTGCATGTCAGACAGATATCACCTGGGTTAAAGCTGACAAACACACTTTAATTGCATCAGATTCTACTGTTGATAAACACCAAGCAACATCAGCTTGCCAGACTGAATCACAAACAATGTCTCCTGTTGTGAAAAATCAGTGTTAAAAAGTAGGTTACAGACAAAAAACTGATCGAGTACAAAAGAGATCACGTGATCCTGTACAAATCTATAACAAGTTTAAACTTTCAGAAGACATGGACGTCTCTCCTCACCCCCGTGCGCGAAGTAGAAGCAGTTCGCCTCGGAAGGGGAAAAGTCGGTCCCCAGTACTACCACCTGCTATTAAATGAACAATAATTCCTTAATCCAATGGAATTGCAGAGGACTTAGGACCAATTATAATGAAGTACGATTACTAGCACAGGATTTTTAAACATCAGCATTTAGTTTTGAAGAAACGTACCTGAAACAAAATTATAAGTTCGAATTGCGTAAATACCATTCTTATCATTCTTTTTCGCCCCATATCGGTGAGACATAGTATTATTCATAGCCCTGTTCCTCTTAACACCAATCTTCAGGCTGTTGCTGTTCGTCTTACTTTACATATAACCCTTACTCTTTGTTCCTTGTATATCTCCCCTTCTTCCATTCTCCATCAGAATGATCTTCAAGATTTGTATGACCAATTACCAAAACCCTGTATCATAATGGGTGATCTCAATGGACATAACCCATTATGGGGAAGTCCTGATACCAACAGTAATGGGAAAGTTCTTGAAGAGTTTATATCTGTTAATAATTTATGTATATTCAGTGATGGCTCTGATATATGTTTACACCCTGCAACGGGAACATATTCTTCCTTAGACCTGTCACTCACTGATTCAAACGTTTATAATGAGTTTGAATGGTCAGTCCATAATGATCTTTGTGGTAGTGACCATTTTCCAACAGTATTTACAGCAATTAACCCTTCCGATGATCCGCCTGTAACAAGATGGGATTTTTCAAAGGCCAATTGGCCATTATTTCAGGTCACCTGCCTTAAAGAACTTAAACCAGACCTTTTCATGGATGTACCTGATCCAATTATATTTTTCTCGGACAAACTGAAACATTTAGCTGATGAAACTATTCCTAAGTTCTCTGTAAATCCGCACATCCGTAAACCATGGTTTAATGACGAATGCAAACAGGCTAGGAAAAAGAGGAAGAAAGTAGAGAAATATTTTCGTCTTCATCCCACTGTTCATAACTTAAATAATGTAAAAATCAGTTACGCTAAAGTTCGACGAACGTTTAGACACATTAAACGTCATACTTGGAAAAATTACGTTTCCAAAATACATTCCCGCACTCCTATGTCAAGGGTATGGAATATGATTAAAAAAATTAAAGGCAAGGGTTCCAAATCCAGTAGTATTCAGCATCTCAAAAATTATAATAACATACTAACTGAAAAATCCGATATTGCAAACAAGTTGGGTGAAACTTTGGCTAAACATTCGTCCCAAAATTATCATCCAAAATTCCAGACTTATCAAACACACCAAGAGAAGAAAACAGTGAATTTTAAATCTGATAATGGTGAAGATTATAATGAGGTATTCTCATTACATGAACTTCATACTGCGTTATCACAGGCTCACGATACTGCAACAGGACCTGATGATATCCATTACCAACGGGCACCCGTGGCGAGCCACCTCCTCGTGGTGGGTGCTCGGTAACGCCAAGAGCTCGCCAACACCCCCGTTGTGGACCCGGGGGATATTTGGTCCACCAACCCGTTTGCCATGGGTTGCGGCCCTGTGTCGGTGGAGGACGGGAGTCTGGGGGTTGAGGTCACTGGGGGCCTGTGAGCACGTTCCCCTTGCTCAACACACCCCTTCGACCCTTACTTCACCTAGACGGGAGGTTGAATGGGCCCGGTTCAACCAATCGGTTGGTCATACCAAGCCCTGTGCATAGATTATACTATATTTATCATTGCACAAGTATGATTTGGAATTTTATAAATTAATTTTGGTCTTGGCTTTATTGTCTAAAACATGTTTGATGTTGAATTATGTTGTTCTGAACTTTGCCTAGAGTCTTATGCCAGTAGGCGGTGGCTCATGGGCCAATCTGGTGGAGTAATTATTTATAATTCTTCTACTGGAGTGTATCATCCGGGTATCCTTGGTGCTGCAAGCTGGAGGCCCGTTTGCTTTAGCATTGTCCTTGTGATACTCCGTGGTGGAGGGGAGCTCGGATGATGAAATCTAGAAATCTACATAAGTAACCATGCCTTACGAAACCCCCACTAAGAAGAGCAAACGTCCTCTCGAAAATGATCCCGTTGACGACCTCAGACCGTTCAAACAATTTGATTACTCGCTACGTTTCATTGCCATTGAGACCAAAGATAACACACGTTTGAAGCTGAACCCATTTGCTGTGTCTAAGGGTATCCAAGGCGAAGTAAAGAACATTAGAAGATTACGTTCTGGTGCGCTGTTGATTGAGTGCACCAGAAAGCACCAGTCAACCAACCTTTTGAATATCGACACTGTTGTTGGTACTCCGGTTACTGTCACGGCGCACAAAATACTCAACACCAGTAAGGAAATGGTGCGAGATCGTGATCGATTGCTGGCAGACATATCTGACCTAGATATCGTGTCCAAGATGAAAGATCAGGGAGTACTATATGTCAAACGCTTCTCAACCCGTAAAAACAACACAACCATCAAAACCAACACATATCTGTTTTCCTTCTCTTCACCTACTGCTCCAAAGCCACTTAAGGCAGGGTACTGTAATCTCAATGTTGATACAAACATACCGAATGGTGTAAATACGTGCACATTGTCTGGTGTGTGTGTGCTCATTGTAGTGAAAAAATACACACAACAGAAGATTGTAACTGCCATGTTAAAAAGTACACAAACTGCGCAGGGTATCACCCATCTTTCTATAAAGAATGTCCTGTGTGGAAACAACAAATGGCCATTGATAGAATAAAGTTTACACAAAACATCAGTTTTTGCAGATGCAAAGAAAATGGTCCAGAGCTCAGTACCAACAGAAAGCTCTGCTTCCGTTGCCAGACCAAACCCAGAAGCAGCATCCACAATAAAGAAATTATCTGCAAGCTGTCAAACAAACTTGACATGGGTGAACATGGATTCCCCTCAACCTTTGTCACCTGCCATATCTACTCAAACTGCAGAATCACTTCCTGGTACATCACAGATTCAATCAGCACCACCCCCCTGATCATGACATATCTTCTCAGTCATCAACAAGGTCTCAAACCAGTAAAACACAAACTAAAGAGCCAGATTCTTTGAAAAAGTTAAGCAGCAGCGCCCCAAAAGGTTCAGAGAATAAAATCCACATTTTCAACAAATATGGATCACTCGCTCTAGGGCACACAGCCTGTAGCCCACCAAAATAGTGCGGGGTAGATCCCCAATAAATCCCCACAAAAGATAGCTTATCAGAATAATATTATTCAGTGGAATTGAAGAGGACTAAGGACTAATTTTAATGAATTGCAGCTTATAATCCAGGATTTTGCACCGTCAACAATCTGTCTACAGGAAACATATTTGAAAATCACTGATATGCTTGACCTCCGTCATTCCAATGCATATCATTATTTTTCACCTCCGGGTGATAGGGCAAGTGGAGGATCATCAATCTAGGTACGGCAAAATGTTATACATAGTTCAAAATGGGTGAAACCAGTGATGGGGAGGGCGGCGACTTCCAGGTTCAGCATAAGGCACGTAGCAAAACTCGAAAGACCCATAGACAGTCGTCTCTGCCCCAGGGTGTGGTCAATGCTGCTGCAGCGTCGGTTGATCGCTCACCTTCCACGAAGCGCAGGATCACCCACGTGGAAGGTCATCACCCCCCTTAATATTGTCTAGTGTTGGTAGCTGTCATGTTAATGAATATTGCCTGTCCCCGGACTACTAGACTGCTTAATGGCTTTTCGTACCACCGCTAGGTTCTCCCTTAGTGGGAGTGTATATTCTGTTGTTTATTCTATATGTATTTTCCTGCCCTGTCTATATTTTCTAGTACTGTATTATCCTTTCGTTCAATTTACTTGTTTTATACTTCCCATGTATCCCTCTTTTGTTCCAATTGTATGTCTGAAGCAAGAATTAGTAATTTTTCTTTTATCTATCGGTCTTGGGGTGGGGTATTTTGGGTTGGGTTGTTTGGCCCTGTTTTCTTACAGTGGCATTCTTTGTGGCTGTTCCCTTTTCCCTTGGTGCGGTGTGTGCGGTTTGTTTTGCTGGTTGGTGTGGGGTGTTGCTTGTGTTTAGTGTGTGTTGGTTGTTTTTTGGGGGGTGGGCTTTCTGAGTTGGGGTGGTGTGGGGGAGGTTGGGAAACAGATTTGAAGGTATTTTGTTTAAATATTTGTTTTTCTTCCTTTCTAGCGTACGGTTTCCTCATTTGCATAACTTTGTTTTACATTTTATTATCAATTTTGACTGATTTTATAATTTGTTTTATGTTATTTGATTTACTGTCGTTTATCATGTTTGTGGTATATTATTTTTGCTGTTATTGTGCTTTTAGTGTCTTCATTTCGCTATTTGGGGGACATAGATTGGTTTTCTATCTTGAGGTGATTTTATGTGCGCTCTCTTCGGTTGTGAATGTATCTTATGTTTTATGTCATATCATGGTAATGTTATACCGAATATATTTTCGTAGTTTCTATTACTATATGTCCTCTGGTATGCTGTACACGAATTCAACCTTATTTCGTATTATATTTACGGTTTGTTATTTTATATTCAACTTGATTCGGAACATTTTTGTAGTGTCTTTTCTGCTTCCATGTCCTTATATTTTGGCTTTAATTTTTCAAGTAATTGATAGTTTTCTTTTACCCGTTTTTTTTTTTTTTTTTTTTTGGGGTGGGTGGGGGGGGGGTGTCTATTTCCTTCTAGTGGTGTTTTTAGTTATGTGTTTTCGTTTTCCTGGGGCTGGATTTTGTTTTCTTTCGAGTGTTTTTATTTTGTTCATTATGGAAATTCTACATATAAACCTTTTAATTTGGAATGCATATTTGATTTACTGGTATTGTTGCTTTACTGTTTCTGATTGCGTATTATGTTGTGATTTAAGTATTATGTCATATCCATGTTATCCTTTTGTTGTCCATGGTTTTGTTTATTGTTATAATTTACCAAACAACCATCTAGTTTATGTATACTTTTGTTTCAATTAATTGTAATGGGCTCCTAGAAGACCCAAATAAATCCAATCTCCTGTCTCATTATTTTAATTCTTATTCTGTGGATTTTATGTTTCTTCAAGAGACCCATGTATATAATTTAAATCTTGCTAAATCTTTTGAGTCAATTCCATCACAAGGGACAATTATTTCAAATCAAGAACTATGAAGGACCTTTTTAGTAACGTAAGTTCTCATTTAATTATGGCATTTTTAAAAGAACTAGATTTTTTATCTGACTTGTAAATAACTAAGTATTTTATGCTTGGAAGTTGAATTAGTAACTGAGATTCTTAGTGGCTGTATCCTCGAGGGGGGTTGAAGTACCGTAAAATTATTGTCCTCCTGAGAGGGTACGTAAGTCCCAAAACATTTGAAGTCAAATTTAATCTTCCATATTTTTGTAGCCGTAGTATTTCTGTCATTTTAATTTGTGGCTAATCTTGCATACAATCACCAGCAGCTGAAGGGATGGTGTAAATCCAGCTAGGGACCATGCAGGAAGCAGAAGTACTGTAAGTCCCCATGGCCTCGAGTATGGTGATCTACCTTTAGCTGTTGGTGATCTATAGCCTGTTTTTATATTGTATTGTCTGAATAGTGATATCAGTTTTAACTTTTCACGCTAGTTTTATTTCTTACTGTGATATTCTAGTTGTTTTACTGTCCGTCGTCGACAGGTTTTTACTATATACATAAATACTTTTTTTCAAGAATGTTCTCGTCACGATATGGCTGCAATACTGCCGATGTGACGTTAAGTATTAACTCACTCACTCACTCACTCACTCACTTTTGAGTGACAATTTGGGGGGAAGGCTTTTTGGAGTTTTGGTACTAATTTCAGAAGGGGGGTAGGGTTTATTATTTCTTCTAAACTTCAGTTTCACGTCGATTACTTCTATTTTGATGTAGATGGGAGATTATTAGTAGTGGATTTAAATATTAATGGACATAGCGTTAGATTTCTTAATGTCTATGGTCCAAACAACCCCGTTGAGAGAGTTGAGTTTTTTCAGTCCCTTGAGAAATATTTAGTTACCAATAAAATTCTTATTTTGGGTGGAGATTTTAACTGTGTGTTAAATACTAAGTTAGATAAATTAGGCAACAGTGATACCAATCAGCCTGGAGCTAATTTGGTTAAACAATGCATGGGTCTCTGACTTTTCCTTATTTGATGTTTATCGTACTTTATTTCCTGGTTCTCAGACGATGTCATGGCGCAACACAGCCGGCGCTGGGTCTCGTCTAGACCGTTTCTATGTTTCAACCTCCCTTCTTTCGGCGCTTGTTTCATCTGATATATTCCACGTTAGTTTTTCTGATCATGATTACGTGTTATTTAAGCTGAAAGATTTTGCTGGCATTCAATTTGGTCCAGGATATTTTAAATGTAATAACTCACTACTTGATGAGTCCTTTCAGCTTTTGTTCCAAGGCTTTTGTCTTGCTAACATTCTTCCTTTGGATCAGGTTACTTTAGATTGGTGTGATGCTTTTAAGATTAAAATTCGGAATTATCTTAAGTTGTTTGCCCAAGTTAGAAAATCTGATAGAGCATTCCTTCGGAGGGAATTGGTATTCGAATATAAAAAGTTATGCCATGCAGAGTCTTTACATCCTGGACTTTAATCCGACCAACTTGCGGCTATAAAGAAACAACTTCATGATTTGGAAATGATGGAATTCAGGGGTGCTTTAGTGCGTTCAAAAGCTAAAGACCTCGAAATTGGAGAAAAGCCTTCCAGATATTTTTCGCGCAAGGAAACACAGAGGGGTCAACGGAAATCTATCTCTTCTATTTTGGATCCTTTGGGTAATAAGGTTACTACCTCTCGTGACATCATGGGTGTTTTGTTGACTTTTACAGCGATCTTTTCGGCTATGAACCTATTGATGAGGAAGTTTGTAATAGATTCCTTGCTGATTTACCTAAACTTGATTCGGCTTCGCAGGAAGGGGAGATAACTCGTGACGAAATTCTAAAGACCCTTAAGGCTATGGAGAATGATAAGTCTCCAGGTCCGGATGGGCTTACTAAGGAGTTTTACTTGTCTACTTTTGATGTTCTAGGTGACGTCCTCCTTCGTATCGTTCAGTTGTCTTTTCTCCAGCATACTCTCCCTCCTTCTTCTAAAACGTCTTACATTTCTTTACTGTGTAAGGGTGTACACAATGCTGATAATGTCCGTAACTGGCGTCCTATTTCGTGGTTAAATGTAGATGTTAAAGTGATTTCAAAATTATTATGCACACGTTTAGGCAAGGTTATAGGTAGTATCGTGCATTTAGATCAAACTTGTTCTGTTCGATCTATTCACGACAATTGCCATCTCATTCGTAATGTGCTTGATTATGTGGATCAAAAAGATCTACCTTGTGCCTTTATCAGTCTAGACCAGGAGAAGGCTTTCGATAGAGTCTCTCATCAATATTTATTTAAAGTCTTGGACGCTTTTGACTTTAGTCCTAATTTTCAAAAATGGGTCAAAATTCTTTATTCGCATATATCTAGTGCGCTTATAATTAATCAGCACATTTCACAACGATTTCCTGTAACGAGGTCTGTTCGGCAGGGTTGTGGGTTATCTCCATCCCTGTATGTCTTAGCACTAGAGCCTCTCTTACATTATATACGGAATCATTCTGGTATTCATGGTGTCTGGTACTGATGACTCAGCAAAAATATCTGCCTTTGCTGATGATGGTCTGGGCTTTTGTACTATAGACGCTTCTACTGAGAATCTTTTGAAAAGTTAACTTATCACCTTTTCGGCAAGGCGTCTGGCTCTAAATTGAATCTTGCAAAAACTCATGGCATTTTTGTTGGTAAAAGGAGTAATCGGTCTGATCATCCTTTCGGCATATCTTGGATCGAGCAGTCAAAAATTGTTGGAATTATGACAGGCAGGAATGTCAATGCTGACGATCAATTATATCCTATACTATCAAAATTTCGGTCAGTTATAAATATTAATAGAGGGCGCTCTATGTCTATTTTTGGTACAACTATTGTGTGCAATAGTCTGGCCTTGTCTAAGTTGTTGTACTGTGGGGCAGTCACAGCTTATTCTAAACATTATGTTGACCCCTTACAAAGGGAGACTTTTCGGTACATATATATAACTCCGCAGCTGAACCTATTCGGCACACTGTTTGTTATCAGTCTGTTCTGGATGGGGGCTTGGGTGTTATTCACATCCAGTCGAAATTACAGTCTTTTTATTTATGGCATGTTCAAAATTTTACAGAGTGATTCTTCAGCAAAGTGGACTTATTTTTCTAAATATTGGATAGGTATGTCCTTACGTCTTTATCGTTCTGACTTTGCTTCACTTTTAATTCCTCACTCTGAGACGATGCCATTGTTCTACCAGCATTGTTTTTCGGCTGTTAAACGTTTTGAAGCTTGTCATGCTAATTCGCTGGTAGATTTATTTCACTTTTCATCTAAACAGTTTTATAATTGTCTTTTACAGCCCTTATTGGAAAATACGGTAGAACGAGTGTATCCACGTATTCCGTTTCGGCATGTTTGGCTTAATCTTCATCATCATTTTGTGGATCCACTTTCGAAATCGGTAAATTATCGTCTCATATATGATTCTCTCCCACTAGGTTATACCCTTTACACCCGATCAATGTCTGTCACTCCCAACTCCTCTCTGTCGTATGGCAATGGAAACCTCTGACCATCGTTTCATCTATTGCCCGTGTGTTATACATTATTGTGGGATATCGTATTCAAATGGTTACATCATCTTTCTTTTGGGCAGTTAACAAAATGTAACGAAGTAATTCGGTTCACGTTGGTGCCGAAAAATCCAAATTTATGTCGGAAAGCTGTGTGTTTGTATCTTTTAACTTTGGCTAAGTATTCTATTTGGTCAGTTCGAAATTTCAATAAATTTAAACACAAAAAGTTAAATGGAAACGATATCATGTTGCGTTTCTTGTCATTCCTTAGGACACGTGTCAGGGTTAACTTTATTCGATTTTCCCGTGCTGTCTTTTCCAAGTACTGGCTGTCTACTTCTTTGTTTTGTTCAGTTGATATGACTAATAACCTTGTATTTCATGTATGAGCCTTTGTTTTTATGTTTAGCGTAAATGTTCATGCTGTCTATTGTCCATTTTAAGTCGGTATGTCCCACTTGTATGTCCAGTTTGTTTGTCCCCTTGTTCTTACTGCCTTAATGTTTGTATCAGCAGCCGGGGTAAGGCAGCCGGCGGAGAGCTCGTTTTGTTGGATTCATTAGTGTTATTTTATTGTCAACATTTGTTTTTCAATGGTTGTTTGGCTGTGTTCCTTCCACTTGAGCATGACATTATGTTAGTACTGCAGGGCTCAACAACTGTGATATATTTAGGCGGCCCTGCACCAACAGCGCTGTATGAAATTTTACTTTGGAAAGAAAAAAGTATCTGTTCTTATCAGCTTAATATGTGATACGTCTCCTGTTGGAGACATCGATAATAACGGGATTAGGTGCCACGGAGCTTGCTCCGCCCTCATCACGGGTCGGCCTGGTATTGCAGTACCTCCGGGAATGGCCCATCACTCATAATACAATTAAAAAAATAGAACCCTTACCTTAGCCCTCTGCTTTTCACATTTCATTTCCCTTTTCTTATCTCACTTTGCGCTGTCGCCTCCCTTTTCGCGCGTCCGTTTCACTGGAGGCAACATGCAACCACTTCCAAACTGTAGAAATGGACCCATCCACTCAACCACATTGTACTCCGTCCAAACCAAGCCCCAGGAAGTTCCTCAAAGTGATTTATGTTCCACTTGCAGTTGATTTCTGTCCCCGTATCCAGGGACGTCGGCCATGATGTCGCACGCCGGAAATTACGTCGTAGACAATCACACCCTCACAACCACATTCTGCCCCGTCGATAACACACGTCTTTAAGCGCCAGCTAACCCTAGAAAGTGTTTTCAAGTGGTAAGGAAGTATCAGAAGCATCGGCGCGTTTCTCCCGGGTCATTTTACATTGAAATTTCAAAGTTTCTTCAACTTTCATTCTATTTCTTAATTAAAACAACATTTGTGACTAAAATTCACCTACCCTAACATTGTTTTGATCTTTGAAATGTATTTAAGTTTAGTGGATTTAGTCCACGCAGTCAGTTGCTGTGTTTTTTTCACGCTTGTCTGGGCGCGACTTTCTGAAAGTCGGGACTGCAGAAACTCTTCCAATTGCTGTCCCCACGCCTCGTTCATTAAGTGCCGATCCACCGGCTCATGGCCCTAGCTGCAGGACGTTTTTCCTACGTCGGCCCGACGTTTTAGCGCCTACGCTCTGTTTATTCAAAGAAATAAATAAGGTTATTTACACATTTTGTTGCCTTGACACAAATTGTCAAATTTCTCCACAAAGAGGCACCCGTGGCGAGCCACCTCCTCGTGGTGGGTGCTGGGTAACGCTAAGAGCTCGCCAACACCCCCGTAGTGGACCCGGGGGGATATTTGGTCCACCAACCCGTTTACCGTGGGTTGCGGCCCTGTGCCGGCGGAGGAGGGGATCCTGGTGGCTGAGGGCAATAGGGGCCTGCAATCGTGCTCCTGTTGCTCAATACACCACTTTGACCCTGACTTCGCCTAGACGGGTGGTCGAATGGGCCCGGAAATAAATAAGGTTATTTACACATTTTGTTGCCTTGACACAAATTGTCAAATTTCTCAACAAAAGATGGTCAGTTTGGCCGTGGCCCTCGTCCGTGGTCCGAAATTGCGTGTTTTCGTGCGTGTAATGTTAGTGGTGAATATTTTGAAAGAGGTAATGTAAATATCAAGCCCCTTAATGAGATGCTGTGGGTTTAGAGTTATTTTGCCGGCGCAAGCCGACAACCGGCATCGCTTCTCGGCCTTTTGGCTAAGATCAAAGTGTTATCTTAGTCTGAGAAGCGATCATCTCCTCATGGAGTGATGAGTGTCTTTGGTTGCGTGTTTGCTTATTAATTAGCTCTCTTGCAGATCTACGGGTTGGCATCACTTCTAGCAAGTGTGTGGCCTTAAGTGGTCTCCATCCTTCGGTTATGGCTTTGGTTACTGCAGTAGAAGCTGGAGATATTCCGCACAGGTATATTGATGGTGACTATGCATCACGCACGGTCCGAGTGGATTCCCAACAGCGGAAGGTGTCTAAGGATGATTTGGTACAGGTGTTGAAGGGGAATATTCCTTCTTTTCGGTCCCAAGACTGTGTTGGGATATGGAATACAGAGAAATCCGGGCAATACTTTGTGACTTTCGGCACCCGTGGCGAGCCACCTCCTCGTGGTGGGTGCTGGGTAACGCCAAGAGCTCGCCAACACCCCCGTAGTGGACCCGGGGGAATATTTGGTCCACCAACCCGTTTGCCGTGGGTTGCGGCCCTGTGTCGGTGGAGGACGGGAGTCTGGGGGTTGAGGGCACTGGGGGCCTGTAACCGCGTTCCCTTTGCTCAACACACCCCTTCGACCCTTACTTCACCTAGACGGGAGGTTGAATGGGCCCGGTTTAACCAATCGGCTGGTCACGCCAAGCCCTGTGCAATGTACGTTGGTTTGCACACTTTTGATTGATATAAATTGGTATTTTCTGGACTTGGTTAAAATTGTATACAACTTCATCACTTGTTTACTGTAAGCAAATACAAAATTACTTGCCTAGAGTTTAATTTGCCAGAAGGCGGTGGCTCATGGGCCAATCTGGTAGAAAATCTTCTTGATGATTCTACTTGAGTATACCCTCCTGGTATCCCTGGTGTCACCTGTCGGAGACCCACAGGTATATGACATCGTCCTTGTTGACACTCCGTGGTGGGTGGGGAGTTAGGAGGATGAATCATACATGAATACACCATGGCACCCCCACTAAAGAAACGTTCTTATGAATCCAATGATTCGTTTTCTTCGGAGGATGAGACTCCTGAAATTGTCACAAACCCGGATAACTGGCCTCGTTTCCTAGTTATGTCAGCACCAGATGGTGGAGCTCTTAAGCTCAATCCTTTTGCTGTGGCCAAAGGCATCGAAGGTTTAGCAGGTGATGTCAAGGAAATAAAAAAAACTAAGATCTGGTTCACTGCTCATTGAATGTCGAAAGCTGACCCAATCGCAGATTCTGCAATCATCTAAAGTCTTAGCGAATGTTCCTGTTGTGGTGTCCCCTCACAGGACATTGAATAGCAGTAAAGGTATCGTCCGTGACGTTGGACGTTGCCTTTCAGACATGAGCGGACATGAGATTGTGACAGAATTGCACTCACAAGGCGTTACACATGTCAAACGCTTCACTGCCAAAAAAACAACGAAACCTTTCAAACAAACACATATTTGTTCACCTTTTGTCTGCCTAAACACCCACAATCACTAAAAGCGGGGTACTGCAACTTGAAAGTTGACACATTTATTCCAAATCCTTTGAGGTGCTATACCTGCCAAAAATATGGTCATGGTTCAAAGTCTTGCTACAATCAAGCTGTATGTCACAGATGTGCTGGAAAGTGTGAAGATGGTACCCTTTGTGACAAAAGTCCTTCTTGTGTTAACTGTTCTGGCCACCATCCATCTTCCTCCAAAGAGTGTCCTACTTGGAAGCTTCAGTATAAAATTTCACAAATAAAGCATCAGCAAAACGTGTCATTTTCAAAGGCAAAAAAACTTGCTCTTTCACAAGAACAATCAGGCTCAACGTATTCAAACGCAGTTGCTGCATCTATTCAGACCACTAAGCAAAAACCTATTACATATAATTCTGTAGGTTGCCAGACAGACTACACATGGGCAAGGACTTCTGCTCCAGCCTTGCTATCTGCTAATGTCCAGTCAAGGTCTTCACAAGTGACCTGTAGTTCACAAACCATTGATTCATCCAAAGACATTCTTAAATCGCAGACATCAACTGACATAGATACATCTCAGAAACGATCAAGTAACCCAGAACCAAATGTTCAACCAGCCTCAAAACACAAGTCAAAACAAAATAGTGACATTTTCAAAAAGACTCAAAGTGGAAGAACCTCGAAAGGGGCGAATAATCATATCCAAATTTTTAATAAGTTTGGATCTCTTGATGACATGCATGTGTCCGAGCAAAGCCATGGCAGGACTCATAGCTTGTCACCATCACGAAAGGTGAGGGGTAGATCTCCTGTTTATCCTCCGAAAAAGTAATGTCTTCACCTATACTACAGTCGAACTGTAGAGGACTTAAGAACAACTTAAATGATTTACAATTATTAATCCAAGATTATAAACCGTCAGCTCTCTCCATACAAGAAACCTATCTGAAACAGACAGACAATTTTGACCTACGTCAATTCAATGCGTATCACTATTTTTCTCCGCCTGGTGATAGAGCTACTGGTGGAGCTTCGATCCTGGTGCGACAAAATGTTATCCATAGCCCAGTTAGACTCACAACAAATCTCCAAGCCGTTGCAGTGCGACTTACGTTGCACGTTGCATTCACATTGTGCTCTTTATACATTTCTCCATCATCAGCTGTTCAACTGAGTGATCTGCAGGCTCTTTATGATGAACTACCTAAACCGTGTTTAATCATGGGCGATTTAAATGGCCACAATCCACTCTGGGGTGGCATAAATACAAACACTAAAGGTAAATTACTGGAGGAATTTATTTCAAACAACGATTTATGCATTTATAACGACGGTTCAAACACGTATCTTCATCCTGGCACAGGAAGTTATTCAGCTCTTGATTTGTCACTTACAGACTCTAACTTATTGAGTGAATTTGAATGGTCTGTCCACGATGACCTCTGTGGAAGTGATCATTTCCCAACATTGCTAAAACCTGTGAATCCATCTGATGTTCCTCCATCGTCACGATGGAATTTTAATAAGGCTAACTGGACTTTATATGAAATTCTCTGTCGTGAGAAACTTAAACCTGAACTTTTTCATAATATTCCCGATGCCATAAAATGTTTTTCAGATAAACTAAATAATATAGCTGACGAGTGTATTCCTAAGTCCTCTGCTATTCCTCATATCCGAAAACCATGGTTTAACCATGATTGCAAACAGGCTAGAAAGGCAAGGAAGAAAGCTGAGCATTATTTTCGTCGCCATCCTATGGTCCACAACTTAAACAAATGTAAAATTTTAAATGCGAAAGCAAGGCGCACTTTCAAGCAAAGTAAACGCCACTCGTGGCGAAATTATGTATCAAAAATTAATTCGCGTACGCCAATATCAAAAGTATGGAATATGATACAGAAAATCAAAGGTAAGGGTTCTAGATCTAGCATCCACCATCTAAAAGATGGGAACCAGTTACTAACTGATAAAGAAGATATTGCAAATAAACTTGGTGAGACTTTGGCCAAACATTCTTCCTCATCTAATTATGTTCCAGAATTTCAAAAATATCAAAAACAGCAAGAAAAGAAATCAATTAATTTTAATTTAGATAATGGGGAAGACTACAATGAAACCTTTTCGATCCATGAGCTTCACACTGCTCTAGATCAGGCTCACAATACTGCTCCTGGGGCTGATAGCATACCTTATCAACTCCTGAGGCACTTACCTGAGTCCTGTTTGGAGACACTCTTGCATATTTTTGATGATATTTGGACATCTGGTAACTTTCCTTCATCCTGGCGTGATGCTATAATTGTTCCCATCCCGAAACCTGGACGTGATCATACAGACCCTTCCAATTATAGGCCCATTTCACTAACTAGCTGCGTTTGCAAGACCATGGAACGCATGATCAATAATCGACTTGTTTGGTACTTGGAAACCAATAACCTTATAACAGATATACAATGTGGTTTCCGTAAAAACAGAAGTACTATCGATCATTTAGTGCGTTTAGAATCTTTTGTGAAGAATGCTATGATTAATAAACAACATGCAGTGTCGATCTTTTTCGATTTAGAAAAGCGTACGACACAACATGGAAACATGGAATTTTAAAAGATTTACGTGACTTTGGATTACGAGGCCGTTTGCCGCAATTTATATCCAACTTTTTAAATGACAGGAAATTTCAGGTCCGAGTGGGTTCTACCCTGTCTGATCATTACCTTCAAGATCAGGGTGTCCCGCAAGGCAGTATTTTGTCTGTCACATTGTTTAGTATCAAGATCAACAGTTTATCAAAGGTTTTAAGCGATTCAATTGATGGATCACTTTTTGTGGATGATTTTAATATTTCTTGTCGTGGTAAGAATATGCATACTATTGAACGACAACTGCAGTTGTGTTTAAACAAAATACATAAATGGTGTCTTGAAAACGGCTTTAAAGTTTCTAAATCCAAAACTAATTGTATACATTTCTGCCGTAAATACAAACCGCATAAAGACCCAGAACTATCTCTAAATGGTACACCCATCAAGGTTGTAAAAGAGGCCAAGTTCTTAGGTGTTATTTTCGACTCACATTTAACCTTTCTGCCACATATCAAATCCCTTAAAGCTAAATGCCTGAAGGCACTTGATCTGTTAAAAGTGGTTTCCAACACAAAGTGGGGAGGGGACCAAACTACACTCTTGCACTTATACCGCTCACTAATCCGTTCAAAACTTGATTATGGCTCCATTGTATATGGTGGGGCTTGCAAAAGCAACCTACAATTATTAGATTCTGTCCACCATCAAGGTCTAAGACTTTGTCTTGGGTCTTTCAGAACTTCTCCTGTTGACAGTCTCTACGTCGAGGCAGATGAACCATCTCTTACACAACGACGAACAAAGTTAGCATTACAATATATTACAAAACTATACTTGAACGAATCTAACCCTGCACATAACTGTGTCTTCAATCCTCTCTATGAGGATCTGTACAACAAAAAGTGTTCTCTTGTTCCGCCTCTAGGGCTCAGAATTAAGCCATTTATATCTGCTGCTGGCATTGACCTGGAAAATATAGCTCCTTCACGACTCCTTTCTTCTCCTCCTTGGCAATTGGTTAGGCCACAAGTTGGCCTAACATTAACTACTTTAAAAAAAAACAGAAACGAATGAATTACAATATAAACAAGAATATAATCAATTAAAGAATAAATATAGCAATTACAAATCCTTATTTACAGATGGGTCCAAGGATAGTGGTACGGTGGCATGTGCCGCTGTCATTGGATCCAGAATAATATCTTCTAGATTACCAGATAACAGTTCTATTTTTACAGCTGAAGCTAACGCCATACTAACGGCTCTTAAATATATTGAAAAACAACATAAACATAAACAGTATATACTCTTTTCAGACTCTCTTTCTTGCCTTCAGGCTATTAAAAATATTTCTTGTAAGCATCCACTTTTAATTGAAATTATTGAATTGTATAATGATCTTGCCACTGGCCAATACGACATCGTCTTTTGTTGGTTACCCAGCCACGTAGGCATTTCTGGGAATACGATGGCCGATCTTGCTGCCAAGGCAGCACTCAACAAATCTGTGACACCACTTCATATTCCATACTCAGATTTTAAACCTACTATTAGATCTTATATACGTGATCTGATGCAGAAGAAGTGGGACACCCAAGTAGGTGTAAATAAATTACATGCAATAAAACCTTACATTGGTTGCACCTACTTGGGTTGTCAGTCCAGACTTGAAGAGGTCATTATGCGACGATGTCGTATTGGCCACACCAGATATACACATGAATACCTGTTGAAAGGTGAGGATCCTCCGTTCTGTATCCCCTGTGATGAAAGAATCCCAGTCAAGCACATTTTGCTTGACTGTGTTGAATATTCCATCACAAGGGATACCTATTTTCAATCACGAACTCTGAAGGATCTTTTTAGTAATGTAAGTTCTCATTTAATCATTGCATTTTAAAAAGAATTAGATTTGTTGAATGACTTGTAAATAGTTCAATATTTTATTAGTGGTAGTCTAGATCAGTAACTAAGATTGTTAGTGGCTGTACCCTCAAAGGGGTTTGAAGTATTGTAAAATTATTGTCCTCCTGAGAGGGTACGTAAGTCCCAAAACATTCTATGTAAAAGTAGTACGGCCAAACCTTTAATCGTAGTATCTTTGTTGTTTTAATAATGGCTAATTTTCATTATAACCGCCAATGGCTGAAGGGATGGTGTTAATCCAGCTAGGGTCCATGCAGGTAGCAAAAGTACTGTAAGTCCCCATGGACCCTATTATGGTGATCTACCTTCGGTTGTTGGCGGTCTCTAGCCCGTGTTTTATATCGTATTGTCCTCTTTAATTACACTATTTTAGCTTTCAATGCTAGTTTTATGTTCATATCTGTGATAGCATAGTATTTTTACTGGCCTTCGATGACAGGTTTTTACGTTTTCAATTTATATTTTAAAACAGACATGAATTAAATTAAATTGTTCTCGTCACGATATGGCTGTAATATTGCCGATGTGACGGTAAATTTTAACTCACTCACTCACTTTGTGACTTTCAAGAGTTGTGACCAGGCTGAGACTTTAAGGAGGATTAAATTTCTTGAGTATGGAAATAATGTGCTGTATTCTTCTCACTATGGAGCTCAGGTTGTTGTACTGAGGATACATTGTTGTACTGAGGATACATTGGCTGCATGCAACTGTGAAGAATCAGTTTCTGGAGGATTATTTTTCGAGATTCGGAAAGGTGATTGATGTTCAGTGGGAAACAAGATTAGTAGAAGGAGTGTCGATGATAACTGGTGTCAGATATGTGAAACTTGAGCTTGAGGATGGTGGATTGGATAAGATACCCCATGTTGTCAATTTTGGGAAGAAACAGACAATATTAATTATGGCTCCGGGAAGATTGCCACTGTGTCTTCGTTGCCATACGTATGGCCATGTACGAGCAATGTGTAAGGAAAAGGCTGTGAAACAGGAACAACTTAATGTAGCAGAGAATGTGGAAGAAGCGCCAGGAAAGGATAGTGATTCAGAGGGTACAATGGAAACAGTTGAGTCAGACACGGAGGTGGAAATTTTGTCGGAAACTATCAAGGATCAGGAGTGGAAACGGAAACAGGAGACTTCTCAGGAGAGCCTTTCTCAGTTGAGTTGGGCTGACCATGTGACAGAGTCAGATGTGGTTTTGGCCGCAACAGTTGATGATGGTTCTGAAATGGATGGACGCACAGTGTCAGAAAATGGTGATGAGAAGTACTGAGATTTTATTGTCACATAGAATCGTTCTGGTTCCAAGGTGCAAATTGACATTGATGAGGATTGTGTAAAAGGGTTTACAGATCAGTATCCTAAAATAGAACAGGAGGATGTAAAACGGAAGACTGAGGATGCTATTGTGGCAATAGTGAACAGTTATAAGTCAAGGTTCCAAATTCCTAAAGGACGGGTGAAAGCAGTGTATTATTTTGAAGTTAAGAAGTCAGCTGTAGTTCATGGAATTGTGCATTCACCACATAAACTGACCTTTATTGATAAGGCTGACTGAGGTATGAACTTTTAAGGACGATTCTTGTGATCTCTGATTCTTCCTTAGAATTCTATTGTTGGGTTGCCACTCCAACCTTTCTTGTGATCTCTCTTTTTAAATTCGGAGTGGCAACAAACGGCACTGTCTGCGCCTGTAATATTTCGGCATATTAAATATTTTATCAAAAAGAAAAAAATGTCTTAGTCTGAGAAGCGGTCATCTCCTCATGGAGTGCTGAAAAGTGGTTCTTGTTTTGTTTGCTGTGGCTCATTTTACTGACTCTTCTTCCACCAGGTCTACGAGTGGGCATCAACTAGTTGCTAGTTGTGTGGCCTTGAGTGGTCTCCCTTCTTTTTCACCATGGCTTTAGCTAGTGCTGTTCAGATTGAGGAGATTCCTGGGTCTTACTTGGACTTGGATTGTGCAGCCCGTACAGTAAGGATTGATTCCCAGGTGAGGAATATTTCCAGGGAAGATCTTGTACAGGTTCTGAGAGCTAACTGTCCTACTTTCAGAGTAAAGGATTGTGTTGGGATATGGTGCACGGAAAGAGTGGGCAGTATTTCATCACTTTTAGAACAGTGGACCAAGCAGAGACTTTGAAGAGAATGAGACGTCTTGAGTACGGAAGGAATGTGATTGTTTTTTCCCATTATGGAGCACAGGTTGCAGAACTTAGAGTGCATTGGCTTCATGCGACAGTTACGGATGACTTTCTTAGGAACTACTTTTCTAAGTTTGGTAAAGTTTTGAATGTTCACTGGGAGAGGAGACTCGTAGAAGGAGAGCAACTGTTTACTGGAACTCGGTATGTAAAGCTGGAGCTAGAGGATAACTGTCTGGAGAAGATTACCACATGTTGTTAGTTTTGGTAAGAGGCAAAAGATTCTCATTACGGCTCCTGGACGCTTACCATTATGTTTGAAGTGTCACAAGTATGGACATGTACGGTCTATGTGCATGGAGGAGAGAAGAACAAGAATGTCAGATGCCGTGAAAGAAACAGTGACAGAACAGATAGATGTGCAGGTGTTGCTCAGGATATGGTTCACATGCAGGAGAAACATAGTGTTTCAGAGTCGCCCGTAACAGAGAATATTAGTGTTTCAGAAAAGTCAGATATGGATGCAGAAACAGAGAAGGATAAGGACAAGAATAGTGATGGAGATAGCATAGAAGCAACAGTTCCTGAAAGAAAGAAGCGTAGACGATAAGAAAAGGGTAGAAAGAAGGTTGGTTTTCAGGAGAGTCTTTCACAGCTTAGTTGGGCAGACCAGATGAATGAGTCAGATGCAGCTATGGTTGCCATGATGGATGATGTGGCGTCGATACCTTCAGAACCAGAGTCAGATAAGGACAAGTATTGGGAATTCACGATCTGTTTGGCGAGAGATGGTTTGACTTCATCAGTTGAAATAGACTTCAGAGAGGATTCGTTTCAGAATTTTTTAGAGAATTATCCACCCGAGGAACGAGAGAATGTGCGAACTAAGGCTCAGGATGCTATTGTTCGGATTGTGAATAGAAATAAACAGTGCTTTAATTTTCCAAAAGAACTCACCCGGATAGAGTATTCCTTGGGAATTACCAAACAGGCTGTATTTGATGGACTTTTACATCCGCCCCATAATGTGACACTTGTGAAGTAGTTTGAAAGTTCTTTATTTAAATCTTCTCCTGCAATCTGAAAGTTATGTTATGCACTGCAGGGTAAAAACATTGTGATATTTTTTCGGCCACCCTGTAGTGCTAGCGCAATCTGCGCTTTTGCAAATTTTCATTTATGGAATAAATTTTATCAAAAAGAAAAAAGTGGGTGTATTCAGAGGCGATTGGACCAGAACGGTGGTGAAATTGTGTATTTTCGAGTTTATCGTATAGCTGTACTGACGTTTTCCATTACAGATAGACGGGGGGGGGGGGGGGGGGGGGGGCATCGGTTTCTCGAAGCCGTGTGACCTTCGGGTCTCCCCGCTCTTCAAGAGGAAGAAGGCGAACCAAGCTGCCACTATCTGCCCGGCTGTTCCACGGCGTTACCTGGATACAAAGAAGTGTGATGCTACGGTGCGTATCAAATCTTCTATACGGAACTTTGATTGAGAAAACATTTTGGATATTTTGAGAGCTGCATCCCGTAACATGACACAGACAAAGGAAATTCTTTCCATTTGGAAAACGGAAAACTCTGGGACATGGTTTGTCACTTTTAGGCATGAAAACAGGGCAAGATTAATGCTGACTGTTGGATCTATTACGTATCGGGATATTAAAGTTGATTTCTCCCCCTATGACAGAGAGGTAATTGACTTGAGGATTCATTGGATCCATGGAGTCGTGTCAAGCCAGTTTTTTAGAAAATTACTTCTCCCTTTTCGGAAAGGTTCCATCTGTAACACATGAAACTGCTCTTGTGGGTGGATCATCGGTACAAACTGGGGTCACGACTGTTCAGCTTCAGTTGGATGCTGGTAAGGCTGATGAAGTTCCTTACATTGTGCGACTGGGAGACAGAATGTCCATGTTTGTGACAGCACCAGGTCGTTTGCCAGTTTGCCTTAGGTGTTATCACCTGGGACATACTAGGCCTGATTGCCCAAAAAGCTATGTAAACGGAAAACACAGGGAGGAGGAGGAGACAGCTGCAGGGTCTGCCATGGCTCCGGCCCCTGACCCTAAGGGGACGGTATCAGGGAGTGTTCCAGTTTATTCGGTTGAGATGGAGGAGGAACGTGTTCACGAATCTAATGTAGATAGTGAGGGATTGGTAGTGGACAGTGGGAGTGAAGGTGGGTCAGAATAATTGAAGACTTACGCTGCAGCTGTAGGGCCCCTTAACTGTGGAGGCGATGATAGCATGGGCTCTCAGGACGGGGTTGATGTAATTGCAGAAGTAGACTCCCAGAACTACGAACAACGGAGACCCAAACATAGGTCTAGGTCTAAGGGGGCTTCCCAACATTCCCAAGGGGGTGGTGGATGCGGCAGTAGCAGCTGTTGGGCGTTCATCATCCACTTGCCCATCGTGCCTAACTCTGCTGAACCTCCGTAATTCATGAATCGCTGTAGGTTGTTTTCTGTAAATGATCATGCTGTGTCCATCACAAACGAGACTGCCTAATGGATGTGGATTCGACGTTTGGGTTCTCACTGTATGAGGAGTGTTTGCTTGGCATTTATTGGTGTTTTTCTTTTCCATTTATGCTAGCCGTGTTAAATTTGCTTATAACCTGTTGTGGTTTCTTTAAAGAGCTGAGTATAATTGGTTCAATGTGCAGTTTTTCTTTACAGAGTGTCATTACCTGTGGTAAGTCAATTTTTGTTATTAGTTCTTTGGGTATATCGAGCATTGTTAGACTTTGTTTGAATGCAAAACATTATCAGTTACATTCGGTGAATGTAACGGTGTGACAATTTGTTTTAATTTCTACATTTATGTCAATGTTATCTGCATGATCCGTGTTCTGTTAAGTTCAAACGATTTTGCATATATGGATAGTGTTTACTCTTGTTGATAAAGCTATTTTCTGTATGGAATGCTTGATGATGCTTTGCATGGGCAATGTCGCCATGTGTCACTGGTGTGCTGAGAGGAGTGGTCAGTCCTAAAGCACTATGGGTAATTTTGTATTACATTCATTTGGGTTTTTCATGTATATGGGGGATTGCTAGTTTGCATATTAGTTGTGAATGAATATAAATTAAATCTGTATGAACAAAGTTTCATGTATAACCTTTAGTTTTACTTTGGCCTTATTTGTGGTATGCTTTTGGAGTGGTTTGGTATATATTTAAGCTTCTTTTGCATACATTTATCTAATGGTGTTTATGGGTGCGTGTCGTCTTGTTTGCGTCATAGGTTCGTAATTTTGCTTGCTTTGCAATGTTTTATAGAGATGCCTGTGCGACTTGCGTTCTCATGTTTGGTTTGTGCTAATCAGGTTTTTCGTAGCCATGTTGTATGATCGTATACAGCGTGTGTCTTTATTGTTGCATCATGGGAAATCTCTCATTACATCAGATATTGTTGCTGTTATATTCTGGTGTGTCTAATTTGCATAATGTGTCGATATGATTATGAGGGATGTTCTCTTCTGGGTTTGATTTATATCCCGAATTGAATTTTGACATGATTAGCGGACAAATATGCAATTTGAATATATATGAGTGGTTTATATTTATCTAATCATGTATAGCTTCTTATCAATAAATTGTAATGGACTCTTAGATGCCACTAAATTAGATATTTTGTCCCATACTTTCACTAATGATGCCATCGATTTTTTTATTTCTTCAGGAGACTCATGTGTACAATTTATCAATCGCTAAAAACTTATGGGCATAAATTTAATGGGAAAGCTTTTTGGAGTTTTGGGAGTAATTTTAGTCGGGGTGTTGCTTTTATTGTTTCAGACAGAGTTAATTATATTGTTGATTTCTTTTACTATGATATTGAGGGTAGGGTTATAGTTCTTGATTCAACAATAGATGGGTATAGTGTGCGATTTTTAAATTTGTAAGCACCTAATGTTCCTGCTGATAGGGTTAATTTCTTTCACAGTCTTGCTGAGTTTTTTGTTACAAATAGGCTTATTGTTTTAGGGGGAGATTTCAATTGTGTGTCAAACGTCCAGTTGGATAAAATAAACGGAAAGCAAGATACTCAAGCTGGTGCAAACATTATTCGACAATGGGTCTCCGATTTCTCTCTTTTTGATGTTTATCGCTCTCAATTTCCTGGTACAGTGGCGGTATCTTGGCGTAACACAGCCAGCGTCGGGTCCCGTCTTGACCGGTTCTCTGTTTTTTTTCTTCTCTGCGCTCTACTGTTGTATCTGCGGATATCTCTCCATGTAGTTTTTCTGACCACGATATTATGTGTCTTCTAAGCTGATTGATTTTGCCGGCATTAGTTATGGTCCTGGTTATTTCAAATGTAATAATTCTTCACTAAATGATTCTTATTTGCGCGCCTTTGTTTGCATCGTATTCCCCCTTTAGATTCCATAACTTTGGATTGGTGGGATGCCTTTAAAGTTGAAATTGTGTCCTTTTTAAAGTTATTTGGGTCTGTTCAAAAATCACAGCGGGCATTTCTTCGTAATGATTTAGTCATTCAATATAAAACTTTATGCCGTGCTGAGTCTTTACATCCTGGACTGTATACAAACCAAATTGCGGCTGTTAAAAAAAAACTATTAAAGGATTTGGAAATATTGGAATTTAAAGGTCGCTTAGTTCGAGCTAAGGCTAAAGACCTTGAAATTGGTGAAAGGCCTTCCAGTTTTTTTTCTACGCAAGGAAACTCAGAGAGGTAAGAAAAAAATCTATCAGTTCAATTTTAGACTCTCAAGGCCGTAAAGTAACGACCTCTCGTGAAATCATGGGCGTTTTTGTTGATTTTTGTAGCGAACTCTTTGGCTATGAGCCCATTGATGATGAAATTTGTAATCGTTTCCTTTCTGATTTACCTGCGCTTCATTCGGTTGATTCGGCTTCACTGGAAGGGGACATAACTCGTGATGAAATTCTGAAGACCCTTAAGGCTATGGAGAATAATAAATATCCCGGTCCGGATGGGCTTACTAAGGAGTTTTATGTGTCTACTTTTGATGTACTTGGTGATGTGCTTCTCCTTGTCTTTCAGCTGTTTTTTCAAGAACAATCTCTTCCTAATTCTTCTAAAACTTATATTTCTCTTATGTGTAAAGACATTAATAATGCTGATAATGTTCGTAACTGGCGTCCTATTTCTTTAATAAATGTTGATGTCAAAATTTTATCTAAATTGTTATGCACACGTTTAGGCAATGTTATAGGAAGTATTGTGCTTACGGATCAAACCTGTGCTGTTCCTGGCCGTTCTATTCATGATAACTGTCATCTAATTCGTAATGTGCTGGATTATGTAGATCAAAAAGATTTACCTTGTGCTTGTATTAGGTTAGATCAAGAGAAAGTCTTTGATAGGGTTTCTCATCAGTTTATGTTTAGAGTACTGGACCATTTTGGCTTTGGTCCAAAATTTCAAAAATGGGTTAAAATTTTGTACACGGACATATCTAGTGCAGTAATTATAAATCAGCACATTTCACAGCCGTTCTCTGTAACGAGGTCTGTTCGGCAATGATGTGGTCTGTCTCCGTCCCTGTATGTCTTAGCACTAGAGCCTCTGTTAATATATATTCGGAAAAAAAACTGAAATTATTGGTGTCCAAAGTACGAGGTACGGATGATTCGGCAAAAATATCTGCATTTGCTGATGATGGGCTGGCATTTTGTACCACAGACGCTTCCATTGGTCAACTTTTGGAATCTTATTATTTTTTTAAGCAAGGCGTCTGGCTCCAAATTAAAATCTTAACAAAACTCACGGCATTTTCGTTGGTAAATGGCGTAATAGATCGGACCACCCTTTCGGTATTTCTTGGATGGAGCATTCTAAAATAGTTGGAATTAAGGCAGGTAGAAATGTCAATGCGGACGATCAATTTCATCCTATACTATCTAAATTTCGAAGTGTTTTAAATGGTGCTAAAGGACGCTCTATTTCTATTTTCGGCAAAACCATTGTGTGCAACGTCATAGCATTGTCTAAGTTGTTGTACCGTGGGGCGGCATCCCCCTATTCAAAACATTATGTCGAACTCTTTCAGAGGGAGACTTTTCGGTTCATTTGGAATTCTACAGCTCAGCCTATTCGGAGGTCTGTAGTCTAAATTGCAGTCTTTTTACCTTAAGCACATTCAAAATCTGTTTCATACCTCAGCTAAGTGGACATTGTTTGCGAAATACTGGTTAGGGATGTCCTTACGTCACTATTGTCCCCCATTTTCTTCTTTACTATTCCCACACTCTAAGACGATGTCTCCTTTCTATCAGGGCTGTTTTTTTTTTTTGGCTGTTAAACGTTTTGAGACAGTTCATTCGGATTTCCTGATAGATATGTTTCAATTTACTACAAAACAATTTCATGCACCACTCATAAAATCAATTGTGGAAAATAAAGTTGAAAACGTTATATCCACGTATTCCTTTCCGGCTTGTTTGGTATAATTTGCATAATCACTTCGTGGATCCACTTTCTAAATCAGTTAATTACCGTCTCATCTATGATTCTCTCCCCTTAGGGTATACTCTTCATACTCGGGGAATGTCTGTCACTCCGAACTGTCCACACTGTCGTATAGCAATAGAAACTTCTGATCGTCTCTTCATCTATTGCTCGTGTGTTGAGGTTTTGTGGGATATCGTTTTCCAGTGGCTAGGTCAATTGTCATTTGGTTTATTAAAACGATCTAACGAAGTTATTAGTTTTAACTTGGTTCCCCAAATTCCAAATTCCTATCAAAAATCAATGTGCATCTATCTTTTAAC
Source organism: Haliotis asinina (assembly GCF_037392515.1). Classification (NCBI taxonomy): domain Eukaryota; kingdom Metazoa; phylum Mollusca; class Gastropoda; order Lepetellida; family Haliotidae; genus Haliotis; species Haliotis asinina. Next base: position 11,478,464 of record NC_090281.1, on the reverse strand, counting down.
TCTGGCAAAATACACTATTTGGCTTGTTCGAAATTCTAACAAATTTGAGCACACAAAATTGAATGGGAATGATATGTTACGTTTTTTGTCTGTCCTTAGGACACGTATCAGGGTCGACTTCTATCGTTTACCTTTTGCTGTTTTCTCTGAGTACTGGCTGTTTTCTTCAATCTTTTGTTCTGTTGATGGCAATCACCAATTATCATTTAATGTCTAAACTAGATATGTTGTTTAATGCTCTTTTATCTAAAAAGTAACATTTAGCCTCTGATAATTATAAATAATTTACATGTCGGTACTGCAGCCGCAGTTGGCAATTATTATTCGACTATATAGGTATATTTTATGTACGTTTGTCTATGTGTAGCATATATAGTAGTGTTATCAGTCCATTGCTTTCGCTAATGTATTAATTTATGTTTGCTGTACTCTTCGTTTCCTCTATAGAATATTTTATTGTTACTGCTGCAGAGCTCAACTCCTTTCTGTTAGGTGTCTCTTTGGCTGCCCTGCAGCAACAGCGCTGTCTGCGTCTGTAAAAATTAAATTTGTAAATAAATTTTAAAAAAAAAGAAAAAAAAGTATCTGTTCTTATCAGCTTAATATCTGATACGTCTCCTAATGGAGACATCGATATTAAACTGATTTTTGCAACGGGATGAGGTGCCACGGAGCTTGCTCCGCCCTCATCACGGGTTGGCCCGGTATTGCAGTACCTCCGGGAACGGCCCACTACTCATAATACAATTAAAAAAATAGAACCCTTAACTTTGCGCCGTCGCCTCCCTTTTCGCGCGTCCGTTTCACTGGAGGCACCATGCAACCACTGCCAAACTGTAGAAATGGACTCAAACACATTGTAGTCCGTCCAAACCATGCCCCGGGTAGTTCCTCAAAGTGATTTATTTTCCACTTGCAGTTGTTTTCTGTCCCCGTATCCAAGGATGTCGGCCATGATGTCGCACGCCGGAAATTACGTCGTAGACAATCACATCCTCACAACCACATTCTGCCCCGTCGATAACACACGTCTTAAGCGCCAGCTAACCCCTAGAAAGTGTTTTCAAGTGGTAAGGAAGTATCAGAAGCCTCGGCGCGTTTCTCCCGGGTCATTTTACATTGAAATTTCAAAGTTTCTTTAACTTTCATACTATTTCTTAATTAAAACAACATTTGTGACTAAAATTCACCTTCCCGAACATTGTTTTGATACTTGAAATGTATTTACGTTAAGTGGATTTAGTCCACGCAGTCAGTTGCAGTGTTTTTTTCTCACGCTTGTCTGGGCGCGACTTTCTGAAAGTCGGGACTGTAGAAACTCTTCCAGTTACTGTCCCCACGCCTCGTTCATAAAGTGCGATCCACCAGCTCATGGCCCTAGCTGCAGGACGTTTTTCCTACGTCGGCCCGACGTTTTAGCGCCTACGCTCTGTTTATTCAAAGAAATGAATAAGGTTATTTTTACACATTTCGTCGCCTTGACACAAATTGTCAAATTTCTCCACAAAGAGGCACCCGTGGCGAGCCACCTCCTCGTGGTGGGTGCTGGGTAACGCTAAGAGCTCGCCAACAGCCCCGTAGTGGACCCGGGGGGATATTTGGTCCACCAACCCGTTTGCCGTGGGTTGCGGCCCTGTGCCGGCGGAGGAGGGGATCCTGGTGGCTGAGGGCAATAGGGGCCTGCAATCGTGCTCCTGTTGCTCAATACATCACTTTGGCCCTGACTTCGCCTAGACGGGTGGTCGAATGGGCCCGGTTCGACCAATCGGCTGGTCATGCCAAACCCTGAGTATGTATATTCTAATGCATAAATTTCCGAAACTTTTTAAAGTTTCTCAAATGTCTTGGCTAAATCTTTATATATTTGAATTTTAAATGAGTCACTTCAATTGTGTGTTGTAATTTGCCTAGAGTCTTATGCCCAGAAGGCGGTGGCTCATGGGCCAATCTGGTAGAGTAATTTACTTTGTGATTATTCTACTTGAGTATATCATCCGAGTATCCTTGGTGCTGCAAGCTGGAGATCCGCTTGCTTTAGCATTATCCTTGTGATACTCCATGGCGGGTGGGGAGCTCGGATGATGAAACTATACACTAAAACATGGACCTTGAAACCCTTTAAAAAAGAAACGTCAACTCGATAATGATCAAAGTACAACTGAAAGTTGCAGGACATCCAAACAAATAGACTACTGGCCACGATTTCTGGTTATTGAATCTCCGGACAAACAACCAATCAAATTGAACCCGTTTATTGTTTCTAAAGCAGTTTATGGTATAGCTAGTGATGTCAAAAACATCAAAAGACTGAGATCTGGATCGTTGCTCATAGAGTGCAGCAAACGACAACAAGCAAACAACCTGCTTTCAACAGATAGTTTAGCTGGATCTCCTGTTAAAGTGTCTATCCACCGGACCCTCAATTCAAGTAAAGGCATTGTTAGGGATAGGGATCATCTTTTGGAGGACATGACAGACCTTGACATCATGTGCGAACTTAAAGATCAAGGTGTCACGTACGTAAAACGATTCACTCGACGTCAGATCTCAACAGTAATTCCAACGCATACGTACCTGTTCTCATTTGTATCTCCAACTGCACCAAAATCTATCACAGCAGGATATTGTAATCTGCAAGTAGAACAGTACATCCCAAACCCACTGAGATGCTTTAAATGTCAAACATTTGGTCACGGGGTAAATTCTTGTTTAAATTCTATAACTTGCGGTCATTGCGGAGGGCAATCCCACGTGATAGAAGATTGTGAAAGCAACTATAAAAAATGCGTCAACTGTTCTGGGAAACATTCGTCATCATCAAAAGAGTGCCCAGTGTGGAAGAGGGAAATGGAGGTGAATAAATTAAAGCACACTCAAAACATTAGCTATGCTGAAGCGAAGAAACTCGTTCCATCCTTTGATCAAAGTGCCTCTTATGATTCAGTTACCAAACGACCAACTCCTACTACAGCCTCTGTTGAATGTCAGACAGAACTGACATGGACAAAATCAACCTCACCTGAACTGGTTCCAAATGAAGACCTTGTACAACGCGGAGAATTTGCTACACAGACTGACTCGTTACCAGTTACATTGATGGCATCTCAATCTCGGTCTGTGTCTTCTTTACCAAACGGTTCTACATGCCTTATGACTCAATCGGATAAAACAAATACTAACAGTGAAAATGCTACTTCGAAACACAAAACAGGCTCGGGTTCGTCAAAAAAAGTAAATGAAGCTCTGGCTAAACAAACTGTCAAAGGAAATCAAAAGTTAAACAGAATCAATCAAAGTGAAAGGCTGGCTAAAGGTTCAACAGATGAGATTCAGCTTTATAATAAGTTTGGATCCCTTGAGGACATGGATGTGTCCGACCATGGCAATGGTAGGACACATAGCTTGTCACCGCCAAGGAAGGCGCGGGGTAGATCTCCTGTACATCCTCCTCGGAAGAAATAATGTCTTCGTCTATAATTCAGTGGAATTGTAGAGGACTCAGAACTAATGTTAATGACTTACAACTGTTAATCCAGGATCTTAATCCGTCAATATTCTGCATTCAAGAAACCTATCTAAAGCAGACGGATAATTTTGATCTACGTCATTTTAATGCATACCATTATTTTTCTCCCCCAGGCGACAGGGCTACTGGTGGATCATCTATCCTGGTGAGGAATAATGTTATTCATAGTCAAGTCACGCTCAAAATAAATCTCCAAGCCGTGGCAGTGCGACTTACATTACAAATTGCATTTACCTTTTGTTCATTGTATCTTCCACCATCTTCTGCTGTTCAGTTACGTGATTTGCAAGCTTTTTATGATCAACTACCTAAACCCTGTTTGATCATAGGTGATTTAAATGGCCACAACCCACTCTGGGGTGGTACTAATACAAACACCAAAGGTAAATTACTGGAGGATTTCATCTCAAATAATGATCTTTGCATTTATAATGATGGTTCAAAGACATATTTACATCCTGGCACGGGAACATATTCAGCTCTCGATTTATCAATGACTGATTCCACCCTATTTAGTGAATTTGAGTGGTCAGTCTATGATGACCTCTGTGGAAGTGACCACTTCCCAACAATATTAAAACCTGTCAACCCATCTGATGCTCCGCCATCATTACTATGGAATTTTAGAAAGGCCAACTGGGCTTTATATGAAACCCTGTGTGCTGACAAACTTAGACCTGACTGTTTTCTTAATGTTCCCGATGCTATAAAAGATTTCTCTGACATACTAAACACCATTGCTGATGAGTGTATCCCAAAGTCCTCTACAATTTCACACATAAGGAAACCATGGTTTAACTCTGATTGCAAACAAGCTAGGAAGGCACGGAAAAAGGCCGAACATTATTTCCGTCATCACCCTATGGTTCATAATTTGAACAAATTTAAAATCCAAAATGCTAAAGCTCGCCGTACTTTCAAGCAAAGTAAACGTAAATCTTGGCAAAACTATGTATCTAATATCAGTTCCCGCACGCCTATATCTAAGGTATGGAATATGATCCAGAAAATCAAAGGTAAGGGCTCTAGATCTAGTGTTCACCATCTCAAAGATGGAAACCAGTTAAAAGCAGATATAGCCAATAAACTTGGAAAAACACTAGCGCAACATTCTTCTTCCTCAAATTATGTACCTCAATTCCAAAAGTATCAAAAACAGCAAGAAAAGAAAGCTATTAATTTTACTTCAGGTAACGGGGAAAATTACAACGAGGTATTTTCGATTCATGAGCTCCATACAGCTCTTGACCTGGCCATGATACTGCTACAGGAGCTGATACCATCCATTATCAACTTCTGAAACATTTACCGGAATCATGTTTAGAGACCCTTTTACATATATTTGATGATATTTGGACATCTGGAAAGTTTCCTTCTTCATGGCATGATGCTATAGTTATCCCTATTCCTAAACCTGGACGTGATCATACGGACCCTTCGAACTATCGGCCTATATCGCTAACGAGCTGTGTTTGCAAGACCATGGAACGCATGATAAATAATCGACTTGTTTGGTACTTGGAAACAAATAACCTCATTACAGATATACAATGTGGTTTCCGTAAAAACAGAAGTACAGTCGATCACTTAGTGCGTTTAGAATCATTTGTCAAAAACGCACTGATCAATAAACAACATGCTGTATCTGTCTTTTTTGATCTTGAGAAGGCATATGATACAACATGGAAATATGGCATTCTGAGAGATTTACATGACTTCGGCTTGCGAGGTCGTTTGCCTGAATTCATTGCCAACTTTTTAAATAACAGACAATTCCAGGTCCGTGTGGGTTCTACCCTGTCTGATCATTACAATCAGGATCAGGGTGTTCCACAAGGCAGTATTTTGTCAGTCACTCTTTTTAGCATCAAGATCAACAGTTTATCAAAAGTTTTAAACGATTCAATTGATGGATCGTTATTTGTGGATGATTTTAATATTTCTTGTCGTGGTAAAAATATGCATACCATTGAACGGCAATTGCAGTTGTGTTTAAACAAGATTAAATAAATGGTGTCTTGAAAACGGCTTTAAATTTTCCAAATCGAAAACTAACTGCATACATTTTTGTCGTAAATATAAACCACATAAAGACCCTGAACTGTCTCTAGATGGGACGCCCATTAAAATTGTGAAGGAAGCCAAGTTCTTGGGTCTAATCTTTGATTCACACTTAACGTTTTTGCCGCATATTAAATCACTTAAAACTAACTGCCTGAAGGCACTTGACCTATTGAAAGTGGTGTCAAATTCTAATGGGGAGGGGATCAAGCTACCTTTCTCCATCTATATCGATCACTCGTACGTTCTAAACTTGATTATGGCTCCATCGTATATGGTGGAGCCTGCAAAAGCAATCTTAAACTTCTTGATTCCGTCCATCACCAAGGGCTAAGACTTTGTCTTGGGTCCTTCAGAACTTCACCTATTGACAGTCTTTATGTTGAGGCCGATGAACCATCTCTTGCACAACGCCGTATCAAATTATCTTTACAATATGTCACAAAACTATACTCTAACGAATCTAACCCGGCATATAAATAACTGTGTCTTCAATCCTCTTTATGAGGATTTGTATAGCAAAAAGTCTTCTCTTGTTCCACCTCTTGGGCTCAGAATAAAGCCGTTTATTGCTGCTGCTGGTATTAAGCTGGACAATATAGCTCCTTTCCGTCTTCTTTCCTCTCCCCCCTGGCAGTTGGTTAGGCCACAGGTTGACCTAACATTAACGACTTTTAAAAAATCAGAAACCAATGAATTACAGTACAAACAAGAATATAATCAATTGAAACATACATATAACAATTACAAATCCTTATTTACAGATGGGTCCAAGGACGGTGGCGCAGTGGCTTGTGCCACTGTCATTGGATCCAGAAAAATATCTTCTAGATTACTAGATAATAGCTCTATTTTTACAGCAGAAGCTAACGCTATATTAACAGCTCTTAAATATATTCAAAGACACCCGAAACGTAAACAATATATAATATATTCCGACTCTCTTTCTTGCCTTCAGGCTATTAAAAATATTTCTTGTAAACATCCACTTTTAATTGAAAATATTGAACTGTATAATACTCTTGCTACTGGTCAATACGACGTCGTCTTTTGTTGGCTACCCAGTCACGTAGGTATTTCTGGGAATGTGATGGCCGATCTTGCTGCCAAGGCAGCACTCAACAGCACTCTGTGACGCCACTTCTTCTTCCATATTCAGATTACAAAGTTAGCATTAGAACATATATCCGTGATCTGATGCAGAAGAAGTGGGACACTCAAGTAGGTATCAATAAATTACATGAAATAAAACCGTATATTGGTTACACCTACTTGTGTTGTCAGTCCAGATTTGAGGAGGTCATCATGCGACGATGTCGTATTGGCCACACAAGATATACACATGAATATTTGCTTAAAGGTGAGGATCCTCCGTTTTGTATCCCTTGTGATGGAAGAATCACAGTCAAGCATATCCTGCTTGACTGTGTTGAGTATTCCATTACAAGGGATCAGTATTTTTAATTCACGAACTCTGAAGGATCTTTTTAATAACACAAGTTCTCATTTAATCATTGCATTTTAAAAAGAATTAGATTTATTGACCGAATTGTAACTAGATAAATATTTTATTATTGGAAGTTTAAATTCATAACTGTGCTTGTTAGTGGCTGTATCCTCAAAGGGGGTTGAAGTACTGTAAAACTATTGTCCTCCTGGGAGGGTACGTACGTCCACAAACATTGAAAGTAAATTCTAAATTTCCACCTTTTCAATCGTCGTATAAGTCTTTTTTATTGTATGGCTAGATTTCCCAAATTGCTGACGCCTGAGGGGATGATGTAAATCCAGCTAGGGTCCATGCAGGTAGCAAAGGTACTGTAAGTCCCCATGGTCCCTAGTATGGTGATCTACCTTCAGTTGTTAGCAATCTATAGCCCAGTTTTATATTGTATTGTCCTCTATAGATAAATTGTTTTAGGCATAGCTACTAGTTTTACATTCTTTTCTGTGATGTTCTAGTTGTTTTACTGTCCTTCGTCGACAGGTTTTTATACTACTCATATATTCCTTTTTAATGTTACGTTCCCGTCACGATATGGCTGAAATATAATGCCGATGTGACATTAAATTTTAACTCACTCACTCACCACAAAGAAGGTCGGTTTGGCCGTGGCCCTCGTCCGTGGTCCGAAATTGCGTGTTTTCGTGCGTGTAATTTTGGAGGTGAATATTTTGAAAGAGGTAATGTAAATATCCAGCCCCTTAATGAGATGCTGTGGGTTTAGAGTTATTTTGCCGGCGCAAGCCGACAACCGGCATCGCTTCTCGGCCGTTTGGCTTCGATCATGTGGACCTGGAATCAGGAATTGCAGCAGTTTGAAGAGTCGGTGGATTGGTTTTGTGCTTTTATTGATTAACTCTCTTTGCTTCATCCAGGTACTTTAGTAGGTCGACCTTAAAAGGTCACCTCCCTTTTTTATTTTCCTTTCATCATGGCGATGGCCAATGCGGATGTGGAGGCTGCCATTCCAGCAGAGTATTTCGATGCATCTGTGTCGTCCCATACCTTAAAGGCCCAGTGTCGGGTAGGAGGATTTTATCGTGAGAAACTTTTTAATTGTTTGCAAAATGCTATACCTGATGTTACTGGCAAAGACCTGATGTCTATATGGTCCACAGATTAAGTTGGTACATGGCATGTGACCTTTCGTGATGCCAGAAGGGCTAAGCTGCTCATGGATGCAGGTCAGATTCCTTGTGAGGATGATAGAATAACATTCAGCCACTATTAGAAGCAGGTAGTAACATTGAGGATTCACTGGTTACATGACACTGTCAGGGGAAGTTTTCTGGAGAAATATTTTTCTAAATATGGCAAAGTGCTGTATGTGTCTAAGGAGACAGTAATTCTCCCAGACGGTGCTTCAGTGTTTAGTGGTGTTCGGCTTGTGGTTCTGGAAGCTACTGAGGGTGAAAAGAATTTTTTGCCACATGTAGTCAAGTTTGGTGTGGACATGGTCATGTTGGTGACATCAGCTGGAAGGGCCCCTCTTTGCCTTAAGTGTGGTCAGGTGGGTCATACGAGATCTTCATGTGAACTGACTTTGATAGCTAGGGAAAGGAGACAGATGGAGTACATAAAGAATATCCGAGACAAGAAAGAGAGAGAAAGGCATGAAAAGGAGAGACCGATTCGTAAGGAAACTGAGGAAAGACGAAAGGCAGGACTACCAAAGAAGGATGGGGATGATGATGATGAACTTAAGGATGATGAGGTGTCCGATAGTGCTTTAGTTAAAGCTGCTGGTACTGTAGAAGGGGGAGAACAGGAAGATAAGGATACACTAGAAGGGGTAGCAAAGGGCATGGCGATGCAAGAAAGTACAGAATGGCAGGAGAAAGGGGAGGGTTCATCAGGCAGTCAGAGGTGGTCAGATGATTCCCAACTCAATACCTTACTGGATTCCTTTGAGGCAGCAGATATGGAAGGGTTTTTAGTGTCTTATGCTGCTGCATTGTCAGGTACCCTTCCTCAGGTGTTAAAACCCCCAAGGGTAAGGGGACTTCTCGCAAAAGTAGGGGCAGATCTCGGGACACAGGGAATAGGAAGAAACGCAGGGCGGGGAATAGCACCTCACCAGCATCTCCAGAAAAAAAGGGGTCAGTTCAAAG